>NC_091977.1:306805500-307118388 GCF_044704955.1 Pristiophorus japonicus
CTAGCATGCACTTCGCTGGGCCGATGCAAGGCCCAAAAGAGTGCTGAGAAATAGTTGCTTTTACTGGGCTTAAGAGAAGGAAATGGGCACTACGGACACCATTTTGAAGTTCGGAGGAAGGGAGGAGGATTAGTTGTGAGTTATTTAGAGAGTTAATTTAAAGTTAATTGTACCAAGAATATTGGGACAGGGAATATAAATAGGTATTATCAAGTTATTTTTAGTAAATAGCTTTTATATATTGAAATTATTTTGTAAATAGCTTTTACATAGTGAAGTTATTTACTGATATTGTTGGGGCCTATCAAACTGACTGGTATACAGCGTAGAGAGTACAGAGAGTGCAGAGTACAGTGATTAGAAAGTATAGAGTAGAGAGACTATTAAAATTAGTGAAAGTAATTATTGATAGCGATATGGGGCCTATGCTTTCTCTGCCATTAATTGTAACTGCTCACACACTGGTAACTGAAAGGATCAAACGAAGAGGTGGCAGAGTAATGCGTAGCCGAAGACGAAGACAGAGACCGTATAGTCAACGAAGGTACTTGGAGAAACAATCTTACCTGAACTTGTCTGAAAACGTTGTCTTAGGAGGCTGCGATTCTGGAAGGAGGTCATCGATGAGATATGTCAACTCGTCAAGGGTGATCAGCAGCCGTCCAACATCATCAGAACCGCACTGTCCGTTGAGGTGAAGGTTACTGCTGCCCTCTAGCCTTCTACGCATCGGGATCTTTTCAGGCTTCAGCTGGCGACATCTGCCATATCTCTCAGCACGCTATACACTACTGCATTCGACAGGTGACTGAAGCACTTTACGCTCGCAGGATGGACTTCATAAGCTTCCCAATGACCAGGGAGGCACAGACCGAGAGGGCTTTAAGTTTCTCGAGAATAGCAGACTTTGCCAAGGTGCAGGGAGCAATAGACTGCACGCACATTGCCCTGAAAGCACCCTTAAAGAACGTGGAGGTCTTTCGTAACAGAAAGGGGTTCCACTCACTAAATGTGCAGCTTGTTGTCGACCACAATCAATTATGACAGTGAATGCTACATTTCCTGGCAGCATTCATGATGCACACATCTTACGTGAAAGTGCTATCCTTGACCTGTTTGTCAATCAGCCAGAAGGTCACGGTTGGATGCTGGGGGATAAAGGGTATGGCCTTGCCAGTTGGCTGATGAACCCTCTGCGTAATCCCATCACTGAAACACAGAAACGGTATAATGAAAGTCACATAGCGACTCGCAACATCGTTGAAAAAACAATTGGAGTCCGAAAGCAGCGCTTTATGTTTAACTAATTTACTGGAATTCTTTGAGGATATAACGAGCATGGCGGATAGAGGTGTAGTGATGGATGTGGTGTATTTAGATTTCCAAAAGGCATTTAATAAGGTGCCACACAAAAGGTTACTGCAGAAGATAAAGGGATGCAGAGTCAGAGGAAATGTATTAGCATAGATCGAGAATTGGCTGGCTAACAGAAAGCAGAGAGTCGGGATAAATGGGTCCTTTTCGGGTTGGAAATCGGTGGTTAGTGTTGTGCCACAGGGATTGGTGCTGGGACCACAACTGTTTACAATATACATAGATGACCTGGAAGAGGGGACAGAGTGTAGTGTAACAAAATTTGCAGATGACACAAAGATTAGTGGGAAAGCGGGTTGTGTAGAGGACACAGAGAGGCTGCAAAGAGATTTAGATAGGTTAAGCGAATGGGCTAAGGTTTGGCAGATGGAATACAATGTCGGAAAATGTGAGATCATCCACCTTGGAAAAAAAAACAGTAAAAGGGAATATTATTTGAATGGGGAGAAATTACAACATGCTGCGGTGCAGAGGGACCTGGGGGTCCTTGTGCATGAATCCCAAAAAGTTAGTTTGCAGGTGCAGCAGGTAATCAGGAAGGCGAATGGAATGTTGGCCTTCATTGCGAGAGGGATGGAGTACAAAAGCAGGGAGGTCCTGCTGCAACTGTACAGGGTATTGGTGAGGCCGCACCTGGAGTACTGCGTGCAGTTTTGGTCACCTTACTTAAGGAAGGATATACTAGCTTTGGAGGGGGTACAGAGACGATTCACTCGGCTGATTCCGGAGACGAGGGGGTTACCTTATGAGGATAGATTGAGTAGACTGGGTCTTTACTCGTTGGAGTTCAGAAGGATGAGGGGTGATCTTATAGAAACATTTAAAATAATAAAAGGGATAGACAAGATAGAGGCAGAGAGGTTGTTTCCACTGGTCGGGGAGACGAGAACTAGGGGGCGCAGCCTCAAAATACGGGGGAACCAATTTAAAACCGAGTTGAGAAGGAATTTCTTCTCCCAGAGGGTTGTGAATCTGTGGAATTCTCTGCCCAAGGAAGCAGTTGAGGCTAGCTCATTGAATGTATTCAAATCACAGACAGATAGATTTTTAACCAATAAGGGAATTAAGGGTTACGGGGAGCGGGCGAGTAAGTGGAGCTGAGTCCACGGCCAGATCAGCCATGATCTTGTTGAATGGCGGAGCAGGCTCGAGGGGCTAGATGGCCTACTCCTGTTCCTAATTCTTATGTTCTTATGTTCTCTTATGTTCTTATGTTCTTCAGATGCCTGGATCATTCTGGAGGCAGCCTACAGTACCACCCTGACCAGGTCGCAGAGTTTATTGTGGTGTGTTGCATGCTGCATAACCTAGCTGTAAAGAGAGGACAAGTAATGCCAGATTGGGCTGCAGGCCCACCTCCAGAAGGAGGGGAAACAGAAGAGCCAGCCGACGAGGATGAAGAGGAGGAAGAGGCGGAAGAGGACGCAGGCGAGGACATAGGGGAGCGCAATCAGCCTGGCGATCTAGCACCGGTACCACCACCCCCCTCCCGAAGACCAGTAGCCAGGGGCAGTTACACGGCCGCTAAGCTGTTGTGTCAGCAGCTCATTAATGAACGCTTTGCATGAACTATCATTGTAGATATTCAAATGTTCATTTACAGTTAGGGTTAATCAAAAGTTTCATTTGCGTGGGTTTCCTTGATGTCTTGCCTGCACTGGCCTAGCATCGGAATTAATGTTTACTTTAAGTAAAGTTTAAGTAAAGTACTGCTATAATAAAAGAATAAATAAATAAGGATGAACAACTGTAAATTTGTTAACTAATGTAACTAAGAGAGAAGGCACAAAATTTGATGAATTAAAGATTTTTTTTTATTCACAAAGACAACAAACCAATTTTTAATAAACTATTGAACAATGCCCTCCCTCCACCCCCGCCCCGCCCCAACCATCCTTCCCTCAAATCCCCAAAACGTTAACAATTTAAAAAAAAAGAAAAAACAGTTCAACAATGAAAAACACTACCCCTCCCTATCTGCGGCCACATTTCCCTCCAGGTCCTGTCCCACCCCGTGTTCTTACCCCACCCGCATGTTTTGATCTACGCAGACTGACACGAACGCGTTGTGCAGTGTGGGACGGCAAGACTTCCTGCCGTGGTGGAGGTAACGGAGTGGAAGCAGAAGCCTGAGGCTCCACTTCCGAGTCAAGAGGAACTGTGTCCTCCGTACTCGCTTGGGTGCTCGGGGTCTTGCTGCGAGCTGACACAACACCTTGGGGTGCAGCGCCGTGTCCAGCCAGCAACGCATGCCAAAGGGCATTGGTTGCAGCAGTCTGCTGACAAATAGTCTCCAACGTCTCCCGTGCTGTCTGTGCTTGCCCAGAAGACCAGTTGGAGAAGTTCATGCTGAACTCGCTCCAGGTTGCTGGAAACTGGCTCCAGTTTGCAGAGAAACCAGCGAAACCCTGGATAAGGTCGCAACCGATCGCAACCGTCTCCTGCACAGGGATATCAAGCTCTCCGTCTGGCCCTCCATGGTAGGCGATTGCTCACCCCGCTGACTGGACCTCTGTGGGGTCGGCGTTTGCAATGTTGCACGCCTTGGCGTCACCACCTGCACACCGCTTGGTCCCGGTGCATCATCCATCTCAATAGAGATGGCCGCAGGTTGTTCCCCCCCCACAAAAACAATTTTGTCCTCTTCCTCCTCCTCCTGTTCTTGCTCCACAGTTGTCAGCAGTTCCTCCTCTTCCTCCTGCGAGGTATTTGAAGGCTCAGGAGTAGTGGGTGTCTCCACTGACTCTAACGACACTTGACCTTAAAAAGACAAATGACATTTCTAAACAACTTATAAGGACATTAACGCTGCTCATTATTAGTAAACATACATATCAATACATATCAATATTTCAATAACCCAAAACATTAAAATACTTTTCAATATCCCTTATGCACAAGGGTTCACCAGGGCTAACATGACCTCATTCATAAATCAAGAGTACATCAAAATTATATATCATATTGCATTGTAATTACATAACATTACATGCATAACTAAGATTTTTTAGTATGTATTTGGTAATGTTTGACACATTGCACAGTTCCCATTACTCATGAGACTCAAGGGTGGGTTCGTCCACACCACGGGTGGTGACCGAGCGGCTGTCAGGCCCCACCAAGGCGACCGCAAGCTCCTCATATTCATTTAGAATCTGCACCATAGCAGAGCCACCGCCTGTCCTCGGAATGGTTGATAGATATTTTCTTCTTTACATGAAAAGATAACATTGCATGGCATAAGCTAATGGACTTGGTAATAAACATTTAAGACTGACAGATTTAAATATTCAATTAAAAATTAGCATTGCATTGCATATGAATAATATTTCATAATATAAGATTCAACTTAGCGTTAGGGTGCATAAATTAATTCATAATTTAATTAATTTATACTATAACAAAATGACATTGAAGATTCTAATTAAAATTTCCATACATCATTTAAATATTACATATGTATAATTTTAAATATAAAATGCAACTTACTCTGGCTGCTGCCAGCAGGCTGTTCCATCTTTTATGTGAGCACATCGGCAATCTCGGCCCAGATTCTCCTATATTTCAATATTGTAACAAAAAATATATATTTTGATATTGTTACAACAAATATAATTATAATTATTTGCAATTCAAAAAAATAAGCCTAAGATATTAAAGATTACTTATTTTTAGATTCAAATTCACGATTCACTGTAACCAACCACAAAAGCCTCCTCTCTTCCTTCCTCTCTCTCTCTCTCTCTCTCTGAGCCTCCCTGTGCTTCTGAGCATGTGTGATGACCCCTGACCTCTCAAAACGCGGCAAAGAAAATCAACCACAAAAAAAACATCCCACACATGCGCAGATTAGCGATGCTAGGGAAGCTTTTTTTCTTCTTTGACTTCCATTTTCGGTGGGCAATCATGAGATCGCTGAAAAATCACATCACCCATTTGACATCACCGGGGTAAGGCCGAGTGGAAAATCGCAAAAAAAAAATGGGCCTTGTGCCGGTGATCAGCAAGGCCGAGACGCCCCACATCGCTGGAACATGGCCCATTTTTTTGGGCCTTAGCCACGGAGTGGAAAGTCCAGCCCGATGATTCTATGATGCCGATTTCCATATAAAAGGAGCCTATTGCTTGAAACAGGCAGGCACTTTGGACACCCGGCATGAGGCCCTTTTCAAAATGGAGCCGGCCGCATCGCTGGTGTTAACGAAATGAATTTTGGAAGCAACAAATCAAGTATTTTAACTAGGTATGGAAGCAGTTGCAACTGTCTTCATACAGTATGATTGTAAAAGGTGAAATCTAAATTTGAGTTTAGTTCCTTCTCCTCCCTCTTGGAACTCTGTCTAGATGTGATTTGTGAGAGTGATGGTTTAGCTTTTATGAAGCTACAGTGCATTCAACATTTAGTAACCCAAGTTCCTTAGATATTAGATACCAGAATATGTATGACTGCAAAGCTTAGGGCTTTTTTCATAATTACAATTTTTTTTGATACACCAAGTAAAATATCAATGTAAAGGGTAGATTTCCAATCAGCAAAAATGTTCTTGTTGACACAAGTGGGAGAATGAAAATCTTGTCTTACCGATTTCACTGCACCCCTGGTCATAATGCACACCTTACAGTTTTCCAATTCGTGTTGGCTGTCAGAGTACTTTCTGTGTGAGAGTTTCCTTAGACATGTACATTTCGTATTAATGAAGGCATTGTAATGCTGCTCTCAATTTTTCATTTTGCTAGGGCGGATGTCCTGTCCAGCATTAAATGCTCATCGAAATTGAGCTCCAACAAACACTGTTTCCATCCAGGATGCGCCCAATCAGCTCTCCTCGAACAACTACACAGGATTACATAGGATATACGGCACAGAAACAGGCCATTTGGCCCAACCAATCCATGCCAGCGTTTATGCTCTACTCCAGCCTCCTCCCGTCTTTCCTCATCTAAATCCTATCAGCATAACCCTATATTTCCTTCTCCCTCATATGCTTGTCTAGCTTCCCCTTAAATGCATCTACACTATTCGCTTCAACCACTCTCTGCGATAGCGAATTCCACATTCTCAACACTCTTTGGATAAAGAATTTTCTTCTGAATTCCCTATTGGATTTCTTAGTGACTATCTTATATTGATAGCCTCTAGTGAGTTCTCAGGTGACTGTACAGTCCAATACAAGAATTACAATCTCTTCCTCACAAATGGAAACATTCTCTCTGTATCCACTATCAAAATCTTTCATTTAAAGACTTCTAATAGGTCACCCCTCAGCTGTATTTTTTCATGAGGAAAGTGACACTGCCTGTTCATCGCTTCTTGATATATATACCTTCACATTTCTGGTATCATCCTTGCAAATCTTCTCTGCACTCTCTCCAGTGCCTCTATACCTTTTGATAATATGGCGACCAGAACTGTACGCAGTGCTCGAAGTGTGGTCTAACTAAGGTTCGATACAGGTTTAGTATAACTTCCCTACTTTTCAATTCTATACCTCAAGAAATAAACCCTAGTGATTAGTTTGCTTTTTTAATGGCCTTGTTAACCTGTGTCGCAACTTTTAGCGATTTGTGTATTTGTACTCCGAGATCCCTTTGTGATGCCTCTGCCTCCTGCCTCGTATCAGAATCATCTGCTACCAGTATCATGCGATTTGCCGTCTTCTCTTATCATCATCATCATAGGCAGTCCCTTAAAATAGAGGAAGATTTGCTTCCACTCTAAAAGTGAGTTCTCAGGTGACTGTACAGTCCAATACAAGAATTACAATCTCTGTCACAGGTGGGACAGACAGTGGTTGAAGGAAAGGGTGGGTGGCGGGTCTAGTTTGCTGCACACTCCTTCCGCTGTCTGCACTTGTTTTCTGCATGCTCTCAGCAGCAAGACTCGAGGTGCTCAATGCCCTCCTGGATGCTCTTCCTCCACTTCGGGCAGTCTTTGGCCAGGGATTCCCAAGTGCCGGTGGAGATGTTGCATTTTATCAAGGAGGCTTTGAGGATGTCCTTGAAACGTTTTCTCTGCCCACCTGGGGCTCGCTTGGCATGTAGGAGTTCCGAGTAGAGCGCTTGCTTTGAGAGTCTCGTGTCGGGCATGCGGTTGATGTGGCCTGCCCAACGGAGCTGATCGAGTGTGGTCAGTGCTTCGATGCTGTGGATGTTGACCTGAGCGAGAACACTGACGATAGTGTGTCTATCCTCTCAGTGGATTTGCAGGATCTTGCAGAGGCAGCGCTCGTGGTACTTCTCCAGCACTTTGAGGTGTCTACCGTATATGATCCACATCTCTGAGCCATATAGGAGGGCGGGTATGACTACTGCCCTGTAGACATAAGCTTGGTGCCAGATTTGAGGTCCTGGTCTTCAAACACTCTCTTCCTCAGGTGACTGAAGACTGCTCTGACACACTGGAGGTGGTTTTGGACCTCATCGACGATGTCTGCCCTTGCTGATAGTAGGCTCCCAATGTATGGAACAAATCTCTTGTACCAAACAAGTGAGACCTACATTGTTCAGCAGAGCCAGACTTCCATTTCCTTTCCCACTGAATGGCAACAAGAACATAACACAGTTGGCCAATGTCACCACTCCACACAAAATGCAGGAAGTTATTGATGACATCCACATGGTCATCCTACAGAGCTCCTGTGTGTCAGTAATTGAGAATGCATCATGCAGCTCGGGTGTGTTGGCAGGATCTCCTGTATGAAGCACCTTCAAGTTTTTAATGTGAAAACAGGTCATACATATAATATATATATACACATAATCACAGAATCTTACAGCACAGAAAGTGCCCATTCGGTTCCTCGTGCCTGTTCCAGCTCTTTGAAAGAATTATCCAATCAGTCTCATTCCCCTGCTCTTTCCCCGCTTGCAAATTTATAAAAATATATGCTGTGAGGTCATATATATCAAACATTAAAATAGCTGTATGGCTGCCTGACACCATTGGAGGGATGAGCAGAACGAGGATAACAGCCTCTGAGGACACACTTTTTGACAGTCGTATTTGACACAGGAACTTGTTGCAGAAATCTACCAGGTACCATTACCATGACATCTTTACTCAGCTGCCATTTTCTTCCTCATCTGCAGCTACATTCTCTGGGTGTTGCGAAGAACAATCACTCTGCCAGTTATTCCCTCTGAGGAGACGGTTCCTATAAGGGTCAATGAGGCTAAATCTCTTGTGTCTCACTGAATGCATCAGCATTTCAAGGGCACCACCTGCAAATATGCTGTGTCCCTTCTGGATGAGAAGCAGTGTAATTCTTTAAACGCCTTTCCTTCAGTCCATATGAAGTAGGCGGTTAATTCAGAGATAAGAGCAAAATGTTGTGGATACTGGAAATCGAAAGCAAAAACAGAAAATCCTGCAAATACTCAGCAGGGCAGGCAGCATTTGTAGAGTGAGAAACAAAGTTAATGTTTCAGGTCAATGACTTTTCATCAGAAGAGAATTCACTGATTTGAATTCGAAAAGTTTTCTTTCATTTAATCAATTTTATTTATAGACCATGAGGCACAATTGTAAATAAGACTTCTGCTAGCTAAATCGCCACTGCATTTACAACGTACTGAAGTTGTTTTGTAAGGGAAGCTCACAGTTGCTTCTCAGTGTAAAATGCAAACAAGTGATTTAAAATAATTGGAAGATGCTGAATCATTACTGCACAAAATATCTCAGTGCACTGTGCATGCAACCTTGTGATTTGTCATGCTTTAATATAGGTAAAACTGTATAATCCCTTTCCTTGTTTGTGCACTTTTTATGCAACAATAAAATCTGCAATTTTATCAGCACTTTGAAATCTTTTGTCTTATCTATCAGTGCAGTGTAGATGGAGTAAAAAGTCATTCAACATCTTGCTGCTGCCACAGTTTAAATTGCTGCAGAAGTACTCAGAAATCCCACCTTCATTCGTGTGGGGTCCCAGGAAAAGTTCCTCTACACAGGCAGGCACTTACCATACATACTAAATTGGGGCCAGATTGACAGGTGCAGCAGAAACAATCGTTCACAGTTTATTAAATGAATGGGTGGAAAATCAGCTGGGCTCCATTACAGACGTAGAATCATTGGGCCCAAGTTTCGGCTGGAGTTGCTCCTATTTTTTTGGAACAACTAGTTTAGTTTGGAGTATCTTAGAAATCGCAATTCTCGGCATTTAGTTTGCTCCAGTTCAAAAGGGGGCGATACCAGCCACTTATGCCTGTTTAGGCAGAAAAAAGTTAATCCAAACTAACTTAGAACGGAGTAAGTGTCGACTTTTATACGCTCAGAAAAACCTTGCGTACACTTTAGAATTAGGCGCAGATAGCCAGAGATAGGGGGGGGGAAGGGAAGTTAGAGGGAAGTTAGGGGCTTTTCCAAAGCATTAAACACTTCACTTTTACCAATAAAGAGCCATCATCAATAATAAATGATAAATGAATCAATAAATCAACCAATAAATCAATCAATCAAAAAAAATAAAAAAAATAAATAAATAAAAAAATAAATAAAATGAAAAATAAAAAATCAATCAATTAAAAAAAAAATTAAAAGTTTCTACTCACCTATTGCAGCACCTATCCATTCGGGAGCAACGGGAGCCCTCCAACAGCCTGCCAAAGAGCTGGTTGAGCGGGCCCCGCTGCCGAGGAAGTGTTTGGGCGGGCCCCGCTGCCGATGGCGGGCCCTGCCACTGAAGAGCCGCTGGTCGGGCGAGCCCCGCCGCCAAGGAGATAAGGGCAGTGGCGACGAAGCGAGGCAAGGGATGGTGAGGCAGGCAGGCCACTTGGCCCGGGATAGGGGCGGCGAACATCGCGACTAGGGATAGGGTCGCCCGGAGACAGGACGCGCTGGGAGGGCCAGGAGCTACTGCGCATGCGCACAGACTCCACTGCACACGCTCTGCCTCCAGCTGCTTGTGCTGAGCTGTGCCGACTACTAAACAGGCCTGCTGAACACCCTCAATTGCGAGGTAAGTTTTAGGCGCGCTTTTAATTCTACAAAATAGGCGGGCCACTCGGAGGTGCGCTGTTCTGCGGGACAGCCGAAACTTGGGCCCATAGAATGGTTACAGCACGAAAGAAGGCCATTCGGCCTGTCAAGCCCATGCCCGCTCTCTGCAAGAACACCTCAGCAAGTCCCACTCCCCTGCCCTTACCTCGTAGCCCTGTAATATTTTTCTTTCAGAATCACTCTCTTTTGAAAGCCGTGATTGAGTCTGCCTCCACCACCCTTTCAGGCAATGCATTCCAGATCATAACCAGTCACTGTGTAAAAAAGTGTTTTCGTATGTCACTTTTGGATCAGCATAAATCTGTGTCCTTCGGTTCTCCACCCTTCCTCCAATGGGACCAGTTTTTCTCCATCTACTCTGTCCAGACCCCACATGATTTGGAAAACCTCTATCAAATCTCCTCGCAATCTTCTCTGTTCTAGGGAGAACAACCCCAGCTTCTCCATTCTATCCTTGTAACTGTAATTCCTCATCCCTGGAATCTTTCGTGTAAATCTTTTCTGCACCCTCTCGAAGGCCTTCAGGTCCTTCTAAAAGTGTGGTGCCCAGAATTGGACACAATACTCCAGTTGAGGCCGAACCAGTGTTTTATACAGGTTCATCATAACTTCCACGCTTTTATACTCTATACTTCCATTCATGAAACCTGGGATCCTGTATGCTTTTTTAAAAATGAGACTCCCTCGACCTGATTTTCCTTTAGGTGGAAAGAATCATTATCAGAGGCAGTCCCTCGGAATCGAGGAAGACTTGTGTTATATATGTAAACTTGTATTTACTCTGTACAGCCACCATAGGGCTCATCCCCTGAAGTCCCAAGGGATCCCATAATCCCTTGGGAGCACAGGTATTTAAGGAGGCTTCACAGGTTGGAGAGGCACTCTGGAGACCTGCAATAAAAGACTACGGTCACACTTTACTTTGAGCTCACAGTGTTCAGTCTGACTCTTTCTCCATACACAACAACTAGCGATGAGATACAGATAGCGAATCCAAAGATGCAGAGAACAATGGGCATCCTGGAGAAATTCTTGGAGGGAGATGATTGGGAAATTTTTGTGGAGTGAATTGACCAATACTTTGTGGCCAACGAGCCAGATGGGGAAGAGAGTGCTGCCAAATGAAGGGCGATGCTCCTCACCGTCTGTGGGGCACCAATGTATGGCCTCATGAAGAATCTACTCACTCCAACGAAACCCACAGAGAAATCGTACGACGATTTGTGCACTCTGGTCCGAGAGCATTTGAACGCAATGGAAAGCATTCTGATGGCAAGGTACCGATTCTACACCTACAAAAGGTCTGAAGGCCAGGAAATGGTGAGTTATGTCGCTGAGCTAAGACACCTTGCAGGACATTGCGAAATTGAAGGACATTTGGAGCACATGCTCAGAGACTTTTTTGAACTTGGCATTGGCCACGAAACCATACTTCGCAAACCTTTGACTGTAGAGACCCCAACCTTGAGTAAGGCCACAGCGATATCCCAGGCGTTCATTGCCACCAATGACAATACAAAGCAAATCTCTCAGCACACAAGTGCTGCTACAAGCACTGTGAACAAAGTGATGTTGTTTTCGAATCGTAACGTACAGGGCAGGTCACACATACCTGCAGCTACACGTCCGCTGATGTCTCAGAGTCCACCATCAAGGGTGATGAATGCAAGGCCATTAACACCTTGTTGGCACTGCGGGGGTGATCATCATTTCCATTCATGCCGCTTCAAACAGTACGTTTGCAAGGGCTGTGGAACAATGGGACACCTCCAACGAGTGTGCAGGCGAGCTACAACGCGTATTAAACCTGCAAACCACCATATTGCAGAGGAGAACAGATCCATGGAGGATCACAACGAACCAGAGCCTCAGATCGAGGAGGCAGAGGTACATGGGGTGCACACATTCACCACGAATTGTCCCATGATAATACTGAATGTTGAACTAAATGGACTCCCGGTGTCAATGGAGCTGGACACGGGTGTGAGCCAGTCCATCATGGGCAAAAAGACTTTCGAAAGGTTGTGGTGTAACAAGGCATCAAGGCCAGTCTTAACTCCAGTTCGCACGAAACTAAGAACTTACACGAAAGAACTGATTCCTGTAATCGGCAATGCTACCGTAAAGGTCTCCTACGATGGAATAGTACACAAGCTACCACTCTGGGTGGTACCGGGCGATGGTCCCACGTTGCTCGGCAGGAGCTGGCTGGGAAAGATACGCTGGAACTGGGACGACGTCCGAGCGCTATCGCCCACTGACAACACTTCGTGTGCCCAGGTCTTAAACAAATTTTCTTCGCTGTTCGAACTAGGCATCGGGAAATTCCAAGGAGCAAAAGTGCAGATCCACCTAATTCCGGGGGCGTGACCCATCCATCACAAGGCGAGAACAGTACTGTACATGATGAGAGAAAGGGTAGAGATGAAGCTAGACCGGCTGGAAAGAGAGGGCATCATTTCCCTGATCGAGTTCAACGAGTGGGCCAGTCCTATCATCCCCGGTCCTCAAGGGAGACGGCACCGTCAGAATCTGTGGCGATTATAAAGTAACTATCAATCGTTTCTCCCGACAGGACCAATACCCACTACCAAAGGCTGACAACCTCTTTGCAACGCTAGCGGGAGAAAAGACGTTCACGAAGCTGGATCTGACTTCAGCCTACATGACGCAGGAACTGGAGGAATCATCGAAGGCCCTCACCTACATCAGCACGCACAAAGGTCTTTTTGTTTATAACAGATGCCCGTTTGGAATCCGATCGGCGATGGCGATAATCCAGAGAAACATGGAAAGCTAACTGAAGTCGGTCCCGCACACTGTGGTCTTCCAGGACGACATCTTGGTCACAGGTCGGAACACAGTCGAGCATCTGCAGAACCTGGAGGAGGTTCTTAGTCGACTCAACCACATGGGGCTCGGGTCAAAACGCTCAAAGTGCGTTTTCCTGGTGTCTGAAGTGGAGTTCCTGGGAAGGAGGATTGCGGCGGACGGCATCAGGCCCACCAACACAAAGACAGAGGCAATCGAGAATGCACTGAGGCCACAGAACGTGATGGAGCTGCGGTCGTTTCTGGGACTCCTGAACTACTTTGGTAATTTCTTACCAGGTCTCAGCACACTGTTAGAACCACTGTATGTCTTACTATGAAAAGGGGACGAATGGGTTTGGGGCAACAGCCAAGAAAATGTCTTTGTAAAAGCAAGAAAATTGTTATGCTCAAACAAATTCTTGTGTTATATCTCCATGTAAGCGTTTGGTACAAGCATGTGATGCGCCGTCATATGGCGTCGGGTGTGTATTGCAACAAGCTAATGATTTCGGGAAACTGCAACCGGTTGCTTATGCATCCAAGAGTCTGTCTAAGGCTGAGAGAGCCTACAGCATGATTGAGAAAGAAACGTTAACGTGTGTCTATGGGGTAAAGCAAATGCATCAATACCTTTTTGGGCTAAAATTCGAATTGGAAACTGACCATAAGCCACTTATATCCCTGTTCTCCGAGAGTAAAGGGATAAATACCAACGCATCGGCCCGCATCCAGAGATGGGCGCTCACATTGTCCGTATACAACTACGCCATCAGCCAGGCACAGAAAACTGCGCCGATGCTCTCAGTAGTCTGCCATTGCCCACCACGGGGGTGGAAATGGCGCAGCCCGCAGATCTAACCATGGTTATGGAAGCAGTTGACAGTGAGCAATCACCCATTACTGCCCGGCAGATCAAAACCTGGACAAACCAGGACCCCATATTATCTCTAGTCAAAAGCTGTGTGCTTCACGGAAGCTGGTCCAGTGTCCCAGTGGAAATGCAGGAATGCGGTGCAAAGATGAAATGTCTATACAGGCAGACTGCCTTCTGTGGGGCAATCGAGCAGTGGTCCCCAAGAAAGGCAGAGACAACTTCATCAATGACCTCCACAGTATCCACCCATTCATCGTAATGATGAAAGAGATAGCCAGATCCCACGCCATTGCAGCCTTCGGCCTTAGAATCCTGCGTTCACAGATGTAATACATGCTCGCAGTTAAGCAATGTACCCAGGGAGGTGCCGCTAAGTTTATTGACTTGGCCCTCCAAACCGTGGTCGAGGGTACATGTCGACTATGCACGCCCGTTCTTGGGTAAAATGTTCCTTGTGGTTGTAGACACGTACTCCAAGTGGATTGAATGTGAGAAAATGTCGGCTAGCACGTCCGTTGCCACCATTGAAAGCCTGCGGGCCATGTTTGCCACACACGGCCTACCCGATGTCCAGGTGAGCGACAACGAGCCATGTTTTACCAGTGCTGAGTTCAAAGAATTCATGACTCGTAACGGGATCAAACATGTCACATCTGCCCTGTTTAAACCAGCATCCAATGGTCAGGCAGAGAGAGCAGTACAAACCATCAAGCAAGGCTTGAAGAGGGTAACTGAAGGCCCACTGCAGACTCACTTGTCCCGAGTCCTGCTCAGCTACTGCACGAGACCCCACTCACTCACTAGGATCCCACCTGCTGAACTGCTCATGAAAAGAGCACTTAAGACAAGGCTCTCGTTAGTTCACCCTGATCTACATGAACAGATAGAGAGCAGGTGGCTTCAACAAAGTGCATGCCATGATAGCGCAAATGTGTCACGTGAGATTGAAATCAATGATCCTGTATTTGTATTAAATTATGGACAAGGTCCTAAGTGGCATCCTGGCACTGTCGTGGCCAAAGAGGGGAGCAGGGTGTTTCGGGTCAAACTTTCAAATGGACTCATTCACCGGAAACACTTGGACCAAATCAAACTCAGATTGATGGACTATCCTGAGCAACCCACCTTGGACCCTACCTTTTTTGATCCCCCAACATACACACCAGTGGCAACCGGCATCACGGTTGACCGCGAAGCAGAACCCATCATCCACAGCAGTCCAGCAGGGCCCAACACACCAGGCAGCCCAGCAAGGCCAGCTGCACAGCAACCCAGTGAGGGCCCAACAAATCATTCAACAACACCAGCTTTCACACCGAGACAATCAACCAGGGCAAGAAGGGCCCCAGATCGACTCACATTGTAAATAGTTACACTATTGACTTTGGGAGGCGGGGGGGGCGTGTTGTTATATATATAAACTTGTATTTACTCTGTACAGCCATGAGGGGGGCTCATCCCTTGGAGTCCCAAGGGATCCCATAATCCCTTGGAGCATATGTATTTAAGGAGGCTTCACAGGTTGGAGAGGCACTCTGGAGATCTTAAAAGACGAAGGTCACACTTTACTTTGAGCTCACAGTGTTCAGTCTGACTCTTTCTCCATACATAACAACTTGCTTCCACTCTTAACATGAGTTTTTAGAATGCTTCAGCGGCTGGTCTGCCCTCCAGGCCTCCATAACGAGTGCCTGCAAAGAGACGTTCGATCACTCAGCCAGGAAAAACCAGGATGGGTTTGATGAGAATGATCAGGAGATTCAAGAGCTAATAGATCGCAAGCGCAGGGCATTTCTGAGCCTTAAACAACAACCCAACTCTGGAGCAGCAAAGCAGCATTACAGATGGCTCAAGGCTGAGGTCCAACAAAAAACCTGGGACCTAAAGAATAGGTGGTGGATGGAGAAAGCACAGGAGATTCAGCAGCTGGCCGACAGCCATGATGTGCGAGGATTCTTCAACGCAGTCAAGGCCACCTATGGTCAAAACACCCAAGGCCCCACTACGCTGCTGGCCAAGAACAGTGAAACACTCATCAAGGACACCGAGGCAGTCAGGGCCCGCTGGAAGGAGCACTTCAAAGATCTCCTCAATCGAGACTCTGCCTTTGAGTCGAGTGTTCTCGTCTCCATTCCACAGCATGCTACCCGCCACCACCTCAGTGAGACCCCAACATTGCATGAGGTAGAAAAAGCCATAAGACAGCTAAAAAACAAGGCTATGGGAGCGGATGGAGTCCCTGCTGAGGCACTGAAGTATGGTAGAGAGGCACTGTTGGCGCGAATACATGACCTCATCTCTCTCATCTGGAGGGAGGAGAGCATGCCGGGAGATCTTAGAGATGCAGTGATCATGACCATCTTTAAAAAAGGGGACAAGTCTGACTGCGGCAACTACAGAGGAATCTCTCTGCTATCAGCCACTGGGAAAGTTGTCGCTCGAGTCCTCCTCAACCATCTTCACCCTGTGGCCGAGGAGCTCCTCCCGGAGTCACAGTGCAGATTTCGTCCCCTACGGGGCACAACGGACATGATTTTTACAGCACGACAGCTACAGGATATATGCAGGGAACAGCACCAGCCCTTATACATGGCCTTCTTCGACCTTACAAAGGCTTTTGACACTGTCAACCGTGAGGGTCTATGGACTGTCCTCCTCCATTTCGGATGCCACCAAAAGTACATTACCATCCTCCGCCTGTTCTACGACGACATGAGACCGTGATCTTTACCAACGGATCCATCACAGATCCAATCCACGTCCGGACCGAGGTCAAGCAGGGCTACGTCATTGCCCCAACCCTCTTCTCAATCTTCCTCGCTGCCATGCTCCACCTCACAGTCGACAAGCTCTCCGCTGGAGTGGAACTAAACTACAGAAGCAGTGGGAACCTGTTCAACCGTCGCTGTCTCCAGGCCAGGTCCAAGACCACCTCAACCTCTGTCGTCAAGCTACAGTACGCGGATGATGACTGCATCTGCGCACATACAGAGACTGAACTCCAGGACATAGTTGACGTATTTACTGAGGCGTATGAAAGCACGGGCCTTACACTAAACATCCGTAAGACAAAGGTCATCCACCAGCCTGTCCTCGCCGCACAGCACTGTCCCCCAGTCATCAAGATCCACAGTGTGGCCCTGGACACCGTGGACCACTTCCCATACCTCGGGAGCCTCCTATCAACAAGAGCAGGCATTGACAACGAGATCCAACACCACCTCCAGTGCGCCATTGCAGCCTTCGGCCGCCTGAGGAAAAGAGTGTTTGAAGACCAGGCCCTCAAAACTGCCACCAAGCTCATGGTCTACAGAGCTGTAGAAATACCCGCCCTCCTGTATGGCTCAGAAACATGAACAGTAGACACCTCAAGTCGCTGGAAAATACCATCAACGATGTCTCCGCAAGATCCTAAAATCCCCTGGGAGAACAGACGCACCAACGTTAGCGTCCTCGACCAGGCCAACATTGAAGCACTGACCACACTTGATCAGCTCCGCTGGGCAGGCCACATAGTTTACATGCCAGACACGAGACTCCCAAAGCAAGTGCTGTACTCGAAACTCCTTCCAGCTGGAAAGAAAGAATTGCATTATATGGCATCTTTCATGATTTCAGGGTGACCCAAAGCGCTTTACAGCCGATCAAGTACTTTTGAAGTGTAGTCACTGTTGTAATCTACTCTAGTCAGGGAATGGTATGCATGCAAAATGGTATACATGCAAAAACGAGAGAGGAAATTCTGCCCCATTGTATCTTAAAACAACAAACTCTTCAAATGAAGACAAAACGTGTGTTAAATCAGCAACTGAAGAGTGACAGTTCTTACATTCTCCGTTTGGTGAGATATTGTATTTGAGTTACTATAAACACTGTCGCTTTGAAAATTTTACAGTGTTGGTAATGCTGTTAACACAAAACCACAGACAAATAGGAAACAATGTTCAGAGAAGATTCTATTGATTCATTGACAGAATTGCTATCTGCTCTCAGGGCAGGCTTGGTTCCAATTCAAAGCCAATATGCTTCATTTGCTTATTTAAACATTTTTCTCCACATTCAACCTTATAAACGGTTTAACCGGGAGACAGCGTATCTTGCAATTTGAATAATCGTTTATTTCGGGGGGGGGGGGGGGTTCCTAACTACATCTTGAATTGTTTAAGATGCACAATTTAGAACTAGATAATGAACTTATGTCTTGCTAAGTAAGTTAGCTTTTTCTCCCTTTGTTAAGATTTCCAGCTGCTTTGCACGGTTCCCCACCTGTTGCGTGACCTGCGACCAAACCTTTGGCTATGCACCCTGTCACCTGCCACTTGGAAGCACACAAGAATTTGGGGTAGCCTATCCTCCAATTTTACCTGTTTCTGCAAGGACCACCTCTCTGTGCCTCTGTGTCAGATCATCCAAGATGGGTAAAACGGATTCAAAAGCTTCTGTAATGTCTGTAAGCTTGTAATGTTTGTAGCTCCACACTGTGGATGTGGACGTATTGTGTACTGCAACTGCAGAGTTAATAATAAAAAGAACCAGGCAGATTTCCGGAGGCTTCCGAGAGAGCTGCCTGCCATGTTAGGAGCTGTGTGTGCAGTGCTCTGTGAATATATCACAGTTGGCGGCGAGATGGGATTTTTCGGATGACTTAAAGCTTAAATTTTGTTGGTGAAGGATTCAGCCAGCCGACAGAGCGACTTTGGAAGTTTCTGTCTTGGGAAAAAGCTACAAAATCCGAGGTAAACTACAGCACACGGCATGAACAGCTAGAGATTAAAATGGCAGGTGTATTGGGATATTTGGGGGAATGTAGACACAACCGGGAACATTTTAAAGCACATGTGGATCGGCTAGAAATGTATTTCACTGCAAATAACATAATCGAAGTTCCAGACAATGCAGTCCAGAACCGGGCTGTGTTGGAAAGTAAGAACAAAATCTGCTTGTGCCTGACGAGCCAAAGGACACAACGCTTAAAGAGATTTTAACAAAGCTGGAGCAGCACTATAACCCCAAACCGTTAGAAATTGCTGAAAGCTATCATTTCAGGATTCAGAATCAAAAGGCTGATGAAAGTATCAGTGATTACATCGTAGCATTAAAAAAGCTATTGATGCACTGTAATTTTGGAAACTTTCAAAACCGAGCATTACGGGGTCATTTTGTTTGTGGGGTGAAAAATGATGCGATCAGAAGGAAGTTATTGACGATGGATGACTTGACTTTTGAGATTGCTTGTCAGACAGCAAGGCCGAACAATATTCCTGAGAATGAAATAATAATTACGGTCGTAGGTCAACCGAGGTAAATCACCTGCAGGTTCAAAGTAAAAGACAGTGGGGGCCCAAAGTCTCAGAAACTGGAAATTCTAACAGAGCGTCGAAGTCGTGCTACAGGTGCCTGGGACAACACATTGCTCAAAGTTGTCCATACGTGAAGGCAGAGTGTTTCTTCTGCAGAAAGACTGGGTATCTTGCGAAGGTATGCCGACTGAAGGGTAATCCAGTTTTTAAAGCTTTGAGTCCAGCATTCAAAGCTATGAGTAGAAATCCCAAGAGAATACATAGCATGGAAGAACAACAACAGGATGAGGAGATGTTAGAGTTACACGTCATCAGGAGCATGAGGTTAACGGACAGCAATTCGGAAAGCATCAAAATCCACATAAATGTTGCGGGATTCAAGATACCAATGGAAATTGACACGGGTGCATCCGTGAGTGTAGTACCGGAGTCACTGTACCTCGACAAATTGCGTGATTTCCAACTGGAGAAATCCAAGGTAGAGCTACGAGGCTACTTGGGAGAGAAAATTCCTGTAGTAGGTTGTATCACCGTACCGGTGAAATATAAGATCAATTTCAGAACTTGCCTCTAATAGTAGTGAAAGGAGACAAGCCTGCCTTACTAGGAAGAAGTTGGTTGAACTCACTGAAGCTGGATTGGAGTAAGATTTTCTGTGTGGAAGCGAGATTTTCATCAATGGATGAGGTTATCAAGAAGTATCCGAAGGTGTTCTGTGAAACGGGCAGTCCGATCCAAGGCTTTAAGGCGAGTGTCAGGGTACAGAAGGACGCTAGATCGGTTTACTACAAGCCACGTTCCGTACCATATGCACTCAAGGAGAAAGTTGAGCAAGAACTCAAAAGACTAGAGACTGAGAACATTATTTGTAAGATAGATCGATGTAATTGAGCTACACCCATTGTTGTTGTACCTAAGTCCGATGGTAAGGTAAGATTGTGTGCTGATTAGAAAGTAACCGTAAACCAGGTTCTGGAGGGTAATGTCCCCAATACATTGCCGAATATAGAAGATTTGTTCACAACACTGACAGGTGGTCAGATCTTCTCAAAACTGGATCTTACGAATGCCTACTTATAGCTTGAACTAGATGAGGAGTCCAAGTCATGTTTGCCTATAAATACTCATCTAGGCCTATATCAATTTAATAGGCTACCATTTGGAGTGTATTCCGCCCCTGCCATATTCCAAGGGGTGATGAACCAGATTTTGCAAGGTATTGAAGGGGTAGTATGTTATTTGGATGACATACTAATTTCAGTACCAAATAGGAAAATTCATAATAACATTTTGAATGAAGTCCTCAAATGGCAAGAGAAGCACAGAGTACGAGTGTCTGCTCATAAGTGTGAGTTATTTAAAAACTCAGTGGAGTACTTAGGGTACAGAATAGACAAAGATGGTTTACATCCAACCATAGAAAAATTGGATGCAATTAGAAATACACCCACTCCCAGGAATGTCACTGAACTTCATTCATTCTTGGGTCTTTTGAACTATTATGGGAAGTTCCTACCAAATTTGGCTATCCTTACATCCACTGAATGAACTTTTGAAAAAACAGGTCCATTGGAAGTGGTCAAAAGAATGCGATACAGCATTCAAGGAGTGTAAAAGCAAATTGGTAGAGAGCACCATGTTAGTTCACTATGACATATCTAAGGAGATTAAGCTAGCATGTGTTACCTCTCCATATGGAGTTGGGGCAGTAATCCCTCATGTATTAAGTAGTGGGGAGGAGAGACCAATTGCTTTTGCTTCACGCACTCTCAGTGCCAGTGAGAGTAATTATGCGCAAATTGAAAGGGAAGCTTTGGCATTAATTTTTGGGGTCAAGAAGTTTCACAAATACTTGTATGGTCGTAAGTTTACCATCGTTACAGACCATAAGCCCCTAACAGCAATCTTCCATCCAAAGTCCCCAGTTCCAACATTAGCTACAGCCCAAATGCAGAGATGGGCTTTGATTTTGTCAGCATATACATATGATATTGAATACAGACGATCAGCTGATCACAGTAATGCTGATGCAATGTCTAGATTGCCATCCCCATCACAAGTTACACCCGATAGGGAAGAAGTGTTTTATTTTTCATACATTGATGAACTGCCAGTCGCAGCTGAAGAGATTGGTAGAGCAACCAAACGTGACCCAGTGATGTCAAAGGTGTATGAGTATATTGCAAATGGATGGCCAAACCAGGTAACAGACAAAAATACACATCCATTCTTCATTTGTAGGAATGAATTATCAGTCAATAAAGATTGTATCATGTGGGGTGCAAGAGTGGTTATACCAAATAAATTCAGGTCCATATTATTAGGAGATCTTCATGACCAGCACCTGGGAATGTGCTTGACCAAGAGTTTTGCACGCAGTTATTTATGGTGGCCAGGTCTTGATAAAGATATAGAGTACATCGTGAGGCAGTGTACGACATGTCAATCAGTAAGCAAGCAACCACTACCAGTACCATTACAGCCATGGAAATGGCCTCCCAGAGTGTGGCAAAGGCTACATATTGATTTTGCTGAGTTAGAAGGACAACAATTGTTCATTGTGATTGATAGCCATTCGAAGTGGGTTGAGGTGTTTCCAATGTGGAAAATAATAAGTAAAACATTGGACATTTTGCAAAAATTATTTTCTTCATTTGGCCTCCCTGAAGAAATTGTTTCACAAGAAATGGATCACAATTTCGTACAGAAGAATTTGCACAATTCACGAGCAAAGAATGGTGTGAAACATACCCCAAGGTTCCACCATGCCATCCTGCTTCGAATGGTGCAGCAGAGCGCACTGTACAAATTGTAAAACGTGCCCTCATAAAACAAATGTTAGATCCAAATCCAAGGAAATGACAGTTGTCATTGGATCACAAATTGGCTAATTTTTTGATTACATATCGAAATACTCCTCATACAACTACTGGTAGAACACCAGCAGAGTTGTTTCTCAAACGACAGCCTCGAACCAGATTCTCGTTGTTCAAGCCAAATTTGGCACAGTCTGTAGAAGAGACACAATTAAGACAGAAAGAGAATCATGATAGAGGTAGAGTAAAAGAGAAGTGTGAAATTAAACCAGAAGGTAAGAGTGAAGAACCATCACCATAAATAGTTAAAGTGGTTACCAGGAAGAGTGGTGAAGATATGTGGTCCTCGCACATATTTGGTAAAGATGTTTGATAATGGACAGGTTAGGTTTGTTCATATTGATCATATTTTACCGACAGACGTGGAAGGAGTTGAAGGTGGGAATGATTCAATTATTTCTGACTCATCAGATAGTTTTGATACACCAGTAGCAAATCCTAAATCCAATGCACTGGAAACAAATCCAGGAGAGAATCAGAATGAAAGTCTGAGTCCGAGTCAGGAAAACAAAGAGCCTGAAGTTAGAGTGAGTTCAAATGAAAATCAAGGAAATTCCATGGAGGAAAACGTTCCTCAAGATGAGCCTCGAATGAGTGTGAAATCAATACCATGCTTGGAAGGTTCTGTTCGAGAGCGAAGGTATCCTCTTCGAAACAGAAAACAAGTGGTAATGTTAAATTTGTAAATATGGGGGGGGAAAAAAAAGTTTATATCCTGTGTTATGTATAAACATGAAAGTTATGTATGATGTTTGATATGATGGCTTCTTCATTAAGGAGGGAGAAGTGTAATGTCTGTAAGCTTGTAATGTTTGTAGCTCTACACTGTGGATTTGGACGTATTGTGTACTGCAACTGCATAATTAACAATAAACAGAACCAGGCAGATTTCCGGAGGCTTCCGAGAGAGCTGCCTGCCATGTTAGGAGCTGTGTGTGGTGTGCTCTGTGAATATATCACAGCTTTCATCCTACCAGCCCATGATCCAGTCATAATGAACAAGCTCTGTCACTGGGCTGTTTTGATTTATTGTAGACTTTTCCATTTTGCCATCTCATGCGGTGACTTTCACATTATGTACTTGCTCAGGATTTTACCACTGGGTGTGAAATTATCTGCATAGTTTTTGAAGAACCTAGTAAAGCTGATATAATCCTGCGAGAGTCTGTTATGTGCATTAGTGGGGATATTGAGGTTGGCAACAACAAATTATATTATTGCTTATGTTTATTCCAATGCGATCCCAGAATTGGTTTTATCTTGTTTTTCCTACCAGTGCTGACACTAGAGCAGCTGATAAGGAGTGCGAGAGTAGGAGATGGAGGCCCAGAGACCAGCCCAATCAGTTGCAGACAAAGATAGAGGGGTGCGAAATCGAGAGGTGATGTCACAGTCAAGCTGGTAAGTGGTTGGCTGTTCGACTGGTAAGTATAACTCTCTTTTAGACTGACTTTTAGATTGGTTTAATTGGCAGCGAAATACTAAGTAGCTGTTTGGTGTTTAAGTAAATTTTAGTAAGTAAATTAATTTAAGGGTTAAGTCATGGCAGGAGAGCTCGGATCCGTGTCATGCTCCTCCTGTGCTATGTGGGAAATCAGGGACACTGCTATGTGTGCGGGAAGTGTGTCCAGCTGCAGCTCTTGACATTCCGCATGACGACACTGGAGCTGCGGATGGACTCACTCTGGAGCATGCGCGATGCTGAGAATGTTGTGGATAGCACATTTAGTAAGTTGGTCACACCGCAGGTAAGGGTTAGGACAGATAGTGAATGGGTGACCAAGAGACAAGGCGCAAGAGTACGAAGGTAGTGCAGGAGTCCCCTGCGGTCATCTCCCTCCAAAACAGATATACCATTTTGGATACTGTTGGGGGAGATGACTTACCAGGGGAAGGCACCAGCAGCCAGGTTCATGGCATCATGGGTGGCTCTGCTGCACAGAAGGGTGGGAAAAAGAGGGGGAGAGCTATAGTGATAGGGGACTCTATTGTAAGGGGAATAGATAGGAGTTTTTGTGGCCGCAACCGAGACTCCAGGACGGTATGTTGCCTCTCTGGTGCAAGGTCAAGGATGTCTCGCAGCGGCTGCAGAGCATTCTGGAGAGGGAGGGTGAACAGCCAGTTGTCATGGTACAAGTAGGTACCAACGAAATAGGTAGGAAGCGGGAAGAGGTCCTGCAAGCTGAATTTAGGGAGCTAGGAGTTAAAGTAAAAAGTAGGACCTCTCAGGATTGCTACCAGTGCCACGTGCTAATCAGAGTAGAGGGAGCAGAATAGTTAGAATAAATACTTGGCTTGAGCAGTGGTGCAAGAGGGAGGGATTCAAATTCCTGGGACATTGGAACCAGTTCTGGGGGAAGTGGGACCTGTACAAAAGGGACAGTTTGCACTTGGGCAGGACTGGAACTGATGTCCTGGAGATAACATTTGCTAATGCAGTTCGGGAGTGTTTAAACTAATATGGCAGGGGGATGGGAACCTATGCAGCGAGATAGTGCGAAGTAATATGGCATCAAAAACAGATGGTAGAAAGGTAAAAGCAATAGTGGAAGGCCGAGTAAACAAAGGCAAGAAACAAAAAGGGCCACACTACATCATAATTCTAAAAGGACAAATGGTGTTAAAAAAACAAGCCTGAATGCAATATGTCTTAATGCAAGGAGTATCCGTAATAAGGTGGATGAATTAACTGTGCAAATAGATGTTAACAGATATGATGTGATTAGGATTACAGAGACGTGGCTCCAGGATGATCAGGGCTGGGAACTCAACATCTAGGGGTATTCAACATTCAGGAAGGATAGAATAAAAAGAAAAGGAGGTGGGGTAGCACTGCTGGTTCAAGAGGAGATTAATGCAATAGCTCGGAAGGACATCAGCTTGGATGACGTGGAATCTATATGGGTAGAGCTGCAGAACACCAAAGGGCAAAAAACGTTAGTGGGAGTTGTGTACAGACCTCCAAACAGTAATAGTGATGTTAGGGAGGGCATCAAACAGGAAATTAGGGGTGCATGCAATAAAGGTGCAGCAGTTATCATGGGTGACTTTAATATGCATATAGTTTGGGCTAACCAAACTGGAAACAATACGGTGGAGGAGGATTTCCTGGAGTGCATAAGGGATGGTTTTCTAGACCAATATGTCGAGGAACCAACTAGGGGGGAGGCCACCTTAGACTGGGTGTTGTGTGATGAGAGAGGATTAATTAGCAATCTCATTGTGCGAGGCCCCTTGGGGAAGAGTGACCAGAATATGGTGGAAATCTACATTAGGATGGAGAATGAAACAGTTAATTCAGAGGCCATGGTCCAGAACTTAAAGAAGGGTAACTTTGAAGGTATGAGGCGTGAATTGGCTAGGATAGATTGGCGAATGATACTTAAGGGGTTGACAGTGGATGGGCAATGGCAGACATTTAGAGACCGCATGGATGAACTACAACAATTGTACATCCCTGTCTGGCGTAAAAATAAAAAAGGGAAGGTGGCTCAACTGGCTATCAAGGGAAATCAGGGATATTATTAAAGCCAAGGAAGTGGCATACAAATTGGTCAGAAATAGCAGCGAACCCAGGGACTAGGAGAAATTTAGAATTCAGCAGAGGAGGACAAAGAGTTTTATTAGGGCAGGGAAAATAAAGTATGAGAGGAAGCTTGCAGGGAACATTAAGACGGACTGCAAAAGCTTCTATAGATATGTAAAGAGAACAAGGTCAGTAAAGACAAACGTAGATCCCCTGCAGTCAGAATCAGGGGAAGTCATAATGGGGAACAAAGAAATGGCAGACCAATTGAACAAGTACTTTGGTTCGGTATTCACTAAGGAGGACACAAACAACCTTCCGGATATAAAAGGGTTCAGAGGGTCTAGTAAAAAGGAGGAACTTCTTAGTCGGGAAATTGTGTTGGGGAAATTGATGAGATTGAAGGCCGATAAATCCCCAGGGCCTGATGGTCTGCATCCCAGAGTACTTAAGGAGGTGGCCTTGGAAATAGTGGATGCATTGACAGTCATTTTCCAATATTCCATTGACTCTGGATCAGTTCCTATGGTGTGGAGGGTAGCCAATGTAACCCTACTTTTTAAAAAAGGAGGGAGAGAGAAAACAGGGAATTATAGACCGGTCAGCCTGACATTGGTCGTGGGTAAAAAATGTCATAGCAGCGCATTTGAAAAGAGGTGACATGACAGATCCAAGTCAGCATGGATTTGTGAAAGGGAAATCATGCTTGACAAATCTTCTGGAATTTTTTGAGGATGTTTCCAGTAGAGTGGACAAGGGAGAACCAGTTGATGTGGTGTATTTGGACTTTCAGAAGGCTTTCGACAAGGTCCCACACAAGAGATTAATGTGCAAAGTTAAACCACATGGGATTGGGGGTAGTGTGCTGACATGGATTGAAAACTGGTTGGCAGACAGGAAGCAAAAGTAGGATTAAATGGGTACTTTTCAGAATGGCAGGCAGTGACTAGTGGGGTACCACAAGGTTCTGTGCTGGGGCCCCAGCTGTTTATATTGTACATTAATGATTTAGACGAGGGGATTAAATGTAGTACCTCCAAATTTGCGGATGACACTAAGTTGGGTGGCAGTGTGAGCTGCGAGGAGGATGCTATGAAGCTGCAGAGTGACTTGGATAGGTTAGGTGAGTGGGCAAATGCATGGCAGATGAAGTATAATGTGGATAAATGTGAGGTTATCCACTTTGGTGGTAAAAACAGAGACTATTATCTGAATGGTGACAGATTAGGAAAAGGGGAGGTGCAATGAGACCTGGGTGTCATGGTACATCAGTCATTAAAGGTTGGCATGCAGGTACAGCAGGCGGTTCAGAAAGCAAATGGCATGTTGGCCTTCATAACGAGGGGATTTGAGTACAAGGGCAGGGAGGTGTTATTACAGTTGTACAGGGCCTTAGTGAGGTGACACCTGGAGTATTGTGTACAGTTTTGGTCTCCTAACTTGAGGAAGGACATTCTTGCTATTGAGGGAGTGCAGCGAAGATTCACCAGACTGATTCCCGGGATGGCGGGACTGACATATCAAGAAAGACTGGATCAACTGGGCTTGTATTCACTGGAGTTCAGAAGAATGAGACGGGATCTCATAGAAACGTTTAAAATTCTGATGGGTTTAGACAGGTTAGATGCAGGAAGAATGTTCCCAATGTTGGGGAAGTCCAGAACCAGGGGTCACAGTCGAAGGATAAGGGGTAAGCCATTTCGGACCAAGATGAGGAGAAACTTCTTCACCCAGAGAGTGGTGAACCTGTGGAATTCTCTACCACAGAAAGTTGTTGAGGCCAATTCACTAAATATATTCAAAAATGAGTTAGATGTAGTCCTTACTACTAGGGGACTCAAGGGGTATGGCGAGAAAGCAGGAATGGGATACTGAAGTTGCATGTTCAGCCATGAACTCATTGAATGGTGGTGCAGGCTCGAAGGGCTGAACGGCCTAATCTTGCACCTATTTTCTATGTTTCTATGTTTCTATGTTTAAGGTACACGGTTTCAATGCACACTTAATATGCTTGTACACTATGAATACACGTGGCACAAGTATCTGCTTGTAGTTAATCCCAGCATAAGTGCCACGATTGACTTGCTGTCAGAATATCAGAGTGACTATTTGCACTGGGTCCTCTGGACTCTGCCTCTCGCGCATGCACAGACTCCTCGAACCCGAAAACGGAACCCGAAGTGAGGCCCCACAACCACCGCATTGACGGAGCCGGGAGCTGTGTTGCCCATGTCCCGGCCGCCTTGTTCTGGGAGCTGTGCTGCCCATTTCCTGGCCGCCTTGATCTGGGAGTTGTGCTGCCCATCTCCTGGCCGCCTTGATCTGGGAGTTGTGCTGCCCATCTCCTGGCCGCCTTGATCTGGGAGTTGTGCTGCTGACCGCGTTGATTGAGTATCCAGTACTGTTTCGACAAGCTGGGAGCTTCCGATCGCTAAAAACGCAAAACCGAGCTGCGACCACGTTTGCTTGCTTTGTAGTATTGCTAGAAATTCATCTGTGCTTTAAATCTGTGATTTTTGCTTAGTTTGCTTTGCTGTGTCAAATTTCATTACATTGTTTACGTTATTTCTCTGTCATTTGGGTCAGTGACTATTAGCAGCTACTGGAGCTTTTGGGTTAGTTTTCGAAAAGCAACGAACTTGGGCTGGGGGAGGCATGAACTTAGGCTAGTGGAGGGCAGGGGGTAATGTGAGGAACTTACTGAAGATACTTAAATCAGTTAACCCCTATCTTGACCCGAATACTCTGATGAAGTCTGGTGTGGAGATCACCAGCAACCAATTTGTTGCACAATCCTGTTCAGCTGGGCTGAGGATTTTCAGCCCCACACCAGTCCTGTTGGTATTTTCTTTCCTGAAGATGGATTGATTTTCTTCCATTAAGTACTCTTTCTCATGCGCCAGGATAGGATTTACAATATTCCCAAGTTAAATTGAATTCAGGCTGTCTGGATTCGAGCCGTAATGTTACACTGCCATAACAGCTTCAAACTCAAACTGTAATGCATCATTCAGTTCTTAATAAACGTGTATGAAGGTTTAATTCATGGTACCTGATTTTTCCTTTAGCCCTCTGCTCGAATGTAAATGAAATGGAGTGCACCCAAAGTATCTCCTAACTGAAGGCAGCAGAACCCACCCGTATTTTCTGAGTTCAGCTAGTTCGCACAGAATGGGTGTGTGGTGGGTGCCCATTACGGAAATTGTCCAATGGTCAAGAAGCAATGGGGAGTGAAGGACGTCATGTTGGGCTGGGGAGATTTGCTGAGTGGAGTGCCCTAGGGATCAGTTCTGTTTCTGATATACACAAATGATCTAGATTCAGAAATGCAGTGTTAAAGGGTCAAATATGCTGATATTAAATTGGATGGAAGGAGGGAGCAAGAGAGTCTGTGTAACAGCTGAGGAATTACAGAAGGCCCTCAACAATATTTGTAAATCGGCAACACTTTGGCAAATGAAATTCAACGTAGATAAGTGCAAGATCTTACTGTTGCATATGCAATAACTCAATCAGGTGCGACCTGACTCTATTACCTCTCAAAGTGAGGTTAAACATGGAGGCTTTCTTTATATACAAGGGCTGCATATGTGTGTCTTTGGCCCAATGACCTCCGCCAGTTGCTCCCCCTGTTGGCAGGTAAACCCAGGCACATACATACATTACATCATTCCCCCACTCAAGATCTTGGTATCGGTCCTATTAACAAATTGAGATAGTCCGGGGCTTTCGCTCTCTAGTTGATCGTCTCAGTTCAATTCCAGATCTGGGTGAGCTCTCCGAGTCATTCATGACTTAAGGCTGGGTAGCCGATCTAATGGGAGGGGCAGTGTCCATGTCGGGGATTGAAGGTCCAGATTCATTGACAACAGCAGGGTCTTCTGATGGCTGAATATGAATCGGTTGGTTATTGATGGTGTCTTCTTCAAGTTGTTCCGGTTCGTCTGTGTGCCGCAATTTCGTCTGATCAATGTGCCTCCTGCATGTTTGCCCATTCGTGAGCTTGACAATAAGCAACCTGTTACCCTCCTTGGCTGTAACAGTGCCAGTTACCCATTGGGGCCTTGACCATAATTTAGCACATACACAGGATCATTAATAGAGACGTCGCGTGACACGGCAGTGCGATCATGATACCACGGCTGAGATTGATGTCTATTTTCGACGAGATCATTAAGATCAGGGCGGACAAGCGAGAGCCTGATCTTGAGACCTCTCTTCATCAACAGTTCAGCAGGGGGACCCTGGTAAGCGTGTGGGGTCTCGTCCTGTAACTAAGCAGTATGCGTGACAAGTGAGTCTGCAAAGAACCATGAGATGCTCGTTTCAGGCTCTGCTTGATGGTTTGGATGACCCGCTCCGCTTGACCATTGGACACAGGTTTGAATGGTGCTGACCTTACGTGCTTGATACCATTGAGTCTTATAAACTCTTCAAACTCCAAACTTGTGAAGCACAATCCGTTGTCGCTCACAACGATGTTGGGCAGACCATGAGTGGCGAACATGACACGACGGCTCTCAATGGTGGCTGTGGATGTGCTGGATGACATGATTACACATTCTATCCATTTGGAATACTGATCACCACCACCAAAAACATTTTGCCCAGGAAAGGACCCGCATAGTCGATGTGGATCTTCGACCATGGTTTGGATGGCCACGACCACAAACTTAGCGGAGATTCCACTGGTGCATTGCTTAATTGCATGCAAGTGTTGCACTGATGCACACATGACTCCAAATCAGAGTTAATGCCAGGCCACCAAACATGAGACCTGGCAATGGCCTTCATCACCACAATACTGGGATGGATACTGTGTACACCCCGTACAAATCTCTCCCTGCCTTTCTTGGACATAACAGCACGATTACCCCATAGCAAACAATCAGATTGAATGGATAGTTCGTCTTTGCGACAGTTGTAAGGTTTGGTCTCATCACACACTTCCCTGGGAATGGCCAATCACCACTCAGGACACAGCGTTTTACAACCAATAAGATCGGATCCTGGCTGGTCCAGGTCCTAACTTGTTGAGCAGTGACAGGCGACCCTTCACTCTCAAAGGCATCCATGACCAACAGTAGGTCTGTGGGCTGTGGCGTTTCCACCTCCGGCGTGGGCAACGGTAAATGGCTCAATGCATCGGCACAATTCTTGGTGCCTGGTCTATGGTGAATGACATTATCATAGGCAGATAATGTCAGCGCCCACCTCTGGATATGGGACGACGCGTTGCTATTGATACCTCTATGCTCTGAAAACAAAGATATGAGCAGCTTGTGATCGGTTTCAAGTTCGAAACGAAGCCCAAACAGATACTGGTGCATCTTTTTAACCCCATATATGCAGGCTAAATTTTCTTTCTCTACCATGCCGTAGGCTCTTTCCGCTTTAGACATGCTTCTCGACACGTATGTAACAGGTTTTTTGTTTGCCCGACTCATTGGATTGTTGGAGCACGCAACTAACCCCATGTGATGAAGCGTCACAGGCCAATACCAAACGCTTGCATCGGTCATAATGTACCAGCAATTTGTTGGAAGAAAGCAGATTTCTAGCTTTCTCAATGCCCTGTCTTGAGATACACCCCAAACCCAGTTGTCGCCTTTTCTGAGCAGCATGTACAATAGCTCTAATAATGTGCTCAATTTAGGTTAGAAATTACTGAAGTAATTGATAAGACCAAGGAACGAACGCAGCCCCATCACATTCTGGGGTCTGGGTGCATTTTTGATGGCCTCTGTTTTCGAGTCTGTAGGCCAGATGCCATCTGCAGCAATCTTCCTTCCCAGGAATTCGATTTCCAGTGCCATAAAAATGCACGTTGAACATTTCAGCCTGAGACCCACTTTGTCCAGAACCTCTTCCAGGTTGTGCAAGTGTTCGGCAGTGTCACGACCGGTGACCAGAATGTCGTCTTGGAACACCACGGATCTAGGGACGGACTTCGGTAAACTCTCCATGTTTCTCTAAAATATGGCTGCAGCTGAACGAATTCAGAAAGGACATCTGTTGTAAATGAACAGCCCTTTATGCGCATTGATGCACTAAAGTTTCTTCGACAATTCGACATGCTCCTGTGTCATATAGGCCGACGTCAGATCCAATTTTGTGAACAACTTTCCCCCGGCTAGCGTTGCAAACAGGTCATCAGCCTTCGGTAACGGGTACGGATCCTGTTTCGAAACTCGGTTGATCATAATCTTGTAGTCTCCACAAATCCAGACAGTGTCATCACTCTTCAGCACAGGAACAATGGGACTAGCCCATTCGTTAAATTCGACCGGTGAAATGACCCCTTCACATTGGAGTCTGTCCAGTTCGATTTTGACCTTCTCCCTCATCAAGTACAGGACCGCCCGGACTTTGTGATGGACGGGTCTTGCATCCGAGTCCAGGTGGATCTGCACCTTGGCTCCCGTGAAGTTGCCGATGCCCGGCTCAAACAGCGAGGGAAATTTTCTCAGCACTTGAGCACATGAAGCGTCACCCACTGATGACAAAGCTTTAATATCGTTCCAGTTCCACTTTATTTTTTCGAGCCAACTCCTGACGAATAGCGTTGGACCATTGCCTGGAACGATCCACAGCTATAGATCATGAACCGCCCCATTATACGACACCTTGACTGCTGCACTGCCCATCACTGGTATGAGCTCTTTGGTGTAGGTATGCAATTTTGCATTTACTGGACTCAGTTTGGGTTTTACAGCCCTGGTGTCCACAATTTTTCAAAAGTCCTCCAGCTCAAAATTGACTGACACGCACCCATGTCTAATTCCATAGATACTGGTACACCGTTCAATTTTACTTCAATCATTATCGGTTGGCTCTTTATCAGGAACGAATGTACACCATAAACTTCCTCCTCGGGTATCTCGAATTGCATTGCTGGATCTGCTCCGGATCAGTCATCATCACCCACGTGGTGTGTCGCAGCACGCTTGCTGAGCTGCGGACACAACCGCTGAAGGTGCCCCATTTTCGCACAGCCTCTACAAATATACTGACTGAAACAGCATTGATAAGGCCGCTGATTGCCCCCACCACGCCAACAGGGTGAAATCGGATTTGTGCCCAATAGCGGACTTCGAGTAACTACAGGTTTCGCAAACACAGTCGGGTAGGCCCTGCCAGGTGCAGCTCGGCCAACCAACGATACAATCTGGTGCACAGTACTTGCCGTGGAGTTCCGACTCTGCGAGGATATCTGCTTTGTACTGTCGACCGTGGTCAGGCAAGTCTGGGCAATCATGATGGCCCTGCTCAGATCCAGTGTCACCGCAGCCAGCAGCCTCCGCAGCATTAACTCGTGGTTTATGCCTATTACAAAGACGTCGCGCAGCGTGTCTTCCAACGCGGTTCCAAACTTATACGGCCCAGCGAGACGTCTCAGGTCGGCAACAAATTCCGCCACTTCCTGGCCCTCAGAACAAATATGCTTGTAACAGCGGTATCTCGAGATAATATTGCCTTCTTTAGGTTTGAGATGGTCCCGAATCAGAGCACATAATTCCTCATAGGTCTTTTCTGTTGGATGTGCAGGTGAGAGCAGATTCTTTATGAGGCCATAGATTTTTGGAGCACAAACCATGAGGAAAACCGTCCTGCACCTAACTGCATCAGTGTCTTCATCCATCTGTTTGGCCACGAAGTACTGGTCGAGGCGATCTGTAAAACCGTCCCAATCTTCTCCCTCCATGAATCGCTCCAGGATTCCAACGGTGCTCATTTTTTTGTGTGTGTGAAAGTTCGTATTGTGCCTCGTCACCAAGTGTTGCTTATGCAATAACTCAATAGGCTTAGTACCGTGAACTCAATCAGGTGTGACCTGACTCTGCTTTATTAGCTCTCAAAGTGAGGATTAAACATGGAGGCTTTCTTTATATACAAGGGTTGCACGTGTGTGTCTGTGGCCCAATGACCTCCTACGGTCGCTCCCCCTGGTGGCAGGTAAACTCAGGCATACATACATTACACTTACACACTGGGAGAAGTGGGGAATGTAATGAATTGTGTTGCACAAGCTAAGGGAGAGGCTGAAAGAAATTCGGTAGTGATCATAAACTCTGTAGTTCTGCACATTTGCAAATATTGTCGCGGGCATTCTGTAATTCCTTAGTTGTTTCATCAGACCCTATTGCTCTCTCCCACCCTCCAATTGCAAATTTGGCTTGGTTTACACTATGTTTTTGAATCTAGATTATTAATGTCGATAGTAAGCTCTATGCTGACAATGTTCAGTCATCACAGAGCAGAAATGAACAAAGTAAACAGAATGTTAGGCTAAATAGTCAAATCAGTAGAGTTAATGTCGGGAGTAAGGTAAAACTTGACTGGTGTGCCCTGGAAAAAGTACAGAGAAGAGCAAAAAGGTTGATCCCTAGTGTCAGAGGATTGAGTTATTAGGAAAGGTTTAAAAAAATTAGATTCCTCAATTTTGAAAGGAGGCATACGAGACTGGATCTTATGGAGATATATAACATATTAAATAGCATAGAAAAGGTTAATCCTGAGCATTATTTCATATTAAACACATCTGCAAGATGTGAGGACATTATTCAAATTGGTAAACCACAAGTTCAGGATAGATGCCAGAAAGCATTTTTTTGCCTAATTAACAGAATGGTCTTCCAACAACGTTTGTGGAGGCAAACATCTCTGGATTCATTGCTGTGATGGGCAACTGTCGGTTCTATGGAAAGATGAGCTAGATGGGTGGAATACCCACCTTCATCTTTTCTTTTCTTTGCGGTCTCTGACTTTGATGAGTACAAAAACAAAGATCACTTAAAAAAAATCAACAGTTTTTTTGTGGAGTTTTTGATCAAATCTGTATTATACAGCATAGAGACCAATTGTTTTTTTTCAGTTACTTCTGCCTATCAAAAGTATATTGTCAATCCCATGGTTGACGAGCAGAAATTTTGGACAGATAAACACAAAATGAAGGTTGGGAAATCAATGACCACTGCATGAACAATGAAACTTAAACCCTGCATCAACATGGTTCAAGTAACCTTCTCGTTGACACGAGAGAGTTCTCCCAATTATGTACCTGTCTCACTTGGGATCTCCAATAGCAGAGCTGAGGGAATAAATATATTTTCACATCTGGGTACTGTGTGCTGTTGTGTATATACTCAGAACAGGTACATAGGGATGCTTATCTAGATTTTCACTCGATAACCCTCATACAGTTTGGCCTCTGACCACCACTTGCAAGAATCATGATCTTCTAATAACACAGGAAGCAGGATTTGATGAAAATTGAGTTATCTCCCAGTGTCTTGGAACCTGAGCCCTTGACACTAGGTCCTGTTTCATCCAGGAGTATAACTACCTCTGACACCAGGACCTGAACACCAGCAATATATTAATATATTGCTATGCATGTAGACTGCCCAACGTATACAGCTCACTTCAAGCTTGAGCCCTCCCTCCAAAAAAAAACCTTTTACTTGATATGTCAGTCACTATATTCTTAAAAGGTTTAATCTTTGTTATTGTTTCTGCAATGTGAATCATTGCCACATATCTCACTGCTGCTTTAGTTAAGCCCCAGACAGCAGTGCCAGTTCCTTTACAATATTGAATCTCCAGAAGAGCATCAGGATAGCTGAATTTAGAGGTGAGATAGGCATATATAGAGAGTTTAAACAGCAGAAGGACTGAGGTAGGGGCAGAGATGGACAATGTTACAGATGCAGAGTTAGGTGGTCTTTGTGATGGAGAGGATATGGGGCTAGAAGCTCAGCTCAGGATCGGGTAAGACTCCAAGGTTGCAAACAGACTGATTCAGCCTGAAACACTGGCCGGGGAGGAGGAGGGGATCAATTAGTAACAAGGGTACGGAGTTTGTGATGGGGCTGAGGTCAATGGCTCCAGTCTTCCCAATATTTAACCAGAGAAAATTGTGGCTCATCCAAGTTCCAAGACTAGATATCGGACAAGCAGTCTGACAACACACAGGCATGGTAGGGATTGAGAGAGGTGGTGGAGAGATAGCGCTGGGTGCCATCAGAGAACATGTGGAAGCTGACCCCGTGTCTGAGGATGATGTCGCCAAGGGGCAGCATGTAGATGAAGAAGAGCAGAAAATTGGCCTCAATGGCTTTAAACTGGGGGCCTGATTATGACTATATGTCTTGTCTGCTTATTGCCTGCCCTCTCTTTAACCCCTGGTTCCCCACATGGTGTTGACTCCCTATGTCCTATGCTATTGGGGATCAACTAGTTGTTTCATTTTGTATTAAACTACTCTGGGAAAGTGGATTATTCTCACACAGATTATAGGCCAGAGGAGGCTGCTGTGTGTTAAAGGCTGTAATAGTCATCTGGAGGATTCTGGTCTCCCCAACTCATGCCCTCTTTGGGTACCCTATCTCATAAACAGCTCCAACTTTCCTTGGACAAAAATAAAAACTGCAGTATTGTTGATAATACCATAAAATAGCATTACTAAAAATATTACTACTTACTGCTACAATTATCCATGAAATCTAAAAACAAACTTTTTAAACATTTTAAAGGGATATATATATATCATTATCATCGGCAGTCCCTCAAAATCGAGGAAGACTTGCTTCCACTCTAAAGGTGAGTTCTCAGGTGACTGTACAGTCCAATATGGGAATTACAGTCTCTGTCACAGGTGGGACAGACGGTTGTTGGAGGAAAGGGTGGGTGGGGAGTCTGGTTTGCCGCACGCTCCTTCCGCTGCCTGCGCTTGTTTTCTGCATGCTCTCGGCACCGAGACTCGAGGTGCTCAGCACACTCCCAGATCTCTTCCTCCACTTAGGGTGATCTTTGTCCAGGGACTCCCAGGTGTCAGTGGAGAGGTTGTACTTTATCAAGGAGGCTTTGAGGGTGTCCTTGAAACATTTCCTCTGTCCACCTGGGGCTCGCTTGCCAAGTAAGCGCTTGCTTTGGGAGTCTTGTGTTGGGCATGTGGACAATGTGGCCCACCCAACGGAGCTGGTCGAGTGTGGTCAGTGCTTCGATGCTGGGAATATTGGCCTGATCAAGAGCACTGACATTGGTGCGTCTATCCTCCCAGGGGATTTGCAGGATCTTGCGGAGGCATCGCTGATGGTATTTCTCCAATGATTTGAGGTGTCTACTATATATGGTCCCGTCTGAGCCATACAGGAGGGCGGGTATCACTACAGCCTTGTAGATCATAAGCTTGGTGCCAGATTTGAGGGCCTGATCTTCGAACACTCTCTTCCTCAGGCGGCCGAAGACTGCACTGGCGCACTGGAGGCGGTGTTGAACCTCATCGTCGATGTCTGCCCTTGCTGATAATAGGCTCCCGAGGTATGGAAAGTCGTCCACATTGTCCAGGGCCATGCCGTGGATCTTGATGATTTTAAATGGATGTATATATACATTGCATTAGTCCCTTATAATAAAGGATGCATCTTCAACTGAAATTAGGGTTCCATATTACATAAGAATTAGGAGCAGGAGTAGGCCATACAGTCCCTCGAGCTTGCTCCGCCATTCAATAAGATCATGGCTGATCTTCGACCTCAACCCCACCTTCCATATTCTCAATGGTAATAGATGTTAACTACTTTTAATAAGTTTGTTCCCACAATCTTCATTTATGTATTTTTTTTAATTGGTAAATTATGGACTTTTATTTGAGCTTATATACACAAAAGTTTTTTTAACGGATGATGAAATTCAGCTATTTCATTTCTTAAAAATTAATTAATTGCATTTAAGGGGAGACTAGACAAGCATATGAGGGAGATGGGAATAGAGAGTTATGCTGATTGATTTAGATAAAGAGTGGGAAAGCTATAGTGGTAGGGGATTCTATTGTAAGGGGAATAGATAGGCATTTCTGTGGCCGCAATCGAGACTCCAGGATGGTATGTTGCCTCCCTGGTGCAAGGGTCAAGGATGTCTCGGAGCGGCTGCAGGACATTTTGGAGAGGGAGGGTGAACAGCCAGTTGTCATGGTGCATATAGGTAAAAAATGGGATGAGATCCTAGAAGTTGAATTTAGGGAGCTAGAAGTTAAATTAAAAAGCAGGATCTCAAAGGTAGTAATCTCAGGATTGCTACCAGATTGCTACCAGTGCCACGTGCTAGTCAGAGTAGAAATAGCAGGATAGGAGTCCTGAGGGACTCCAAGGCCAGCGCCGAACTGGCTGAAGGGACCGAGGCGTGGCGTCGTCTCATACGCCCAACCAACTTTTAATTTTTTAAACTTTTAGCCAACTTTTAAACTTATTAAACAATTTAGGAGAACTTTTAAAACTTACATTTTAGACTCTCAACCAAAATACTTTTAAACATCTATTATTAACTTACATCTTTGACTTTTAAAAACTTTGAGAAACTTCTTAAATTGGGGAAACTTTTATAATCTATTATTGACTTACATCTTAGATTTTTAACAATTCTTAGAAACTTCTTAAAACATTTCAACATATCTTAGAAACTTTTGAAATAAATTGGGAGCCTTTATCAACTTTTAATCTTTTAAAATAACTTTGGAAGTCACCCTCCTAATGCCTGCTCCCCAACCTAATCTCGGGCCATCTACCATCAATGGCGCTACCCAGCACTGAGCTTGCAGCCAACACTTTGCAGTAGGCAATTAGGTTTATCGAGCTGTGCCTGGTCTCCAGTTGTCGTAGACCCCCTTGCCACTGGACCAAGATCTTGCTCAGCTAAGCCCATGTGATTGCCGGTGTGCAGCGGCCACCCCACGTCAAAAGAACTCACGCCCAGGTATCTTCCACTTCATCAGTATGAAGTTCGGGACCTGGAACATCAGGACCCTCATGGACAATCCCAACAGCAACAGGCTGGAACGCCGCACCGCCATAGTTGCCCGGGCACTCAGACGTTTTGACATTGACATCGCCGCCCTAAGCGAGACCCGGTGGACAGGGGAAGGCCAGTTGAAGGAACATGGTGTAGGTTACACCTTCTTCTGGAAAGGGAAACCAGAGGCAGAATGCCGCCTTCATGGAGTCGGCTTTGCCGTCAAGAATGAGCTGGTCGACCGCCTCAAAGACTCCCCCTGTGGGGTCAACGAACGCCTCATGACTCTCCGTATCACCTTATCTCGGAACCAATGTGCCACAGTCATCACTGCATACACCCCCACACTCGATGCAACGGATGAGGCTAAAGAAGGTTTTTATTCCAACCTCGAGACATCCTTGTCCCGTGTCCCAACGGGTGATTAATTGATCCTCCTAGGTGATTTTAATGCCAGGGTTGGCAAAGACACAGCCCTCTGGGGAAGCGTGATTGGCAGAAAGGGGGTAGGGAAAGCCAATTCCAGCGGTACCCGACTCCTGACAAAATGTCTAGAACCTGAACTCCTCACCACCAACATCCTGTTCTGCCAGAGGGACAAATACAAGGCATTGTGGCAACACCCTCGCTCCAAACACTGGCATCTGCTTGACTATGTCTTCATCCGAGCCAGGGATCGCAAGGATGTGCGCATCGCGCATGCTATGACAGGAGCTGCCGACTGCTGGACGGACCACCGCCTAATCCGATCCATAATCAACATTAACATTACCCCAAAGCAGAGGGGACAGCAGAAGCAGTTCCGCAAAAAAGTTAATGCTGGGGCACTTAGAGACCCAGCTAAAAGAGCCCTATACAGCCAGCGCCTCACAGCCAATCTGGCGTGCCTTGATGACCGAGATGCTGAATGCCCACAGCGCTTGGTCTGCTCTCCCGGCCTCTATAACCAGTGCCTGTGAAGAGACACATGGACATTCAACCAGAAAACACCAGGACTGGATTGATGAAAATGATCAGGAGATCGAAGAACTAATAGATCGCAAGCGCAAAGCATTTCTGAGCCTCAAGCAACAACCCAACTCAGGAGCTGCAAAACAACATTACAGACGGCTCAAGGCTCAGGTCCAACAAAAAACTCGGGACCTAAAGAACAGGTGGTGGATGGAGAAAGCACAGGAGATACAACAACTGGCCGACAGCCACGATATGCGAGGATTCTTCACTGCAGTCAAGGCCACCTACGGTCCAATCTCCCAAGGACCCACCCCACTCCTGGCCAAGAACGGGGAAACACTCATCAAGGACACCGACGCTGTCAGGGCCCGATGGAAGGAGCACTTTGAAGATCTCCTCAATCAAGACTCTGCCTTTGACTCGAGTGTTCTCGATTCCATCCTGCAGCATGCTACCCGCCACCAACTCAGTGAAACTCCAACGTTGCACGAGGTAGGCAAAGCCATAAAACAGCTTAAGAATAACAAGGCTACGGGTGCGGATGGAATCCATGCTGAGGCACTAAAATATGGTGGAGAGGCGCTGTTGGCATGGATACATGACTTCATCTCTCTCATTTGGAGGGAGGAGAGCATGCCGGGAGATCTCAGAGATGCAGTGATTGTGATCATTTTTAAAAAGGGGAACAAGTCCGACTGTGGCAACTACAGGGGAATCTCCCTGCTTTCAGACACTGGGAAAGTTGTAGCTCGAGTTCTCCTCAATCGTCTTCTCCTAGTGGCCGAGGAGCTCCTCCCGGAATCACAATGTGGATTTTGTCCCCTACGGGGCACAACAGACATGATCTTTGCAGTGCGCCAGTTGCAGGAAAAATGCAGGGAGCAGTGCCAGCCCTTATACATGGCCTTTTTCGATCTTACAAAGGCCTTTGACACTGTCAACCGTGAGGTTCTATGGAGCGTCCTCCTCCATTTCGGATGCCCCCAAAAGTTTGTCAACCAATCATCAAGATCCACGGCGTGGCCCTGGACAACGTGGACCATTTCCCATATCTCGGGAGCCTCTTATCAACAAAGGCAGACATTGATGTGGATATTCAACCTCGCCTCCAGTGCGCCAGTGCAGCCTTCGGCCGCCTGCGGAAAAGAGTGTTTGAAGACCAGGCCCTCAAATCTACCACCAAACTCATGGTCTACAGGGCTGTAGTAATACCTGCCCTCCTGTATGGGTCTGAGACATGGACGATATACAGAAGACACCTCAAGTCGCTGGAGATATATCACCAACGATGTCTCTGCAAGATCCTGTAAATCCCCTGGGAGGACAGGCGCACCAACATCAGTGTCCTCGACCAGGCTAACATCCCCAGTATTGAAGCACTGACCACACTCGATCAGCTTCGCTGGGCAGGCCACATAGTACGCATGCTAGATACGAGACTCCCTAAGCAAATGCTGTTTGCGAAGCTCCTTCATGGTAAACAAGCCAAAGGAGGACAGCGGAAAAGTTATAAGGACACCCTCAAAGCCTCCCTGGTAAAGTGCGACATCACCACTGACACCTGGGAGACCCTGGCCACAGACCGCCCGAGGTGGAAAAACTCCATCCGGGAGGGCGTTGAGCTCTTTGGGTCTCGATGCAAGAAGCATGAAGAGGCCAGGCGCAGGCAGCGGAAGGGGCGCGCGGCAAACCAGCCCTACCGACCACTTCCCCCGACGAATGTCTGTCCCACCTGTAACAGTGTCTGTGGCTCCCGTATCGGACTGTTCAGCCATCAAAGAACTCACTTAGGAGTTGAAGCAAATCCTTCTCGATCCGAGGGACTGCCTATGATGATAATGAGCAGGATAGCTAAGTTGAATACATGGCTTGAGGAGTGGTGCAGGAGGGAGGGATTCAAATTCCTGGGACATTGGAACCGGTTGTGGGGGAGGTGGGACCAGTACAAACCAGATTGTCTGCACCTGGGCAGGGCGGGAACCAATGTTCTAGGGGGAGTGTTTGCTCGTGCTATTGGGGAGGGGTTAAACTAATATGGCAGGGGAATGGGAACCTATGCAGGGAGACAGAGGGAAATAAAATGGAGTCAGAAGCAAAAGATAGAAAGAAGAAAAGTAAAAGTGGAGGGCAGAGAAACCCGAAGCAAAAACAAAAAAGGCCACATTACAGCAAAATTCCAAAGGGAGAAAGTGTGTTAAAAAGACAAGCCTGAAGGCTCTGTGCCTCAATGCGAGGAGTATTCGGAATAAGGTGGACGAATTAATTGCGCAAGCAGCTATTAACAAATATGATATAATTGGGATTACGGAGACATGGCTTCAGGGGACCAAGGCTGGGATCTCAACATCCAGGGGTATTCAACATTCAGGAAGGATCGACAGAAAGGAAAAGGAGGTGGGGTAGCATTGCTGGTTAAAGAGGAAATCAACACAATAGTAAGGAAGGACATTAGCTTAGATGATGTGGAATCTGTATGGGTAGAGCTGCGGAATACCAAAGGGCAGAAAACGCTAGTGGGAGTTGTGTACAGACCACCAAACAGTAGGAGTGAGGTTGGGACAGCATCAAACAAGAAATTAGGGATGCATGCAATAAAGTTACAGTAGTTATCATGGGTAACTTTAATCTATATATAGATTGGGCTAACCAAACTGGCAGCAATGCGATGGAGGAGGATTTCCTGGAGTGCATTAGGGATGCTTTTCTAGACCTATATGTCGAGGATTCAACTAGAGGCCTGGCCATCCTAGACTGGGTGAGGTGGAATGAGAAAGGACTAATTAGCAATCTTGTTGTGCGAGGCCCCTTGGGGAAGAGTGACCATAATATGGTAGAATTGTTTATTAAGACGGAGAGTGACACAGTTAATTCAGAGACTAGGATCCTGAACTTAAGAAAAGGTAACTTCGATGGTATGAGACGAGAATTGGCTAGAATAGACTGGCAAATGATACTTAAAGGATTGACGGTGGAAAGGCAATGGCAGACATTTAAAAATCACATGGATAAACTTCAACAATTGTACATCCCTGACTGGAGTAAAAATAAAACGGGGAAGGTGTCTCAAACATGGGTAACAAGGGAAATTAGGGATAGTGTTAAATCCAAGGAAGAGGCATATAAATTGGCTAGAAAAAGCAGCAAACCTGAGGACTGGGAGAAATTTAGAATTCAGCAGAGGAGGACAAAGGGTTTAATTAGGAGGGGGGAAATAGAGTATCAGATGAAGCTTGCTGGGAACAGAAAAACTGACTGCAAAAGCTCCTATAGATATGTGAAGAGAAAAAGATTAGTGAAGACAAATGTAGATCTCTTGCATTCAGAATCAGGTGAATTTATAATGGGGAACAAAGAAATGGCAGACCAATTGAACAAATACTTTGGTTCTGTCTTCATGAAGGAAGACACAAATAACCTTCCAGAAATACTAGGGGACCGAGGGTCTACCGAGAAGGAGTAACAGAAGGAAATCCTTATTAGTCAGGAAATTGTGTTCGGGAAATTGATGGGATTGAAGGCTGATAAATCCCCAGGGCCTGATAATCTGCATCCCAGAGTACTTAAGGAAGTGGCCCTAGAAATAGTGGATGCATTGGTGATCATTTTCCAACAGTCTGTCGACTCTGGATCAGTTCCTATGGACTGGAAGGTAGCTCATGTAACACCACTTTTTAAGAAAGAAGGGAGAGAGAAAACGGGGAATTATAGATCGGTTAGCCTGACATTGGTAGTGGGGAAAATGTTGGAATCAATTATTAAAGATGAAATAGCAGCGCATTTGGAAAGCAGTGGCAGGATCGGTCCAAGTCAGCATGGATTTATGAAAGGGAAATCCTGCTTGACAAATCTTCTAGAATTTTTTGAGGCTGTAACTAGTAGAGTGGACAAGAGAGAACCAGTGGATGTGGTGTATTTGGACATTCAAAGGCTTTTGACAAGGTCCCACACAAAAGATTGGTGTGCAAAATTAAAGCACATGGTATTGGGGGTAATGTATTGATGTGGATAGAGAACTGTTTGGCAGACAGGAAGCAGAGAGTTGGGATAAACGGGTCCTTTTCAGAATGGCAGGCAGTGACTAGTGAGGTGCCGCAGGGCTCAGTGCTGGGACCCCAGTTATTTACAATATACATCAATGATTTAGATGAAGGAATTGAGTGTAATATCTCCAAGTTTGCAGATGATACTAAGCTGGGTGGTGGTGTGAGCTGCAAGGAAGATGCCAAGAGGCTGCAGGGTGACTTGGACAGGTTAGGTGAATGGGCAAATGCATGGCAGATGCAGTATAATGTGGATAAATGTGAGGTTATCCACTTTGGTGCCAAAAACAGGAAGGCAGAATATTATCTGAATGGCGACAGATTAGGAAAATGGGAGGTGCAACGAGACCTTGGTGTCATGGTACATCAGTCATTGAAATTGGCATGCAGTTACAGCAGGCGGTGAAGAAGGCACATGGCATGTTGGCCTTCATAGCTAGGGGATTTGAGTATAGGAGCAGGGAGGTCTTACTGCAGTTGTACAGGGCCTTGATGAGGCCTCACCTGGAATATTTTGTTCAGTTTAGGTCTTCTAATCTGAGGAAGGACATTCTTGCTATTGAGGGAGTGCAGTGAAGGTTCACCAGACTGATTTCCGGGATGGCAGGACTGACATATGAGGAGAGACTGGATCGACTGGGCCTGTATTCACTGGAGTTTAGAAGAATGAGAGGGGATCTCATAGAAACATATAAAATTCTGACAGGACTGGACAGGTTAGATGCATGAAAAATGTTCCCGATGTTGAGGAAATCCAGAACCAGGGGTCATAGTCTAAGGATAAGGGGTAAGTCATTTAGGACCGAGATGAGGAGAGGCTTCTTCACTCAGAGAGTTGTTAACCTGTGGAATTCTCTATCGCAGAGAGTTGTTGATGCCAGTTCGTTAGATATATTCAAGAGGGAGTTAGATATGGCCCTTATGGCTAAAGGGATCAAGGAGTATGGAGAGAAAGTGGGAAAGGGGTACTGAGGTGAACGATCACCAATATCTTCTTGAATGATGGTGCAGGCTTGAAGGGCCGAATGGCCTACTCCTGCACCTATTTTCTATGTTTCTATGTAAGAAAGACAGGAGGAGGCTCGAGTGGAGCATAAACGCTAGCATGGACTGGTTGGGCAGAATGGCCTGTTTCTGTGTCGTACATCCTATGTAATCTTTCAAAACTAATTCTGAGCTGAGGATAAGATGCTCAACATTTTTGTCGAAATTCCATTTTCAAAGATGGGTAATTTTGTAATAAACGGCTGTAAATATATATATATATATATATATATAAAAATATGTAAAATGACTGTGCAATGACACCAAGGAGGGACCTGCCCAGTGCAGGGGCTGAGGACCTGATCAGACAGTCTCACTGTTGCTAAGGCGACAGATCATTTTACAGATGATCGTACATAGCCAGGGGACAGAAGATGTGAGTGTGTCTTAACAGACTCGCGAACACCAGGAGCAGCCAGCGCTCAGTGCTCACCGAGTACCGCCAAACCTGCAGGTGAGTGATTCTCCTTCAGATTCCAACCTCGCTCGCTTTGTATTATGTCGCTAAAGATGGATAATTACTTATTATGATTGGTGGCAGGCGGGTGTTTAAATATAGAAGTAGCTTTGAGAGATGTGTTTTAACAATGGGTATCCCCCCAGATATATGTTTTTATTACTGTTGTCTGAATTTTTACCTTCTCCATAATTGAGGCGACTCTTTTTTTTAAAACTTAGTAGCTTGCAATGAACATCTTCCTTATATAATTTGGAAAGTGTGACCTGTTAATTACTAGAAAGATTTATTAGACTTTCACTGAATCCTATTTCTCTCCGTGTGTTTCCAGATTTCAGATTTCAGTGAAAAGTGTAATGTCACTGAAGAAATCCAATCAAGTCAGGCCACTCACCGTTGGAAATGTAGCCGCGTTTTCCAACCCCACACAGGTAACTTTTATAATCTTTTGTCTAAAACTCCTTTATTCCACCCCCCGTATATTCCAAGGTTTATTGTTAAGTGCTGTGACTGGGTTCTCCATAATTGGTTTCACGAGGTTTGGGTTGGGATAATAGCAGCTTCCTTTGCAATTAAGCAACTTGGATGGTCATCTGAGGAAAACGTGCAGGATTGGTTGGTTGTTTTTTTCCCCTCTTCTGCTTGATGTCCCCTGTTAATTGGAGGTGAAGTCTTAATCTGGGCAAGTCTGATCACGCAGTATTTCTTCAGTTATTTACAAGTACTGTAGCAAAATATTATCGATGTACCAACATTACATTACACATATGTACATAACAAACAGCCACTCACACATACACACAAACACCAGCCCATGTAGAATCTTACAGCACGGAAGGAGGCCATTCACCCGTGCCTGTGCCGACTCTTTGAAAGAGCTGGCCAATTAATCCCAGTCCCCTGCACATTTTTCCTTTACGTGTATATATCCAATTCACTTTTGAAAGTTATTATTGTATCTGCTCCCACTATCCCTTCAGGCAGTGAATTCCAGAGTATAAAAGTAGGGAAGTCTTGCTGCAACTGTACAGGGCATTGGTGAGACCACACCTAGAAGAAGAGAAGAGGAAGGAAAGAGAGGGAGGAGGAGGAGGGGGTGGGAAAGAGAGAGGGAGGAGGAGGAGGAGGAGGAGGAGGGGGGGTGGGAAAGAGAGAGGGAGGAGGAGGAGGAGGAGGGGGGGTGGGAAAGAGAGAGGGAGGAGGAGGAGGAGGAGAGGAGGAGGGGGGGGGTGGGAAAGAGAGGAGGAGGAGGGGGGGTGGGAAAGAGAGAGGGAGGAGGAGGAGGGGGGTGGGAAAGAGAGAGGGAGGAGGAGGAGGGGGGTGGGAAAGAGAGAGGGAGGAGGAGGAGGGGGGGGTGGGAAAGAGAGAGGGAGGAGGAGGAGGGGGGTGGGAAAGAGAGAGGGAGGAGGAGGAGGGGGGGTGGGAAAGAGAGAGGGAGGAGGAGGAGGGGGGGTGGGAAAGAGAGAGGGAGGAGGAGGAGGGGGGGTGGGAAAGAGAGAGGGAGGAGGAGGAGTGGGGGTGGGAAAGAGAGAGGGAGGAGGAGGAGGGGGGGTGGGAAAGAGAGAGGGAGGAGGAGGAGGGGGGATGGGAAAGAGAGAGGGAGGAGGAGGAGGGGGGGTGGGAAAGAGGGAGGAGGAGGAGGGGGGGTGGGAAAGAGAGAGAGAGGGAGGAGGAGGAGGAGGAGGAGGAGGAGGGGGGGTGGGAAAGAGAGAGGGAGGAGGAGGAGGAGGAGGGGGGGTGGGAAAGAGAGAGGGAGGAGGAGGAGGAGGAGGGGGGTGGGAAAGAGAGAGGGAGGAGGAGGAGGAGGGGGGGTGGGAAAGAGAGAGGGAGGAGGAGGAGGGGGGGTGGGAAAGAGAGAGGGAGGAGGAGGAGGAGGAGGAGGGGGGGGGGGTGGGAAAGAGAGAGGGAGGAGGAGGAGGAGGAGGAGGAGGAGGAGGAGGGGGGGGTGGGAAAGAGAGAGGGAGGAGGAGGAGGAGGAGGAGGAGGAGGAGGGGGGGTGGGAAAGAGAGAGGGAGGAGGAGGAGGAGAGGAGGAGGAGGAGGGGGGGTGGGAGAGAGGGAGGAGGAGGAGGGGGGGTGGGAAAGAGGGAGGAGGAGGAGGGGGGGTGGGAGGAGGAGGAGGAGGAGGGGGGGTGGGAAAGAGAGAGGGAGGAGAGGAGGAGGAGGGGGGGGTGGGAAAGAGAGAGGGAGGAGGAGGAGGAGGAGGAGGGGGGGTGGGAAAGAGAGAGGGAGGAGGAGGAGGAGGAGGAGGAGGGGGGGTGGGAAAGAGAGAGGGAGGAGGAGGAGGAGGAGGAGGAGGGGGGGTGGGGAAGAGAGAGGGAGGAGGAGGAGGAGGAGGAGGAGGGGGGGTGGGAAAGAGAGAGGGAGGAGGAGGAGGAGGAGGAGGAGGGGTGGGAAAGAGAGAGGGAGGAGGAGGAGGGGGGGTGGGAAAGAGAGAGGGAGGAGGAGGAGGGGGGGTGGGAAAGAGAGAGGGAGGAGGAGGAGGGGGGGTGGGAAAGAGAGAGGGAGGAGGAGGAGGGGGGGTGGGAAAGAGAGAGGGAGGAGGAGGAGGGGGGGTGGGAAAGAGAGAGGGAGGAGGAGGAGTGGGGGTGGGAAAGAGAGAGGGAGGAGGAGGAGGGGGGGTGGGAAAGAGAGAGGGAGGAGGAGGAGGGGGGATGGGAAAGAGAGAGGGAGGAGGAGGAGGAGGAGGGAGGGGGGGTGGGAAAGAGAGAGGGAGGAGGAGGAGGAGGGGGGGTGGGAAAGAGAGAGGGAGGAGGAGGAGGGGGGGTGGGGAAAGAGAGAGGGAGGAGGAGGAGGAGGAGGAGGGGGGGGGGTGGGAAAGAGAGAGGGAGGAGGAGGAGGAGGAGGAGGAGGAGGAGGAGGAGGGGGGTGGGAAAGAGAGAGGGAGGAGGAGGAGGAGGAGGGGGGGTGGGAGAGAGGGAGGAGGAGGAGGGGGGGGGTGGGAAGAGGGAGGAGGAGGAGGGGGGGTGGGAGAGGGAGGAGGAGGAGGAGGAGGGGGGGTGGGAAAGAGAGAGGGAGGAGGAGGAGGAGGAGGAGGGGGGGTGGGAAAGAGAGGGAGAAGGAGGAGGAGGAGGAGGTGGGGTGGGAAAGAGAGGGAGAAGGAGGAGGAGGGGGGGTGAGAAGGAGGAGGAGGGGGGGTGGGAAAGAGAGGGAGGAGGAGGGGGAGGGAGGGAGGAGGGGTGGGAAAGAGAGGGAGGAGGGGTGAGGGTAAGAGAGAGGAGATGAAGTAAATAAATAAATAAATATTTGTGTTCGGAGAAGGTTCACGAGTTTGATTCCTGGGATGAAGGAGTTGTCTTATGTGGAAAGGTTGAGCCTGTACCTCATTGGAGTTTAGAAAAATGAGAGGTGAGTTTATTGAATTATATAAGATTCTGAGGGGGCTTGACAATGGTGGACATTGAGAGGATATTTCCCCTCATGGGGGAATCGAGAACTAGGAGGTACAGTTTCAAAATAATGGGGTCGCCCATTTAAGACGGAGATGAAGAGGAATTTCTTCTCTCAGAGGGCCGTGAATCTATGGAATTCTCTGCCCCAGAGAGTTGTGGAGGCTGGGGTCATTGAATATATTCAAAACTGAGATAGACAGATTCTTGAACTATAGGGGAGCCAAGGGTTATGGGGAGAGGGCAGGAAAGTGAAGTTGGGGCCAAGATCAGATCAGCCATGATCTTATTGAATGGCGGAGCTGGCTCGAGGGGCTGTATGCCTACTTCTGTCCCAATTCTTATGTTCTTACTAGATCGTAACAGCTCATTATTGCAAAGTATCTTAAATCTGTGATCGCTGGTTACCGATTCTCTTGCCAGTAGAAACTGATTCTCCTTACTTACTTACTCTATTTAAACCCCTCATGATTTTGAACCCCTCTAAATCTCCCCATAACCTTCTCTGCTCTAAGAAGAACAAGCCCAGCTTCTCTCGTCTATTCACATAACTGAAGTAATCCACTGCTGGGGTAATCCTACTGACGGAAGATTTGATCTGGCTTAAACCAACAGAACTCCATTAATACATGCTTCACAAAGAAGGTGCAATCATTGCTAGGCCTTGCACTTTCTGCACTCTTCGCTGTCTCTCTGAAGATATTCCATACCCCTTGACTTGGCCCTCAGGTGTTTGTTCCCGTCCGTGTTAGGCCGAAGTCAGCATTGAGATCCACAAATTTGCAGAGAAGATCGCAGGTCACAAGGGAATTATTCCAAAGCCAGCAGTGAGATCCACCTGATTAAATCCAGAAACAGACTTGAACCAACCGATAACAGACTTGGGGGCTGAAATTGCCCTCAGCGAGAAAGTGGGGAGAGCACTTTGATTTATCTGGAAATATACCGCCCGGCAGGAGTTGGAGGGAACAGCCGTAAAATTCATGTCTTTAACTCTGACACCACCTCCCGGCATTTTGGGGCGCTGTTGGAGGCGGGATCGAGTTGGGAGCGGGGCGGGATGCTACGAGGCCTATGTGGAGCCCACTTGGGCACTAGGGACAGGTACTGCTACATGATCTCTTCTGATCTGAATTCCCCACAGCTGCCATTGTAGAAACTGCCCAATTTTCATTCCCATGGACTTCAGCAGAATCATAGAATAGAATTATAGAATTATAGAATGATCTCTCTCATCTGGAGGGAGGAGAGCATGTCGGGGGATCTCAGAGATGCAGTAATCGTGACTATCTTCAAAAATGGGGACAAGTCCGACTGCGGCACTACAGAGGAATTTCCCTGCTATCAGCCACTGGGAAAGTCGTCGCTAGCGTCCTCCTCAACCGTCTTCTTCCCGTGGCTCAGGAGTTCCGTCTGGAGTCACGGTGCGGATTTTGTCCCCTACGGGGCACAACAGACATGATTTTTGCAGCGCGACAGCTACAGGAAAAATGCAGGGAACAGCGCCAGCCCTTATACATGGCCTTTGACACTATCAACTGCGAGGGTCTATGGAGCGTCCTCCTCCGTTTCGGATGCTCCCAAAAGTTCGTCACCATCCTCCGCCTGTTCCATGACGACATGCAGGCCATGATCCTTACCAACGGATCCACCACAGACCCAATCCATGTCCGGACTGGGGTTAAACAGGGCTGCATCATCACCCCAACCCTTTTCTCAATCTTTCTCGCTGCCATGCTCCACCTCAGTCAACAAGCTCTCCACTGGAGTGGAACTAAACTACAGAACCAGTCTTTCATCCTTGGTACCATTCTAGTAAATCTTCTCTGTGCCCTCTCTAACGTCTTGATATTCTTCCTAAAGTGTGGTGCCCAGAATTGGACACAATACTCCAGCTGGGGCCGAACCAATGATTTATAAAGGTTTAACATAACTTCCTTGCTTTTATACTCAATTCTTCTATTAATAAAGCCAAGAATCCCATATGCTCTTAACAAGCTTCTCAACTTTTCCTGCCACCTTCGAAGTTTCTGTGTTCCTGCACCCGCTTTAAAATTGTACCATTTAGTTTATATTGTCTTCTTCTTCCTACCAAAATGCATCACTTCACACTTCTTCGTTAAATTTCATCTGCCATATACCTGCCCATTTCACCAGTCTGCCTATATCCACCTGAACTTTGTTACTATCCTCCTCATTGTTTATTACATTGCTGAGTTTCATGTGATCTGCAAGCTTTGAAATTATGCACTGTATACCCAAGTCCAAGTCATTAATACATATCAATGGAAATTAAAATTGGGCGGTTTCTATAATGGGCAGCCTTGCACCCGGGCAGCAAGTTGAAAATCTAGCCCGAGGTCTATAAATTTAAACCTGTGTACTGGAGTTCTGTAGGTGAAGAAAACTTTTAAAACTAAACTGTTGTTGCAAATCTTTTCAGTTTAGGAAAGTAATTTTTCTTTAATATTACATACAGAACCAAATATACTCCAGGATTAAAGAGAGACTAAATTCATGTCGCTTATCATTATAATAAGCAAATGACAAAATACCTCTCGAATGTTTAGAACTAAGAAATTGAATGTCCACTCCAAAATAGTGACAATCCTATTATGTAATCTAAATGTTTTAACCAATTAGAACAGGTGTCAATTTCCCATTCCACTACCTTTCCCACTGAGTTTGAACTATTTCCTATAGTTAATGTATTGAGCATGGTGCAGTGTCACATCATTACCCTAAGCCTGAGCATTCGCATTTTCCTGTAATTATTTTAAAATTGAAATTAAATTTGAAATGTCATTGATTAGTTCAGGGAGATTTTCATGGTTGTAACTCACAGGCTTATGTGAGACTATTTGTCCATTTTTGGAGGGACTTTTTCTGTTTGCAGTGTGCTGTGAGTTTGTGAATTGTCTGCACTGTGCAGAGCAAGCAGCTGTTGCTGTATAAGTGGCAAAAGCTATGGTGTCATTGTTTATGAAGTTGTTTATAGAGAAAGTGTCACGAGTGAGACATATGGGCCCCCATTACAAATTGAACAAAAATTTTATTCAAAGGAACTCCTGCACGGTATCCCATTTCTGCAAGACATGTGTTCCAACTTTATGTCATTCTGTTAAGAATTTAAAACAAACCTATCTTAATAAAAAGGTTTTGGTCTGGGTTGGTGGGTTTGTTTTTTTGAGTAGAAAACAGTAGAAATGCTAAAAGCTGAACTCATGTGTGTCAGAGGTTGCGAATGATTAATTGCAGTTTTAGGTTCCATGCTGTGTAACTCTAATATCTGTTAAAGTTTGTCATGGTGGACCTGTTTTCATTAGAGGTATTTAAAAAAAACCTCCCAGAATGTGGATTACAGAGGGTTTTTTTTAAAATATAAAAATATAGGTTTAATGGCAAAGGCCCAAAATGAAGATTGTATAGTTCAGTAGGGGGATAGTTTGCTTTTCACTGAACCAAACTGATAAAACTTCCTAGTTTATTAAAATCAATTTTATTTAAACTTTACAGACAGATCAAAATAGGGCTCTGGGAGGAAGATTTCCTCTATGCACTGGATGTTACAAAATCAAAACCCTGTTTATAAAGAGCTTGTTTATGTTTTTCTGCACACGGAATGCAGAGGGATCGTCCTCTAGGTCAGGAGACCAGATAAATCGGGAAACAATGGTCAAACGACAACAACTTTGGGTTTTGAAAAACCAAGTCCCTTCGCCCATAACCCCTGCTTTCGCTGACCTATATTGGCTCCCGGTCTGGCAACAGCTTAAAATTCTCAGCTTTATTTTCAAATCACTCATAGCCTCACCCCTCCCTATCTCTGTAATCTCCTCCAGCCCTCCAACCAAGGCCAGATTAACTCATTGGCTAATAAGGCCCTCGACTTCAGGCCCTAATTTTTATATAATTAACCCTAAATCTTTGTCACAAGGTTGGTTAAGCAATACAATATATAACTGCATAATTATATCTTCAGAGGTGCAAAATATTGCGTCCTTGTGGGTCAAAGTGTGTATAAAATTCTGCGACGATCTTGAAACGCGTATACATTTTTTTAATTCACCTGGAGAGTTATGTACGCTGTTCATAGGATAAATGCATAAATTATATCAGGTTTGATAATTGTGAATGCTTAAGAAAGGATGAAGAATTTTTATTTATCTTTTGAAAATGGGAATTTAGATGTCAAAGTCAAATGTCAAAAGTGTTTACTGGAGTATGTATAGCCTCATAGATACCCCTAGATATCCCTCAGAGATACCCCTAGATATCCTACTAGAAATTACTAGGGGTAAAACAGGAATATTCCAAATTAAGTCTGAAAGACTATATTGGAATTATGCCTTCAGAGTTAATACATTCCTCACAATCATTGACAAACTGAAGAGTGCATTAGAATATTGAATCAAAGCTTATGCCGATATGGACAAGACCTTTAGTGTCCCAGTAAATTTTTCACATAATGTCAAACATAGAAACATACATAGAAAATAGGTGCAGGAGTAGGCCATTCGGCCCTTCTAGCCTGCACCACCATTCAATGAGTTCATGGCTGAACATGCAACTTCAGTACCCCATTCCTGCTTTCTCGCCATACCCCTTGATCCCCCGAGTAGTAAGGACTTCATCTAACTCCTTTTTGAATATATTTAGTGAATTGGCCTCAACAACTTTCTGTGGTAGAGAATTCCACAGGTTCACCACTCTCTGGGTGAAGAAGTTTCTCCTCATCTCGGTCCTAAATGGCTTACCCCTTATCCTTAGACTGTGTTCCCTGGTTCTGGACTTCCCCAACATTGGGAACATTCTTCCTGCATCTAACCTATCTAAACCCATTAGAATTTTAAACGTTTCTATGAGGTCCCCTCTCATTCTTCTGAACTCCAGTGAATACAAGCCCAGTTGATCCAGTCTTTCTTGATAGGTCAGTCCCGCCATCCCGGGAATCAGTCTGGTGAACCTTCGCTGCACTCCCTCAATAGCAAGAATGTCCTTCCTCAGGTTAGGAGACCAAAACTGTACACAATACTCCAGGTGTGGCCTCACCAAGGCCCTGTACAACTGTAGCAACACCTCCCTGCCCCTGTACTCAAATCCCCTTGCTATGAAGGCCAACATGCCATTTGCTTTCTGAACCGCCTGCTGTACCTGCATGCCAACCTTCAAGCTCCCAAGTCAGTGAAGGTATCAGATGCTTATGTTAGAAATATCTAGATGATCACCCAGTAGATTTTACTAAAGAATTTCTCTAATTTGTTAAATTTTCAACCTTCTCAAATATAGAAAGAAAAGAGGATGAGAGTAGGTCGATTTGGATGTACCATGTAATCATTGAATCCAATGTGATGGAATGTTTCCCAAATGTAGAAACTGCATTATGGCTGTATTTATCATTAATGGTCACTAATTGTAATGGAGAACATTCCTTCTCTCTTCTCAAAAGGATAAAAAATGTTTTACAATCCACTATGAATCAGGAGCATCTCGTTGCTTTGTCTCTTTTGAGCATTGGGAGTGAAATTGTCAGGTTTTTAAATTTGGTGATATTATTCACGAATTTGCCACAGCTAAGGCCAGGAAGAAACCAGTCTTTGTTTGAAGAGACGTATTCAGAGAATTTTTTGTTTGATATCGCAGTTCAAGCCAGGATGAAACCAACCTCTGCTTGAACTGTATGCATTTTTTTTAATGTACATAGCTTTGATTTTTGTTAAATTTGGATAAATATACAATTATATTTGTTTGATTTTATGAATTGTATGCAATATATAATACATATATAGGCCCTTCCCTCCTATTAGGCTTAGACCCTTCACAGCCTTAATTCGGCACTGTTTACAACCCTCCAAGATCTCTGCACTCCCCTAATTCTGGCCTCTTGCGCAATTCAGATTTTCACCGCTCCGCCATTGGTGGCCGTGCCTTCAGCTGTTTGGGCTATAAGCTCCGGAATTCCCTCCCTAAACCTCTCCACCTCTCTAGCTCTCTGCTCCTTTAAGACGCTCCTAAAAGCCTACCTCCCACCCACCCTAATATCACCTTATGTGGCTCAGTATCAGATTTTCTCTGAAAGTGCTCCTGTTAAGTGCCTTGGGATGTTTTACTACATTAAAGGTGCTATCTAAATGCAATATTTTGGTTGTATTTGTAAAGTTTTATTCATGGTGCTCATGCTACATCTTAAGCTATTATTGTGCTACAGGATTAATCGTTTACTGTTTTTTTACAGTCGTATCTGGTCTTGGGCTTTACAACAATGCTTTTAGGATAGAGAGCTTTAGTGTTGTGAATTTCTGCTCATCAAGGTGAGGACTCTTGTTGTTCAGGAAGTTTGTGTTTCAGACACCCAGAGGATGATTTTCAATGACCAGCCGCCCATTTCTTACCTGAAAAGTGGCCATCGACAGTTGGGAATGGGAGGGGCACTGTGAATACCCCATTTATGCCCAAGGCCTACCTGATGCAATTTTCAGACAGGCCTGTAAATGGTCAAGAGGCACACTCGCCACATGTAGCTACTTACACATTAAAATTGGGATCCGACATAGACTGTGCGGTCCAGCTACTTGTACCAGGCATTGAGCGGTCTAACCAGTGTTCCTCAAAGGAAACGCTGGAAGCTGCTTTTTAAACAAAAACAAAGACATTATAAATTTTTATTTAGTGCGGTTGGGAGGAGGAGTGCAGCTGGTGAGCAGCAGCCAAGTGCCCATTTGGCACCTGTAGCTCTCCGGCAGCAGTAAAATGAGGCCTAGACCAAAACAATGGTTCGGGCCTCTTGACACTCTCTTTGAGTGGGCAGCGTGGCCACTCAGCCGAGTTCACACCCACTTTGGGTGGAAGTCAAAGATTCCCCCTGCCCTCTCCTCCCTCCCTCCAGGTGTCGAGCATTCCCACCTCTGGGATAAGCCCAAGCCAATCCTACCATGTTTCTGAGGAAGTGTGTGGTTAACCTACCAGAGGTAGTTACATTTGTTACAGAATTTGCTTGGTGACTCACCAGCTACAGTTCAGTGACCCTGCCAATGTTGGATATAGTCGAGCAGCCTGTGATGCCCAGTCATTGAACCTCTTCCTGCACTGTGTGGTAATTCTTGGAATGGTGGAGGTCTCGATCATGGAGGGTGGGGGTTCCCGGGGAGGCAGCGACCCAGATTATTTTTGCGGGCCAACAGAGAAGCAGGAGCCAAAGAAATTTGACACTTAACCTTTGGCAACAACATGCACTTCTATAGCGCCATAAATGCAGAAAGATATTGCACGGCACTTCACATTGTCATAAGGGGGAAAATGGATGGCGAGCCAAAGAGGGAAATATTTGGAGGGGTGACCAAAAGCTTGGTCAAAGAGGTGAGTTTTTAAAGGAGAATCTTAAAGGAGGAGATAGGCAGAAGAGCAAGACTAAGATCATACTATGACTAGACCACAAGGGACCAGTCCTTTGAGAGATTGCAAGTACAACCTACCACTTCCAGTGAACAGGCAGGGAACAAGTAGCAATTGCTGTCAACAAGCACTCTGAAAAATGTGCTGCATTTCTTATATAAAGCAATATTTAGATTTAAAATTAAGATTATGTTGATCCAATTTAATCTATTCATTCCTACGTGTTGGTCATTCACATGTGGCATTGCTGGCCCCAATTGAAGGCAGTGCATGGTTTTTTGCAAACAAGTAATTTTTATAAGAATATTTTCCCTTTTCTTTTGTCTTTCCAAATCATGTTCCCATCTGTATTTAGGAGAATGACTCAGGTTTCAATGAATGCTGCTTTCAATTAACCACCAGAGGGTGCTTATGATTGGACATAATCCTGTTGCTGATTGCCAGCTCTTTTCAAAAAGAGAGGAATAGAGAGGAAAGGCTGAACATAAGAAGAAGAAAGACTTGCATTTCTATCGCGCCTTTCACGACCACCAGATGTAAAGCTCTTTACAGCAAATGAAGTATTTTTTGAAGTGTAATCACTGTGGTAATGTAGGAAACACGACAGCCAATTTGCAAACATCAAGCTCCCACAAATAGCTATGTGATAATGACCAGATAATCTGTTTTAGTAATGTTGATTGAGGGATAAATATTGGCCAGGACACCAGGGATAACTCCCCTGCTCTTCTTCCAAATAGTGCCATCAGTTCTTCTACATCCACCTGACAGTATCAATTGAGCAAAATATTTCCAAAATTAGTGATTGCACACAACTTACTATAAAGATTGGTAGTCAAGGAAGAATAAAACCCACAGTGTTAATGAGAAAATCTTTTGCATTTGAAAAAAGCATTTTTAGATATCCTGATTGATCTATTAATACTGTACAGTACAAACATGAGGCCTACTAAATTTCCAATCAACCTTGCATGGAATTACAGAATTTACAGCACAGAAACAGACAATTCGGCCCAACAGATCTATGTCACTGTTTATGCTCCACACGAGCCTACTCCCAATGAGGAATTCAGGAGAAGCTTCTTTACTCAGAGACTGGTTAGAATGTGGAAAGCGCTGCCACATGGAGTGATTTAAGGGAATCTAGCAAAGTACATGAGGGTGAGGAATAGAAGGATATGTCGACATAACCTTCTATTCCTCACCCTCATGTACTTAGCTGGATTCCCTTAAATGCATCAATTCTATTCACCTCAATCACTCCATCTGGCAGCGCTTTCCACATTCTAACCAGTCTCTGAGTAAAGAAGCTTTTCCTGAATTCCTCATTGGATTTATTAGCGACTATGTTGTATTTATCGCCTTTAGTTTTGGACTCTCCCACAAGTGGAAATATCTTCTCTACATCTATCCTATTGAGTTCCTTCATAATATTAAAGACCTCTATCAGGTCACCTCTCGGTCTTCCTGACACTTTCGACATCCCAACTGGACTGTTGAAAACCTTACAATGTGGGCTGCCTAGAATTTCAGTGGGCCTTTCACCAATGGCACAAAAGATTGTGGAATAAATGTTCCTGACTTTCGCACCTGAGGACCGCCCATTCCCCAAATTCTGAGGTCAGGGAAAAGGGGGGAGGGGACCTGTGTGGAACTCCCTAATGCTGCGCTAGGATTGTATAGAGCCTTTCCATGACTGATGGGGAGAGGCCTAGGCTCAATATATCAATGTATCAGCTTCCTGCTTAACCCTTCTGCAGTTATGGTCACAGAGTGCCCAGAATCAGGGATGCACTAAGAAGCTGCAGCTTGTTTGTGCCGGGCACCCTCCTCTGATCAGAGGGTTTGAGGTGACCTGGCAACAAGGTGAAAAAGATCCCAAAGGTAAGTTCGCAAATTTTTCTAACTTAACTGGTGGACCTTTGATCCTTGAGGGCTCTGGCTGTTAAAGGTACAGGATAGAAAATTCCACGCACACCTGGGTTTGAGCAGGCACAGCAGAGTGCCAAGAAAATCAGCCATTGCTATTAAAGATTAAATTAGTAAGAATCCAATGTAACATCCAAGAAGGGATAAATAATTGGCGGAGGTGCTGGAAATAGCAGGATGTGATATTGGGTAAGAGGAAGTAATGCGTCGTGTGTCCCATAGAGCAGTTTTGGGACTCCTACTGTTTCTGATCTGGAATGATGACGCATTCAGATAAGTCAAATTAATAGGCAATACCAAAATAGAGAGGGAGGCAGTTTCATCTGAAAACAACAAAAATTTGCATTTATATAGAGCCTTTAATGTAATGAAACATGCCAAGGTGCTTCACAGGAGAGCTATTGAACAAAATTTGACACCGAGCCACATAAGGAGGTATTAGGACAGATGACGAGGTAGGTTTTAAGGAGCATCTTAAAGGGGGGTAGAGAGGCAAAGAGGTTTAGGGAGGGAATTCCAGAGTTAGGGCCTCGGCAGTTGAAGGCACAGCCGCCTTTGGTGGAGCAATTACATTTAAAAGCCAGCTAAAGGCCTACAAAATTAAGCGAATAAAATATGCACATGGGCAATCCAGTAGAAGATGACATTCAACATTGATAAGTGTAAAGTACTAAATGTAGGAAGAAAAAATGGTTGATATATATATATATATATTATAGTCCAGGAATGCTGTCAAAATAGCTATTGGTAAAGTTGAATGTTATTTGATGAGTCAACGCTTAATGGATGCCATCACTTCAGAGTGGAACCAACAAAGCAAATAGAAAAACAAAGAAAGATTTGCATTTATATAGCATGACCTCAGGATGTCCCAAAACGCTTTACAACCAATGAAGTACTTTTGAAATGTAGTCACTGTTGTAATATAGGAAACTGAACTATTTTGCCAAATTGGTAGAGTGTAAAGTCCTTACTCTACAGCATGAAACCACACGAGGCACATTCCAGGGACAAGGCCACTCCGTGACCTTAGCTCTTTATTACAGGACTCCAGAAGTGAAGACCCTGCATGGGACCTCCCTTTATATACCTGTGTGATCAGGTAAGGAGTGTCTCCCACAAGTTCACCCCCTGTGGTCAAGGTGTGCATCTAAGTTGAGTGTATACAGTAATACAGTGGTAGTTACAAACACGACATCACCTCCCCCACCCCCTCCACCCCAAAGTCTTACTGGGATCATAGGTTCAGTCTTTCAGGTGGTCTGCGCTCCCTCGTGGAGCGCCACAGTTGGGGCTCTGGTTGTTGGACACTGACGTGAGTGTCTGTCACCTGTGGTGATTCCGGCCTGTCCGGACTGACCGCAGGGACTGTGCATTCTTCTGATTGCTCTTGTTGCAGGTTCGCTGGCGGTAGTGTGAGCTCCATCTCATGGTCTTCTTCAGGTTCCTCCGTGTCCATGCTGAACCTTTTTTTTACTTGGTCCAGGTGCTTACGGCATATCTGGCCATTGTTGAGTTTTACCACGATGATCCTATTCCCCTCGAGCCATTTGGGCCCCATGGCGTGATTGAGGACGAATACAGGATCATTTATTTCTATACATCTCCCCCTTGAATTACGGTCATGATACTCGTTTTGTGACTTGCGCTTGCCCTCAACTATGTCGGTCAGGACTGGGTGGATGAGGGACAACCGAGTTTTGAGTGTCCGTTTCATGAGTAGCTCTGCGGGCGGGACCCAGTGAGCGAGTGCAGGAGCGATCTATAGGCCAGCAGGAGGCGCGATAGGCGGCATTGTAGGGAGGGTCCTTGAATCCTAAGCATACCTTGCTTAATGATTTGGACCGCCCGCTCCGCCTTGCCATTGGAGGCCGGCTTGAACGGCGCAGTCCAGACGTGGTTGATGCCATTGCCCGACATAAACTCCTGGAATTCATAGCTCGTGAAACACGGGCCAGTGTCACTAACCAGGATGTCTGGCAAGCCATGGGTTGCAAAGATCGCACGTAGGCTTTCCACGGTGGTGGATGACGTACATAAATTCAGGATGATGCACTCGATCCATTTCAAGTATGCATCTACTACAATGAGGAACACCTTCCCCATGAACGAGCCCGCGTAGTCAATGTGAATGCGTGACCATGGCTTGGTGGGCCAAGGCCACGGGCTGAGCGGGGCCTCCCTGGGGGTATAGGTCGTGCACCTGCGAACACAGTGCTCCAGGTCTGAATCAATTCCAGGCCACCAAACGTGTGACCGGGCAATGGCCTTCATCATCACAATGCCTGGGTGCTCGCTGTGGAGTTCCCTAATGAATGCGTCCCTGCCCTTCTGGGGCATGACTACCTGGCTGCCCCATACTAGGCAGTCGGCTTGGATGGAGAGCTCATCCATCCGCCTGTGGAACAGTCTGACGTCCTCAGGGCATGCTCTGTGTGCGGGTGCCCAATCCCCAGTCAGGACACATTTCTTAATCAAGGATAGGAGGGGATCTCTGTTTGTCCAGATTTTGATCTGGCGGGCTGTGAGGGGGGAGCCTGCACTGTCAAAGGCATCGACAGCCATGACCATCTCAGCTGCCCCCTCGGTGGTGGCCAGTGGGAGCCTGCTGAGCGTGTCAGCACAGTTTTCAGTGCCGGGCCGGTGCCGGATGGAGTAGTCATAATCAGCTCGCGTGAAGGCCCATCGCTGTGTGCGAGCTGATGCATTGGCATTGACAGCCTTGCTGTCTGACAACAGGGATGTGAGTAGCTTGTGGTCCGTCTCTAATTCAAACTTCCTACCGAAGAGGTACTGATGCATTTTTTTTTACACCATAGACACATGCAAGCGCTTCCTTCTCGACCATCCCATATCCCCGTTCTGCTTGACCCTCAGCATTACCCTGCTGCAACACGCACCCAATCCCATAGGACGATACATCTCAAGTCAGAACTGAACGTTTACCGGGGTCGTACAGGGTCAACAATTTGTTTGAACAAAGTAGGTTTCGCGCCCGATCAAAAGCCTGTTTCTGACAGTCCCCCCGAAACCAATCACAACCCTTACGCAGGAGCACGTGTAGCGGCTCCAACAACGTGCTCAAGTTCGGCAGAAAGTTCCCGAAATAGTTCAACAGTCCCAGGAATGAACGCAGCTCCAATGTGTTGCAGGGCCTGGGTACTCGTCGAATTGCCTCTGTTTTGGATTCGGTGGGCCGAATCCCATCTGCAGCAACCCTCCTGCCCAGAAACTCAATCTCAGGAGCTAAGAACACACATTTAGACTTCTTGAGTCGTAGGCTTACCTGGTCCAGTCGGCGTAGCACCTCCTCCAGGTTGTGGAGGTGTTCCTCGGTATCTCGACTCATGATGAGGATGTCATCCTGGAATACGATCGTTCCAGGAATGGATTTAAGCAGGCTTTCTACATTGCGTTGAAAAATCGCGGCCACTGATCGAATGCCAAATGGGCACCTGTTATACGCAAACACTCCCTTGTGCGTGGTGATGGTGGTCAGTAGTTTGGATTCATCGGCCAGTTCCTGGGTCATATAGGCTGAAGTGAGGTCCAACTTGGTGAACAGCTTGCCGCCTGCCAGCGTGGCAAAGAAGTCCTCCGCTCTTGGGAGCGGGTATTGGTCTTGTAGGGACATCCGATTGATGGTGGCCTTGTAGTCGCCACAGATCCTGACAGAGCCATCCGCTTTTAGAATGGGAACGATGGGGCTCGCCCAGTCGCTGAATTCAACAGGTGAGATGATGCCCTCTCGCAACAGCCGATTTTTTTCCCGCATCACATACGGCACCGCTCTGGCTTTGTGGTGCACTGGCCTGGCGTCCGGGGTGATGTGTATCCTTACTTTAGTGCCTTTGAAAATCCCAATGCCCGGTTGAAATAGTGACTCGAATTTTTGTAGGACTTGTGAGCACAAACTTTGCTCCACCGAGGTCATTGCGTGAACAGCCCCCCATTTCCAGTTCATCTCGGCTAACCAGCTCCTCCCCAACAGAGTGGGACCATTGCCCGGGACAATCCAGAGTGGCAGCCAGTTCACTAACCCATTGTATGTGACAGCCATCATTGCACTGCCTAGCACCGGAATGATTTCCTTGGTGTAAGTCCATAATTGTGTCTCAATACATTCTAATTTGGGTCTACTGGCTTTGAGTGGCAATAGCTGCTTGAATTGCTCAACGCCCATGAGTGACTGGCTGGCCCTAGTGTCTAGCTCCATGCGTACAGGGATACTGTTCAACAAAACCCTCATTATCATGGGTGGCGTTTTGGTGTATGAACTGTGAATATTCGCTGCATGGATCTGCTAAACCTCGCCGTCCATCGATTTGCCCCAAAAGTCATCCTGCCTCACAGAACCCTCTTCTGGTCCATCCGCCTCATATTAGTCTGGTTGTAGGTTTTCTGCACCTTCGAGCTAAATGGCCCCTGAGATTGCAGTTTCTGCAGACAAAATGTTGGAATCTGCAAGATCTGGCTGAGTGTTTTCCACCACACCTCCAGCATGAGTTAAAGTTTCCATTGTTGGGGACAAAGGGACTATGGCCAGGAATTCCGCGCTGACTGTCCCTTTGCTCTTCAGTACCCTATTAGTGGGTGTCAATGGCCCCATCCCGGGCTGCATTGTCCACTGTGATGGCGTGAACGTCCGTTCAGCCTGCCATTGTCTCTGTTGAGATCCTGCTCTGGGATCTATTGCTGCCTGGTAAATGTTGGACTGCCCCTGCCTGCCTGCGGGGTTCTGAGTAGCATTTATGATGTTGACTCCCTGATCCATCGCCGCGTTAGAGGCAGAATTGCGTGCATAAATCATTTTCGTCTCTTCCTCCCCTGCCATGAAAGTTTGAGCTAACAACGCTGCTGCTTCCAAGGTCAGGTCCTTGGTCTCAATTAACTTGCGAAAAATTCTCGCATGACCGATACCCTCGATGAAGAAGTCCCTTAGCATCTTCCCCCTGCAGGCATCTGTGAACTTAGAGGCTGGCCAAGCGGCAGAGGTCCGCTACAAAGTCCGGTATGCTCTGTCCTTCACGACGTCGGTGGGTGTAGAATCTGTGTCGAGCCATGTGTATGCTGCTCGCCGATTAATTTGCTGAGCTCTTCAAAGGTTTTGTCCGAAGGCTTTTCGGGTGTCAGTAAGTCCTTCATGAGCGCATAAGTCTTTGGCCCGCAGCTGGTCAAAACATGAGCCCTTTGCTTGTCGGCCGCTGCATCCCCCAGCCAGTCTTTAGTTACGAAGCTTTGCTGAAGCCTCTCTACAAAATTATCCCAGTCTTCCCCAACACAGTACCGTCGCTCTGTGCTACCGGTGGCCATTCTCGTGGGTCGTGAATTCCCGTTTCTCGTCGCCACACTTTACACTCTACCAATTTGGCCAAAGTCCTTACTCTACAGCATGAAACCACACGAGGCACATTCCAGAAACAAGGCCACTCCGTGACCTTAGCTCTTTATTACAGGACTCCAGAAGTGATGATCCTGCGTGGGACCTCCCTTTATATATCTGTGTGATCAGGTAAGGAATGTCTCCCACAAGTTCACCCCCTGTGGTCAAGGTGTGCATCTAAGTTGAGTGTATACAGTAATACAGTGGTGTTACATTGTAGTTACAAACATGACAGTAGAGTACAAGTCGGTGGATGTCATGCTAAAACTAGTGTGTTCTGAACAGACTGCACTTCAGGTACTCTGAACAGTGAGGTACAAGGAAAGCATTCGCCTTCGAAGGATGCAGAGTAAAGCTTCAAGGCTGCTCCCCAGCATCAGAGAAATTACTTCTGAGGAAAAGTTGGAAAAATCTGAACTTCTGAGCCTTGCAAGCAGGCAGCTAAACTGATAGTAAATCGCATAGGAAAAGTAAAGCAAGCACACTCCTTCAAGTTAAACCATGACAGTTGGGCAAGAGGGCGGGGGTGGGGGAGAGCGGGTACAGATACAAACTGATGAAAGGAAAATTTAGGATTATATCGGGAAGTTTTTCACATTAAGTGATCGATTTTGACTGGTGATATGCACTGGTCGACCGCCTATTCCGGTGTTGAAGAGGACCCCGCGATTTTGAAGCCATGGTCTCACTTAAATTTGGCAGACGAACTATGAGGCGCCAAACCTACCTCCCAATGTAGCTCGCTGGATTGAGGTCTCAAGTTCAGACCAGGGCAACCACCAGCAGGCAAAGTTGCCGGGGAGGTGTGGGGTGGCAGTGGCCCAGATTATTTTAATAATTTGACAATTACCTTTGGTGGGCCTCTTCGCTTCCATCACCCGTGGAACTGTGCAGGCTCCGACTAGTCCCAACCCAAAATTGGCATCCTATTTATGCTATAGGATCCTGATTTCCATATTAAAAAGGAACTATCACCTGAATCAGGCGGGAGCTTTGGACACTTGGCAGTGGGCCACTTTCAAAATGGAGTCGGCTGCATCGTGGGCATTAAGGCTACCCACCCCATTTTGAGCCTGTTGCCGACCTATTAACGTTAGGCGAAGGCAGTCAAAATCGATCCCCAAGAGTGACCAACCAGTGGATTGTACTTCTTTGGAGGGTGGAAGAGCGAAAGATGAGGAACTTCTGCAGCGATGTCCTGGGACTGCGCTGACTGATCTCTGATAACCTCAACCATCTTCCTCATCAGTATCTACTATGTAACCTTGTGATTTTTGTTTCATATGTTCCATATTACTGCCAACAATAACACTTGCTGGAAGCTTTTCGTACATTTTCCAAAGGATACCTCAGAGGCTTAACATCAACAGCCAGATGAGCCACATGTGCTTACTTTAATGCAGTTAACACAGGATCAGGCTAGTATAATTATGGATGGTCTAATTACTCGACATTGAAATTGCGTAGGCGTCATAAATATGTTTTGTGTTTTAACATCAATGTTAGACTTAATAGCTTTTGTCTTTTCAATTGGGACTATTGTTGATAAATATGGATTGATTGCAAAGTAGGTTCTACCATCTATGTGAAAGACGGCATACACCATAAATAATTAATTCATATATGCTCAGTACAACATTAACTCACCTTTAATGTAGTAAAACATCCCAAGGCGCTTCACAGATTCACTCTTTTCATTTGGGGTCGATGACTTTCCGAAATGCCTTGTTGTCTGAACAACATTTTCATGGAAGTTACTTTCCACCTGTTGCTAATTTTAACACCGATTTACTGCCATACAAAAAATGACATTTTACACATAAATTAATTGAAACCACACTGTATTACATAATCAACATGTTAATGTGTTCACATATTTATTTGTGTGTAATTTTAACAAAAGTGTTAACTTGCTTATTTTAAATGCATTGAAAATAATCTTCAGCCAGACATGCCGAGTGGATGATCCATCTCGGCCGCCTCCTGAGGCTCCCCCCATCACAGAAGCCAGTCTTCAGCTAATTCGATTCACTCCACGTGATATCAAGAAGCGGCTGAGCGCACTGGATACAGCAAAGACTATGGGCCCCGACAACATCCCGGCTGTCGTGCTGAAGACTTGTGCTTCAGAACTAGCCGTGCCTCTAGCCAAGCTGTTCCAGTACAGATACAACACTGGCATCTACCGAACAATGTGGAAAATTACCCACATCTGTCCTTTCCACAAAAAGCAGGACAAATCCAATTATCACCTCATCAGCCTACACGCAATCATCAGCAAAGTGATGGAAGGTGTCATCGACAGTGCAATCAAGCGGCACTTATTCACCAATAACCTGCTCACCGATGCCCAGTTTGGGTTTCACCAGGATCACTCGGCTCCAGATCTCATTACAGCCTTGGTCCAAACAGGGACAAAAGAGCTGAATTCCAGAGGTGAGATGAGAGTGACTGCCCTTGATATCAAGACAGCATTTGACCAAGTGTAGCATCAAGGAGCCCTAGTAAAAGTGAAGTCAATGGGAATCAGGGAAAAACTCTCCACTGGCTGGAGTCATACCTAACACAAAGGAAAGTGGTTGTGGTGGTCGGAGGTCAATCATCTCAGCCCCAGGACATCACTGCAGGAGTTCCTCAGGACAGTGTCCTAGGCCCAACATGTTCAACTGCTCTTTCAATAACTTTCCCTCCATCATAAGGTCAGAAGTGCTGATGCTTGCACAGTATTCCGTTCTATTCGAACTCCTCAGAAAATGAAGCAGTCCATGCCTGCATGCAGCAAGTCCTGGAAAACATTCATGGTTGGGCTGGTAAGTGGGAAGTAACATTCACGCCACACAAGTGCTAACAAGAGAGAGTCTAACCACCTCCTCTTGACATTCAATGGCATTAACATCATCGAATCGCCCACCATCAAGATCCTGGGGTCCCTCATGGTTGAAAAGAGGGAGTTCATGGACCCTCCTCTATATTTCTCCTTTTAGTTGCCTAGCTTTCCACCACCATTCTTGACTGGATATGGTACGGCTACAGAGTTTTGCTCAGATCCATTGGTTGTGGGACTGCTAAGCTCTGTTTATAACCTTGCTGCAGCTGGTGCTTAGCGTGCAGGTAGCCCTGTGCAGCAGATTCAGTAGGTTGATACCTCATTCTAAGGTATGGCTGGTGCTGATCCAGAGATGCCCGTCTGACACTTCATTGACATTTTCTTAGCTCAACTAACGCGGCAGAGAAAATAAAAATGTACTGGCCTGCTCTGTTGTGTTGTGTCAAAATTTCCATTGGCATCGTGAGAGGAAGACAGATTTGATGTAAATTTATACTTTCAGCACGGAGCCTTTAATGAATGAAAAATCCTTTAGGCCCTGCTGACCTTTGCACTTAAATTCCTGATAGGTACTCCCATTGGGCGAAGGTCTATGCCAAGAGCACAAATTCGGAAAATACATACTTCAGTATCAAAAGTCATGAATAGGACAACACTGTTGCAGCAACACCGTTCAATGACTCAATAAATGTCCTGTTGATCTACACAGATCAGGAAGTTCTCAGATTTAATCTGTGGTCTATGATGTGGTAGCGGACCACTGCGGTTGGCTTCTGTGTTTATCAGGCTTTATGCTGCAGTGTCGGCAGTGCCATCTTTCGGATGAGATGGCAAACCAAGACCCCGTCTGCCCGTGGCACTATTTCGAAGAAGAACAGGGGAGTTATTCCCGGTGTCCTGGACATTATTTATCCCTCAATCAATATAACAAAAACAGATTATCTGGTCATTATCCCATTGCTGTTTGTGGGAGCTTGCTGTGCGCAAATTGGCTGTCGCGTTTCCTACATTACAACAGTGACTACACTCCAAAAGTACTTCATTGGCTGTAAAGTGTTTGGGATGTCCTGAGGCCGTGATAAATGCAAATCTTTCTTTTTAGCAGAGAGAAAATAAGGTGAGCTCGCCAATCCTGAATACTATCCAGTAACCTCTGCTGGAACATGTGTGTATATAAATATTGAACTAGAATAGGACCAGACTTAGCTGTGATGCTGCCAATGGTCAAAGACCCAACAATAGTGGCTATTTGAGCGAGGTACCTGGTGCTGTAGAAGTACAACTCGGAATGATTCAGTGTTCTGAGGACAGGAGGAGAGAAAACTGGGAGAAAAGAAATACAGGGTACACTGTTGTGAGAAATGGTGCAATGTACTCTGATATTTTTCACTGATAACATTAAAACTAAAAAAATTGATCTATTGAATGCTATCTTTTGTTAAGTAAGTGCTAGTAGATTTGCATTATAAAATCAGTAAACACATATTTTGAATATTTCTCCACAGGCAGTACAGATAAAGAATGTATTTGCGACTGGAGTAGAGAGTGAGGACGGTTCAGAAGACAAGTGGAAGGACTATGTGCGACAGCGACGAGCTCCACATAAACATATACCATTTAAAACAGATGCTGAGCTAGGTAGTATGACCTTAGATTTACTGAGGTTCTAGTCAAATTATTCAATCCTACACAGCAAGCTGGGGGAAAATAAGCAGACTGGTTCCTGTGCTGCTGATAGTCCACCAGATTTGTCTGGAAGCAGTGATCCACTAGCTTCTTGGTTAATGTCCTTCTAAATTATATCTTTCATTCGGAATACAAGTAAAAACATTTCAAGAAAGCAAATATTCATATTTTTATCAGGTTCGTGTTGCCAATGTCTTTCTGCAGAAACAGAAATTGGGCAGAGGTATAAAATGGGCACCAATCCGCTCCCACCCATTTAATGCCCGGTGGTAAATGTGAACATTCACCCTGCAAACTCATAGGGTACATCGTGAGGGAAGAAATAGCAGATGCCTTAGAAATTATAGGGGGATTCTCTTCTTTGGGATGGAGTTCCGGCAAGGCAGGACTTCCGGCCCCTAGTCCCAAACCCTTTTATTGAGACGGGGTTTATTAAGGTGCAGTCACGGAGAGTGATGGTAACACGGGTGAAAGGACGGGCAATCCGCCAAGATCCGGGCCCCACCCATCCACCGCTACCATTGGCATGTGGCAGGCAGGGAAGGGACTGGCAGTGGCGTTGCTCGTGGGGCTGAGGGGGAAGGAAACCAGGCAGCATCACAGAGAAAGATCCTCGCTTCCTGTATTTCAGGGTTCTACTGAGACTGGATACGGGTGAAATTCAACTTGGGTCGGGGAGTGCAAAATGGTGGTTGAAGTTCGGCCGATTGGTAGCAGATTGACTTTATGGCAAGGGAAATTCGGGCAAGTTAAATTACTGCCCGTTTTGCACCTCTGTCGAAGTTGAATTGCATCCCCAATGTTTGCTGGAGGTCTGGAGAGTGAAAATCAAGTGTTGCCCGTTTTCAAAAAGGGAGACGGAGCTAACCCAGGTAATTATAGGTCATTTAGTTTAATATTGTGGTCGGAAAAGTTCTGGAATTTTTAAAGACTAAAGATGAAATTACTAAATTTCTACATGAAGTGAAAATAAATAGGAGCAACCAACACAGATTTCAGAAAGGAAGATCGTGTTTGACAAATCTGAAAGAGTTCTTTGAGGAGGTGGGAGAATTGCAGTGAATGTGGACGGGGGTGGAGGGGATGTGTGGGTGTGGTGCTCAGGCTCAGAGACATGAAAAACATTACAGGCTACACATCAAGTTCATATGGCTCCTTTAAAAAAAAAAAGGCCAATGGAATATTGGATTTTATGCCAAGCGGTAGAGAATATAAAAGTTGAAGTGTAATGGTGAATCGATATGGAACCTCAGTAGGAGTACTGTGTGCCATTTTGGACTCCACACTATAGGAGAATGTTGAGGCAATAGAGATGGTGCAGTGCATATTCACGAAGATTGCTACAGGTACAACGTCTCAAATCCAGCAACCTAGGGACCGAGAGCTAGACCATGCTGATTTTCAGATTTTTCCGGATTTCGGACAAGAAAATCAAGAGCATACGTATGCTACCGAGACAGACAAAGTACTGATAGGTCGGGTCGGGTCGAGGGTCATTCGGCAAGGCTCGGACCAATCGCATGCCATTTAAAACATAGCGGTGAAGCCGATAACTAGTCCGGCCTGCCGGTTTTTGGACAATAATTCCGGATTTTATTTTACTGATTATCAAATGGGATTTTCTCAAAAATGTCCAGTTTTGGACAATTCTGATTTTTGGACAACCGGATTTGAGAAGTTGTACCTGTACCTGGTATAAGAAAATGGAAGTGTGAACAAAGGCTTGAAACATGGCAATTGTCTCTATCTCTCCATTTCTGCCTCTCCTCCTTCACTTCTCTCTCTCTCTCTCTCTCCCTCCTAAGTCACGTCTGTCATTCTCCTGCCTCACTTCTCATATTCCTGCACCGCTCATTCCATTCTTGTCTTTTTTTTAATCACTTCTCAATTGTAACTTGGCTCAGTGGTAATACTCTGACCACTAGCTCGAAAGGTCATGAGTTCAAGCCCTGCTGCTTTGAAGTGTCGGCAGGAGGTGGCCCAGACATGAAGTGCCTGTGGGTCGTCATATTGGTGCTGGTCATTGCTTTTTCGACTCCTCTAATATATTTGGAAGCATTCCATTTGGTGCCCAGTTGGAGTGTGGAATATTTATTTGGGCTCTTTCTCCTTCCCTGTTTATATTTTTACAGCTGGGTCCTCCTGTTCCTCTTCTTGATTGTGGTACTAAAGTTCATTTGGAGGCTCTGGTGATTTCCCAGGTGCAGGAATAGTTTGAATTGTTCTGGTTTTTGATAATTAATTGCAAACTTTACAATAGTGGATGAAAATAAATCTGCTAAAATAGCCATTAAAATACAGAAAACTAGACTTAAGTAGCTTGTTTTAAATGAACAATTAAAAACAGTCTGTTTAAAAAAATGCACTATCCAGCAGAAACTGGCTGGTGGCAACTCCACTCGGTACAGATGTTACTCTAACTAGTCTACAGCTCCTTTATTTAATATCAGGACTACATTTGCCAGAATTCAGGCCTCGGGTGCAGTTCCTGTATTTGTGGAACTCCTAAAACATTAATTAACCAGGATCTCATCTCTTTCTTTTCTTTGGGAATTCTCGGTGTATCCCATGGAGATAATTTGGTCTTTTATGGGTCCATGGTGCCGGCAGGGAGCCTCACCCACCAGCCATGCAAATCAGAAACTCGGCTCTTTAGAGGTCAGGATATTTTAAGCGGTGCGAATTTTCGATGTATGCTGCTAGTGGATGAGGCTCCCGCCCAGCGATGTGGATGGTAAAATCACTCCCTTTATGCCCCAGGTAGTGCAGACCCATTTTATAATGCCATATTATAGAAATGATATAGAGGTACAGAGAGGGTGCAGAGAAGATTTACAAGGATAAGACCAGAAATGCAAGGGTATGCCTGTCAGGAAAGGATGAACAGGCTGGGTCTCTTTCTTTTGGGAAAACGGCGGGTGACTAAAAGAGGTATTTAAAATTATAAAAGGTTTTGATAGAGTGGGTACAGAGAGAATGTTTCCACTTGTGGGGAAGAGCATAACTAGAGGCCATCAATATAAGATCGTTACCAAGAAATCTAATAGGGAATTCCGAAGAAACTTATTTACCCAGAGAGTGGCAAGAATGTGGAACTCGTTACCACAGGGAGTGGTTGAAACATGGAAACATAGAAAATAGGTGCAGGAGTAGGCCATTCGGCCCTTCGAGCCTGCAACACCATTCAATAAGATCATGGCTGATCATTCACCTCAGTACCCCTTACCTGCTTTCTCTCCATACCCCTTGATCCCTTTAGCCGTAAGGGCCATATCTAACTTCCTCTTGATTATATCTAATGAACTGGCATCAACAACTCTCTGCGGTAGGGAATTCCACAGGTTAACAACTCTCTGAGTGAAGAGGTTTCTCCTCATCTCGGTCCTAAATGGCTTATCCCTTATCCTTAGACTATGTCCCCTGCTTCTGGACTTCCCCAACATCAGGAACATTCTTCCTGCATCTAACCTGTCCAGTCCCGTCAGAATTTTATATGTTTCTATAAGATCCCCTCTCATCCTTCAAAACCCAGTGAATGCAGGCCCAATTGATCCAGTCTGTCCTCATATGTCAGTCCTGCCATCCCGGGAATCAGTCTGGTGAACCTTCGCTGCACTCCCTCAATAGCAAGAATGTCCTTCCTCAGATTAGGAGACCAAAACTGAACACAATATTCCAGGTAAGGCCTCACTAAGGCCCTGTACAACTGCAGTAAGATCTCCCTGCTCTTATACTCAAATCCCCGAGCTATGAAGGCCAACATACCATTTGCCTTCTTCACCGCCTGCTGTACCTGCATGCCAACTTTCAATGACTGATGTACCATATCACCCAGGTCTCGTTGCACCTCCCCTTTTCCTAATCTGTCACCATTCAGATAATATTCTGCCTTCGTGTTTTTGCCTCACATTTATCCACATTATACTGCATCTGCCATGCATTTGCCCACTCACTTAACCTGTCCAAGTCACCCTGCAGCCTCTTAGCATCCTCCTTATAGCTCACACCACCACCCAGCTTAGTGTCATCTGCAAACTTGGAGATATTACACTCAATTCCTTCATCCAAATCATTAATGTATATTGTAAATAGCTGGGGTCCCAGCACTGAGCCCTGCGGTACCCCACTAGTCACTGCCTGCCATTTTGAAAAGGACCTGACTCTCTGCTTCCTGTCTGCCAACCAGTTCTCCATCCACATCAGTACATTACCTCCAATACCATGTGCCTTAATTTTGCACACCAATCTCTTGTGTGGGACGTTGTCAAAAGCTTTTTGAAAGTCCAAAGACACTGGTTCTCTCTTGTCCACTCTACTAGTTACAGCCTCAAAAAATTCTAGAAGATTTGTCAAGCATGATTTCCCTTTCATAAATCCATGCTGACTTGGAATGATCCCGTTACTGCTTTGCAAATGCGCTGCTATTTCATCTTTAATAATTGATTCCAACGTTTTCCCCACTACTGATGTCAGGCTAACCGGTCTATAATTACCCGTTTTCTCTCTCCTTTCTTCAAAAGTGGTGTTACATTAGCTACCCTCCAGTCCATAGGAACTGATCCAGAGTCGATAGACTGTTGGAAAATGATCACCAATGCATCCACTATTTCTAGGGCCACTTCTTAAGTACTCTGGGATGCAGACTATCAGGCTCTGGGGATTTCTCGGTCTTCAATCCCATCAATTTCCTGACTAATAAGTATTTCCTTCAGTTCTTCCTTCTCGCTAGACCCTCGGTCCCCCAATAAAATCGGAAGGTTATTTGTGTCTTCCTTCGTGAAGACAGAACCAAAGTATTTGTTCAACTGGTCCGCCATTTCTTTGTTCCACATTATAAATTCACCTGAATCTGACTGCAAAGGACCTACCTTTGTCTTCGCTAATCTTTTTCTCTTCACATATCTATAGAAGCTTTTGCAGTCAGTTTTTATGCTCCCTAGTAAGCTTCCTCTCATCCTCAATTTCCCCCTCCTAATTAAACCCTTTGTCCTCCTCTGTTGAATTATAAAATTCTCCCAGTCCTCAGGTTTTCTGCTTTTTCTGGCCAATTTATATGCCTCTTCCTTGGATTTAACACTATCCTTAATTTCCCTTGTTAGCCACGGTTGAGCCAACTTCCCAGTTTTATTTTTACTCCAGACAGAGATGTACAATTGTTGAAGTTCATCCATGTGATCTTTAAATGTCTGCCATTGCCTATCCACCATCAACCCTTTAAGTATCACTCGCCAGTCTATTCTAGCTAATTCATGTCTCATACCATCAAAGTCTAAAAAGGGAGAGAGATCAGCCAGTTGTCGTGGTGCACATTGGTACCAACGACATAGGTTAAAAAAAGGGATGAAGTCCTACGAAACGAATTTAAGGAGCTAGGAGCTAAATTATAAAGTAGGACCTCAAAAGTAGTAATCTCAGGATTGCTACCAGTGCCACGTGATAGTCAGAGTAGGAATCGCAGGATAGCGCAGATGAATACATGGCTTGAGCAGTGGTGCAGCAGGGAGGGATTCAAATTCCTGGGGCATTGGAACCGGTTCTGGGGGAGGTGGAACCAGTACAAACCGGACGGTCTGCACCTGGGCAGGACCGGAACCAATGTCCTAGGGGGAGTGTTTGCTAGTGCTGTTGGGGAGGATTTAAACTAATATGGCAGGGGGATGGGAACCAATGCAGGGAGACAGAGGGAAACAAAAAGGAGGCAAAAGCAAAAGACAGAAAGGAGATGAGGAAAAGTGGAGGGCAGAGAAACCCAAGGCAAAGAACAAAAAGGGCCATTGTACAACAAAATTCTAAAAGGACAAAGGGTGTTAAAAAAACAAGCCTGAAGGCTTTGTGTCTTAATGCAAGGAGTATCCGCAATAAGGTGGATGAATTAACTGTGCAAATAGATGTTAACAAATATGATGTGATTGGGATTACGGAGACGTGGCTCCAGGATGATCAGGGCTGGGAACTCAACATCCAGGGGTATTCAACATTCAGGAAAGATAGAATAAAAGGAAAAGGAGGTGGGGTAGCATTGCTGGTTAAGGAGGAAATTAAGGCAATAGTTCAGAAGGACATTAGCTTGGATGATGTGGAATCTATATGGGTAGAGCTGCAGAACACCAAAGGGCAAAAAACGTTAGTGGGAGTTGTGTACAGACCTCCAAACAGTAGTACTGATGTTGGGGAGGGCATCAAACATGAAATTAGGGGTGCGTGCAATAAAGGTGCAGCAGTTATAATGGGTGACTTTAATATGCACATAGATTGGGCTAACCAAACTGGAAGCAATACGGTGGAGGAGGATTTCCTGGAGTGCATAAGGGATGGTTTTTTAGACCAATATGTCAAGGAACCAACGAGGGGGGAGGCCATCTTAGACTGGGTGTTGTGTAATGAGAGAGGATTAATTAGCAATCTCGTTGTGCGAGGCCCCTTGGGGAAGAGTGACCATAATATGGTGGAATTCTGCACTAGGATGGAGAATGAAACAGTTAATTCAGAGACGATGGTCCAGAACTTAAAGAAGGGTAACTTTGAAGGTATGAGGCGTGAATAGGCTAGGATAGATTGGTGAATGATACTGAAGGGGTTGACTGTGGATGGGCAATGGCAGACATTTAGAGACCACATGGATGAACTACAACAATTGTACATTCCTGTCTGGCGTAAAAATCAAAAAGGCAAGGTGGCTCAACCGTGGCTATCAAGGGAAATCAGGGATAGTATTAAAGCCAAGGAAGTGGCATACAAATTGGCCAGAAATAGCAGCGAACCCGGGGACTGGGAGAAATTTAGAACTCAGCAGAGGAGGACAAAGGGTTTGATTAGGGCAGGGAAAATGGAGTACGAGAAGAAGCTTGCAGGGAACATTAAGACGGATTGCAAAAGTTTCTATAGATATGTAACGAGAAAAAGGTTAGTAAAGACAAACGTAGGTCCCCTGCAGTCAGAATCAGGGGAAGTCATAACGGGGAACAAAGAAATGGCGGACCAATTGAACAAGTACTTTGGTTCGGTATTCACTAAGGAGGACACAAACAACCTTCCGGATATAAAAGGGTTCAGAGGGTCTAGTAAGGAGGAGGAACTGAGGGAAATCCTTATTAGTCGGGAAATTGTGTTGGGGAAATTGATGGGATTGAAGGCCGATAAATCCCCAGGGACTGATGGACTGCATCCCAGAGTACTTAAGGAGGTGGCCTTGGAAATAGTGGATGCATTGACAGTCATTTTCCAATATTCCATTGACTCTGGATCAGTTCCTATGGCGTGGAGGGTAGCCAATGTAACCCCACTTTTTAAAAAAGGAGGGAGAGAGATAACAGGGAATTATAGACCGGTCAGCCTGACATGGAATCAATTATTAAGGATGTCATAGCAGTGCATTTGGAAAGAGGTGATATGATAGGTCCAAGTCAGCATGGATTTGTGAAAGGGAAATCATGCTTGACAAATCTTCTGGAATTTTTTGAGGATGTTTCCAGTAGAGTGGACAAAGGAGAACCAGTTGATGTGGTATATTTGGACTTTCAGAAGGCTTTCGACAAGGTCCCACACAAGAGATTAATGTGCAAAGTTAAAGCACATGGGATTGGGGGTAGTGTGCTGACATGGATTGAGAACTGGTTGTCAGACAGGAAGCAAAGAGTAGGAGTAAATGGGGACTTTTCAGAATGGCAGGCAGCGACTAGTGGGGTACCGCAAGGTTCTGTGCTGGGGCCCCAGCTGTTTACACTGTACATTAATGATTTAGACGAGGGGATTAAATGTAATATCTCCAAATTTGCGGATGACACTAAGTTGGGTGGCAGTGTGAGCTGCGAGGAGGATGCTATGAGGCTGCAGAGCGACTTGGATAGGTTAGGTGAGTGGGCAAATGCATGGCAGATGAAGTATAATGTGGATAAATGTGAGGTTATCCACTTTGGTGGTAAAAACAGAGAGACAGACTATTATCTGAATGGTGACAGATTAGGAAAAGGGGCGGTGCAACGACACCTGGGTGTCATGGTACATCAGTCATTGAAGGTTGGCATGCAGGTACAGCAGGCGGTTAAGAAAGCAAATGGCATGTTGGCCTTCATAGCAAGGGGATTTGAGTACAGGGGCAGGGAGGTGTTGCTACAGTTGTACAAGGCCTTGGTGAGGCCACACCTGGAGTATTGTGTACAGTTTTGGTCTCCTAACCTGAGGAAGGACATTCTTGCTATTGAGGGAGTGCAGCAAAGGTTCACCAGACTGATTCCCGGGATGGCGGGACTGACCTATCAAGAAAGACTGGATCAACTGGGCTTGTATTCACTGGAGTTCAGAAGAATGAGAGGGGACCTCATAGAAACGTTTAAAATTCTGATGCGGTTAGACAGGTTAGATGCAGGAAGAATGTTCCCAATGTTGGGGAAGTCCAGAACCAGGGGACACAGTCTAAGGATAAGGGCTAAGCCATTTAGGACCGAGATGAAGAGGAATTTCTTCACCCAGAGAGTGGTGAACCTGTGGAATTCTCTACCACAGAAAGTTGTTGAGGCCAATTCACTAAATATATTCAAAAAGGAGTTAGATGAAGTCCTTACTACTAGAGGGATCAAGGGGTATGGTGAGAAAGCAGGAATGGGGTACTGAAGTTGCATGTTCAGCCATGAACTCATTGAATGGCGGTGCAGGCTAGAAGGGCCGAATGGCCTACTCCTGCACCTATTTTCTATGTTTCTATGTAAAGTTACCTTTCCTTAAGTTCAGGACCCTAGTCTCTGAATTAACTGTGTCACTCTCCATCTTTAATAAAGAATTCGACCATATTATGGTCACTCTTCCCCAAGGGGCCTCGCACAACAAGATTGCTAATTAGTCCTTTCTCATTACACATCACCCAGTCTAGGATGGCCAGACCTCCAGTTGGTTCCTCGACATATTGGTCTAGAAAACCATCCCTAATACACTCCAGGAAATTCTCCTCCACCACATTACTACAGTTTGGTTCGCTCAATCTATATGTAGATTAAAGTCGCCCATGATAACTGCTGTACCTTTATTGCACGCATCCCTAATTTCTTGTTTGATGCCGTCCCCAACCTCATTACTACTGTTTGGTGGTCTGTACACAACTCCCACTAGCGTTTTCTGCCCTTTGGTATTCTGTAGCTCCACCCATACAGATTCCACATCATCTAAGCTAATGTCCTTCCTTACTATTGTGTTAATTTCCTCTTTTACCAGCAATGCCACCCCACCTCCTTTTCCTTTCTGTCTATCCTTCCTGAATGTTGAATACCCCTGGATGTTGAGTTCCCAGCCTTGGTCACCCTGGAGCCATGTCTCCATGATGACAATTACATCATATCCGTTAACAGCTATCTGCGAATAATATAGATGCATTTAAGGGGAGGCTAGACAAGCATATGAAGGAGAAAGGAATAAAGAGTTATTCTGATGGATTTAGATGAAGAAAGACAGGAGGAAGCTGGAGTGGAGCATAAATGCCAACATCGACTGGTTGGGCCGGCTTACCTGTTTCTGTGCTGTATATCCTATGTAATTTGTTGGCAATACAGTTCCCACAGCTTATAACGTGTATTTGTGCAAACGTGATTTGCCCACTATATGTGATGGCTGATGTTAAGTGGTAGCACTATTACTATATAACAAGAATGTTCCTTCTGTGTCGTGACCTTTTGTCCAGTTGTTTCCACTCTGATCTGCAGTCCAAACTGTAACCCACACCCTTAGACGGGATTAGAAGGGTTTAAATACACAACAGGTAATAGAACATTAACAAGGTGTTATTTACTTATTTACTTACATGTGTTTGATCTTTCATTCAGTGAACCTTAACGAGGTGCTAACTAGTGAGTAAGCTCAGCTGTTTCTGCCTGAATTAACCGGTTACCTTGAAATTGGTGTTAATGCAAATGGATAATGGTTATCGCTTTTTGGCGAATGTAAGCGACTGCCTCTTTTAAAAGGTGTCCGTTTTAAGAGATGAGGACTGCATATGCTTTACGAACATCTCCTTATAAACTCCTGCATTAAAATGACCGGTTGTGGAACTTGTCCTCAAACTTCGTGAAGAGTCCATTTTACAAACCTGGCATTTCCAGATCCTTTATAATATTTTGACCCACCTTGTCATTAACAAGACTTATTTGGACTCTAACATGGTGTCCACAGCCCACATAACTAAAAATGTCTGGTTCCCTATTCCCGCTGTCTACCATCTTCTTGACACTTTACTTTTCCTCAACTGACTTTTTTTTGTAAGATTCCAACGTGGGCTAGAAATTACCCAGCCTGTCGTTATTTGATATATAAAGTCATTTTTGTGAAGAAATAAGAAGAAACATTTCAACATTTTTTAACGGGGTAAGTTTGGCCAAAAGATACCCCTGTCGTTAAAAAAACGACGTTGCTGGAGGAATCGTGTTTAATACTGCCGTCCTCTCTAACTTTACAGTGATGCTGATTATCGTCAAAAATACAAGGGAGAAAACACCCCAAAAAATTGCAAAAATAAAAAATGAGAACATTCACAAAAGACTTAAGATCATCATAGGAAGTCCCTATGAATCGAGGAAGACTTGCTTCCACTCTTAGCATGAGTTCTTAGGTGGCTGTACAGTCCAATACAAGAACCACAGTCTCTGTCACAGGTGGGACGGACAGTGGTTGAAGGAAAGGGTGGGCAGGGAGCCTGGTTTGCTGCTGCTCCTTCCGCTGCCTGCACTTGATTTCTGCATGATCTCGGTGACGACACTCGAGGAGCGGTCTTTGGCCTGGGACTCCCAGGTATCAGTGGGGATGTCACACTTTATCAGGGAGGCTTTGAGGGTGTCCTTGTAACATTTCCGCTGCCCACCTTTGGCTCGTTTGCCACAAAAGCCTTAAGAAATGAATCGCTGAAAAACATTTTTTTTTAAACTTCAACTTATTTTTTTTGTCGGTCTTACTGACCGACATTTCTTACGCTGCAACATCTGCTTTTTCCACGTGTTATTTTTGACCCGATTACGGGTTCGCTGAGTCGACAAATTTAGGCGGTGCGATTTTTAAGGTATGGCGATCCGGAAAATGCCGATATTTTGAAAAAGTAATTCTTAAACTTTGGGGAATTTTGTGCACTTTATTTTTAAGAACAAAAAAGCAGTTTTAATGCGAAAAAAAATCACGTTAAAACGTGCGTTATGCTGGCTAATTTCTAGACCCCATTCTCGATTTTTTTTTTGCTTCCTGTATCCTTAATGTTCCTCTTTTTTTCAATATGAAATATATTCTTTCCACATCACTAAAATTGCTCTTAAAAGTTCATTTTTTCTGATGTTTTGTAGATTCGTTTCACCAAAGTCATCTTACCACTTCACAATCGTGACAATCTGTGAGAAACTGTAATCTGTTAATCTCATTATTCGATTTCCAGAGACCACGGACTCTGCCACATATATTGGTTTGAAAAGAAATACAGATGCTGGCCAACAGATAGTGACATCGAATCACCCTCCGGCAGCAGACAGTCAGCCTAAAAGCACTAGTGCTTCCCCCACCGCAGCTTTCCTTCAGTATTTTATCATAACGTCAAAGAGAGGCAATGATAGCAAGGTAATTTGTTCCGTTACTTTGGTTTGTGAAAGTATTTTATGCACTATTTTGTAAAATTTTATATAATCCATCTTTTTTCCACCCTTTTTTCCATAGCAATTGAAGTGTTGAAATATTACTATAACAATTTACCTTCCAACTGCTGACACCTTTCCTGCCATGTTTGCAGTTGTAACGAATAAACTAAACAGGGCGTGCTTAAGTAAAACCGAAGAGGAAGGAATGTTCTGTTTGTGGGTTTTGACACCCCCACTGACTCTTTGGTTATCAGGCATAAGCAACTGATAAAATGAATCCTGGCCTTCTAAAATTCACACCTCTGTGTGAGTTTGCTGTTGTCATTCGACTTTGGCTACAGGCAGGACAGTCCCACAGCAACTTCAGGAAAAAATCCTGACGGATCTCTCAACTCGGGTGATTCTCTTGCTTGTCTTGGGGCCCTGAAGACGACTTTCAGAGGACCGATGCCAGTGCTGTTCGGGGGCTCCATCCTCCTAAAAAGAAATCAAATAATGACATTGGATCATCCTCCAGCAGCAAACAGTCAGCATATGACTACTTGTTTTAAGTATCAGTCGTGGCTCAGTGGGTAGCACTCTCGCCGCTGAGTCAGAAGGTTGTGGGCTCAGCCATGATCATATTGAATGGTGGTGCAGACTCGAAGGGCCGAATGGCCTACTCTTGCACCTATTTTCTATGTTTCTATGTTTCTAAGTCCCACTCCAGAGGAAGGAGGGCTCCAAATTTAGAGAGTAATTTTAACTTAAGCTGCCGTGAAGTCAACAGAGTCAGATTGAGCACGGCGTAAAATGGGCAGTTGACCAAAGCTGGCCATTTCACGCCCAGCGGGTTACGTTAAAATTGCCCCCTAAATTTTGTTTGGGGCCATAATGAGTCTTTCATACAGTTTTTCAATAGGCTTTCTTTACACTGGCCAGCCAGATTGAGGTGTGTTTGACACCTCGGGTGTGTTGCAAACCTCGGGGGCTCTGACCTGATACTTCAGGCAACAGGTGCCCAAGGCACTCCAGCCATTACATTATCGGCCCCTCTATGTCATAGAAACATAGAAACATAGAAAATAGGTGCAGAAGTAGGCCATTCGGCCCTTCTAGCCTGCACCGCCATTCAATGAGTTCATGGCTGAACATGCAACTTCAGTACCCCATTCCTGCTTTCTCACCATACCCCTTGATCCCTCTAGTAGTAAGGACTTCATCTAACTCCTTTTTGAATATATTTAGTGAATTTGCCTCAACAACTTTCTGTGGTAGAGAATTCCACAGGTTCACCACTCTCTGGGTGAAGAAATTCCTCCTCATCTCGGTCCTAAATGGCTTACCCCTTATCCTTAGACTGTGTCCCCTGGTTCTGGACTTCCCCAACATTGGGAACATTCTTCCTGCATCTAACCTGTCTAACCCCGTCAGAATTTTAAACGTTTCTATGAGGTCCCCTCTCATTCTTCTGAACTCCAGTGAATACAAGCCCAGTTGATCCAGTCTTTCTTGATAGGTCAGTCCCGCCATCCCGGGAATCAGTCTGGTGAACCTTTGCTGCACTCCCTCAATAGCAAGAATGTCCTTCCTCAGGTTAGGAGACCAAAACTGTACACAATACTCCAGGTGTGGCCTCACCAAGGCCCTGTACAACTGTAGCAACACCTCCCTGCCCCTGTACTCAAATCCCCTCGCTATGAAGGCCAACATGCCATTTGCTTTCTTAACCGCCTGCTGTACCTGCATGCCAACCTTCAATGACTGATGTACCATGACACCCAGTTCTCTTTGCACCTCCCCTTTTCCTAATCTGTCACCATTCAGATAATAGTCTGTCTCTCTGTTTTTACCACCAAAGTGGATAACCTCACATTTATCCACATTATACTTCATCTGCCATGCATTTGCCCACTCACCTAACCTATTCAAGTCGCTCTGCAGCCTCATAGCATCCTCCTCGCAGCTCACACTGCCACCCAACTTAGTGTCATCCGCAAATTTGGAGATATTACATTTAATCCCCTCGTCTAAATCATTAATGTACAGTGTAAACAGCTGGGGCCCCAACACAGAACCTTGCGGTACCCCAATAGTCACTGCCTGCCATTCTGAAAAGTCCCCATTTACTCCTACTCTTTGCTTCCTGTCTGACAACCAGTTCTCAATCCATGTCAGCACACTACCCCCAATCCCATGTGCTTTAACTTTGCACATTAATCTCTTGTGTGGGACCTTGTCGAAAGCCTTCTGAAAGTCCAAATATACCACATCAACTGGTTCTCCCTTGTCCACTCTACTGGAAACATCCTCAAAAAATTCCAGAAGATTTGTCAAGCATGATTTCCCTTTCACAAATCCATGCTGACTTGGACCTATCATATCACCTCTTTCCAAATGCACTGCTATGACATCCTTAATAATTGATTCCATCATTTTACCCACTACCAATGTCAGGCTGACTGGTCTATAATTCCCTGTTTTCTCTCTCCCTCCTTTTTTAAAAAGTGGGGTTACATTGGTTACCCTCCACGCCATAGGAACTGATCCAGAGTCAATGGAATGTTGGAAAATGACTGTCAATGCATCCACTATTTCCAAGGCCACCTCCTTAAGTACTCTGGGATGCAGTCCATCAGTCCCTGGGGATTTATCGGCCTTCAATCCCATCAATTTCCCCAACACAATTTCCCGACTAATAAGGATTTCCCTCAGTTCCTCCTCCTTACTAGACCCTCTGAACCCTTTTATATCCGGAAGGTTGTTTGTGTCCTCCTCAGTGAATACCGAACCAAAGTACTTGTTCAATTGGTCCGCCATTTCTTTGTTCCCCGTTATGACTTCCCTTAATTCTGACTACAGGGGACCTACGTTTGTCTTTACTAACCTTTTTCTCTTTACATATCTATAGAAACTTTTGCAATCCGTCTTAATGTTCCCTGCAAGCTTCTTCTCGTACTCCATTTTCCCTGCCCTAATCAAACCCTTTGTCCTCCTCTGCTGCGTTCTAAATTTCTCCCAGTCTCCGGGTTCGCTGCTATTTATGGCCAATTTGTATGCCACTTCCTTGGCTTTAATACTATCCCTGATTTCCCTTGATAGCCACGGTTGAGCCACCTTCCCTTTTTTATTTTTACGCCAGACAGGAATGTACAATTGTTGTAGTTCATCTATGCGGTCTCTAAATGTCTGCCATTGCCCATCCACAGTCAACCCCTTCAGTATCATTCGCCAATTTATCCTAGCCAATTCACGCCTCATACCTTCAAAGTTACCCTTCTTTAAGTTCTGGACCATGGTCTCTGAATTAACTGTTTCATTCTCCATTCTAATGCAGAATTCCACCATATTATGGTCACTCTTCCCCAAGGGGCCTCGCACAACGAGATTGCTAATTAATCCTCTCTCATTACACAACACCCAGTCTAAGATGGCCTCCCCCCTCGTTGGTTCCTCGACATATTGGTCTAAAAAACCATCTCTTATGCACTCCAGGAAATCCTCCTCCACCGTATTGCTTCCAGTTTGGTTAGCCCAATCTATGTGCATATTAAAGTCACCCATTATAACTGCTGCACCTTTATTGCACGCACCCCTAATTTCATGTTTGATGCCCTCCCCAACATCACTACTACTGTTTGGAGGTCTGTACACAACTCCCACTAACGTTTTTTGCCCTTTGGTGTTCTGCAGCTCTACCCATATAGATTCCACATCATCCAAGCTAATGTCCTTCTGAACTATTGCCTTAATTTCCTCCTTAACCAGCAATGCTACCCCACCTCCTTTTCCTTTTATTCTATCTTTCCTGAATGTTGAATACCCCTGGATGTTGAGTTCCCAGCCTTGATCATCCTGGAGCCACGTCTCCGTAATCCCAATCACATCATATTTGTTAACATCTATTTGCACCGTCCCCATATATTAGTTTCTATGTTTTTTATTCTGCACAGCAATTCCGATCCAGAATAATTCAATGTTCGGAGTCTGAGTGGATTTGTGCATTTATTGTTGGCTTTACAGCAATGTCGGCATTCTCACAGAGGAGTTATTCCACCATCACTGATTCTAGAAATAATCCAAGTCTTGTTCCCGTGGTGGCTTAGTGGGTAAAGCACTACCCAGTATGCTCCAAGGTTCTGGCTCCTGATTCAAGAGAAAAAGAAAAATCTAAATTATTCCATTACAAGAACTGAGATAATGTGTTTGTTTTCAACTATGGTTTTATCTCTATTCGCATCATTCAATGAACGACAAGCCCAGTTTCCAATCATATGTACAGAATATGGATAGGTAGATAAATATATGTGTGTGTGTGTGTGAATTGCAGCACGTTTTATTTTTAATCTAACGTCAATACTGCAGCATTAATGTTACTGGGAAGAATATGTCTGTAATTATCGGTGTCAAAAAAATCTTATTTGGAAGGGAAGCAATTGCCACCTTAGAAACCATGTGACCAGTAAAATAATATTGCTGATAATTATAAATCAGGATATTTCAATCAAATTGGATATGCAGCAAAGAGCTGTTGTGTAAAACGGTATCCCTGCGAGCACCTCGTGATTGCTATCTGAGCAACTTTTGAAATGGAAGTGAACAAGGTGAATGTTTGTTGGGCGGAGAATGGGGTGGATAATAGCAGTTTTTAAAAAATGAGGAAAAATATTCATAATCTGCTTAATGATCAAAATAATCACACTGTACTATGTTGACGTATTGCTGGTTGGAGGGAATATTAGTCATTCCTCTACCTGCTGTTTATGGGATGTGCAGGTGCAGAATGGCTGCCATAGTAACTGTCATTGCATTTCAAGCTGTGTGAAGCGCTTTGATACAATTCAACACGATGAGTGCTATATAAATGCAAATATTAGTATTTATAATGAGGGGGAGAAAAGATAATACAGGTTGAACCTCTCTTATTCGGGACTCCCTTATCCGGTACCACTCCTCGACCGGCACCATTCCTGGCCACCGGGTGGCGCATGCACAGAACACGGCTGATCGTAATCCTTCCTTCCCTGGTCTCAGAACGTACATTAAAAAAAAATTCGTACAGGGTACTCCCCAATATAATCTTTCTCCTCGATGTCGGGGTTATTGGCTGCCTCCTCCTCATCGCACTGCTGCAACTCCTGCAGCACCAGTCCTCGGGCCGGCCGCTCCTCTGCTCAGTGTCCCTCTGAGGGGTCAGGCCGGTACCGTGTCATCGGGCCTGCTCGGGCCGCGCCAACTCTTCGGGGCCCGCTTGGGCCACCAACTTCCTCCCCTCCCCCCCCCCCCCCCCGCCGGGCCAATGACCTCCGGCAAAATCCTTCATCTGGCACAGGCCAGGTTCCGAGGATGCCGGATAATGGAGGTTCAACCTGTATTCAAAATTGACACGAGGAGAAAATAAGTTGCCTAAAGTCCACCCAACCTAATCACCACTCTGCGTGTTATGTTTGTTTTTGGTAAGTGATTAAGATCTGCTCCCTCAGCCTCTGTTTAACTATTAGTAATATCAATGTTAACAGCCAATAAACATCTGTAACCTTTTGCTTTTAGATTGATTTGGAGCTCTTGAATACAATGCTTGAAAATGGAGCAGATATCAATGCTACTGACAGATATGGACAGGGCGTTTTGCATGGGGTAATGTGGACTTGATGACGTGTTTCATTTTAGAGAAAGTATTTTCATCACAAATCATATATTATATTTAATAAAAATGCTTAGTGTAGCTTTTTTAATTATGGCTCTAAGTGCTGCATAATGATTTTAATAGTTATAAATGCTGTCTCACGAGAACTATTGTCTTTTGCAAATTGATGTTCATCTTCAAACCACAATTTGCGTTTACACAGTGCTTTTAATGTAATGAACGGTCCCAAGGGGGCAAAAGGAGATCTGTGAATTGGTTAATACAGAGCGATTCAACAAGTTGAAGTTCAAACCCTGCCTATCATCATTAAACTGTCATTAACAATAATTGTGGATATTGCCCTTCTACAGATATCTGCAGATATTCTGGAAAATCTGTTCTTCACTATTAAATATATATATAATGTATATATAAAAATAATTTCCCCTTCTTTATCAGTCATATTAGCACATTACACATACCTCTTGTGCAGTAAGTCATAAAAGCATAATAAATGGAACATTCTTAAATATGTACATCTTTGTATACTTTAGTGAAGTCTACTTGGTCAGCCTTGACTTCACTCCTTAACTAGGCTGGAGTTTAATATTTTGATATTTTAAGTAACAGTGTGTCGATATTTGATGTCTCCAAGATAAGGGGAGACTAATTGATGTCCTGTTACTGACTGCTCCAGTTTTGATCAGGACAGAGGAGCGGTGAGAGATCGGGGCCCACGAGCGTCGTGATCGGGGCCCAGGAGAGGCGAGGGTTCGGGGCCTAGGAGAGGCGAGGATTCGGAGCCCAGAAGAGGCAAGGGCCCAGGGGCAGCATGGGCCAGCCCACACTGCAATCTATGGACAGTAGGAGTATGCGTGCGCACGAGGTCTGTGCAGGAGAGCTTGGTCTCCAGTCGTTTTGGTTAACCCTTGCCACTGGATCAAGACCTAGCTCTGTCAAGCCCGTGTGGTGGCTGGTGTGCAACGGCCAGCCCACATTAAAAGAATCTACACACAGGCATCTTCCACCCTTCAATATGTAGTTCAGGACCTGGAATGTCAGGTCCCTCATTGAAACACCTGTGAACTCATCCCTTTTTGGTGTGGAAGCAAGTCATCCTCGATACGAGGGACTGCCTCATACTATACACTGTAACCTTGACACCACATGTGTGTTCGTCACTAACTGGCACTTATAACACTCAGTAGCATGCATTCAAGGAACTTCGAGGTATGTTGGATTATTCTTTCACATCCTGTTAAAATTTCAGATAAATCTGACCTGGAGAAGAGTCAAACTAAAACCTTCACAGTAACAAGAAAATACATATTCATGAACCATCAGCTTTATAACCTTATTTTAGTCTGCCATGAGAATCTGCTCATTACGTGGTTTTAAAATGGCACTTCCTTAACAGTCTAATTACATTTCGTATCTCTGTCAATAGGCTGCCCGAACATGGCATCCTGATGTTGCCAGGTTTTTGATGGAGAGGCACGCTGATGTTAATAAGCCCGATAACTATGGTATAACCCCACTGCACGTGGCTGCAGCAAAAGATTACCCTGAAATGGTTGACTTTCTTCTGGACTGTGATGGTAAGATAAATGTTTGCAGGGATAGCTATAATATGATAGCAGTGCTGTGCAAGATTTTCAAGGGAGGAAAGCTGTGTTCTTTAACCTGTCATTCAGACCCTCATAAAAAGGTATACCTGTTGGGGCATGTTGACCCAGCTGTTTCATTATTTATTTCACGGTGTCCTTGGGTTTCAGTACTGCAGCTGTTTATGCATTGTGAAGTCCTCCCCCGTATCTGCCATCTCTGGATGTTGGCTGAGAAAACTTTGGTTGGCCTGTGCCCTATGGGTCCTGCTGTCCATTGCATTGAGTACGGACAACCAGATTGGAGGAAGCAGAGATTGCGGGCCAGCTTAGTAGCCATCATTATTGGAACCTGATGAGCCTCACACAACTATATCCTGCAAAGAATCAGTCGTGCTGTGTGTAGATATTCTGTGTCCATACAATAGTATGATCTTGATTTGTTGCCAGTTGCTCAGCAGAAAAAGAATCGGTGATGTTTATGCTGGTGCACCAATATACTGGCTTTTCTGCTGTGAGGAACAAAATATTGTGCTAAGATAATGTGATGCGCACAATAACAACAAAACATAGCCACACTACAGTAACCTGAATATCACAGGAATACGTATAACTGTCATCATCCTTTTTTAGCGGATATTGAAGCGAAGACGACTGGAATGCAGCAGACGCCAGTACACTATGCGGCTAAGTATGATGCTGCTAATTCCCTGCACTGTCTGTTGAAACACGACGCTGACATGAAAGCTCGAGACTACAAACAGCGAACCCCTCTGCAACTGGCAACAGAGCTTGGTAAGATTCACCATTTATTTTTATTAAATTGGCACCTTAAGGTGTGATCTATTCTATGCCCGACAGCACTGGATGTACCGTTATGTTAGCCATAAGTACACTGCCACGCAAAATATTTATTTTCACAAGAACACAATAGTTGCAGGAGTAGGCCATTTGACCCCTCGAGCCTGCTCCACCATTTAATAAAGATCATGGCTGAGCTGATCATGGACTCAGCTCCACTTCCCCGCCTGCTCCCCATAACCCTTTAGTCCCTTATTGCTCAAACATCTGAGAAAGAGGAAAGGGGTACTGAGGGAATGATCAGCCATGATTTTATTGAATGGTGGTGCAGGCTCAAAGGGCCGAATGGCCTGCTCCTGCACCTAATTTCTATGTTTCTAATGAGTAGAGGCTCAACCTACTCAAACTTTCCTCATAAGTCAACCCCCTCATCTCTGGAATCAACCTAGTGAACCTTCTCTGAACTGTCTCCAATGCAAGTATATCTTTCCTTAAATACGGAGAACAAAAATGCACGCAGTACTCCTGGTGTGGCCTCACTAATACCCTGTACAGTTGTAGCAGGACTTCTCTGCTTTTATACTCTATCCCTCTTGCAATAAAGGCCAACATTCCATTTGCCTTCCTGATTACTTGCTGTACCTGCATACTAACTTTTTGTATTTCATGCACAAGGACACGCAGGTCCCTCTGCACTGAAGCACTTTGCTATTTTTCTCCATTTAAATTATAATTTGCTTTTCTATTTTTTTCTGCCAAAGTGGATAACTTCACATTTTCCCACATTATACTCCATCTGCCAAATTTTTTCCCAGTCACTTAGCCTATCTATATACCTTTACAGATTTCTTTTGTGTCCTCCTCACAATTTGCTTTCCCATCCATCTTTGTATCATCAGCAAACTTGGCTACATTACACTCTGTCCCTTCATCCAAGTCATTAATATAGATTGTAAATAGTTGAGGCCCCAGCACCGATCCCTGTGGCACCCCACTAGTTACTGTTTGCCAACCGGAAAATGACCCGTTTATCCCAACTCTCTATTTTCTGATTGTTAGCCAATCCTCAATCCATGTTAATATATTACCCCCAACCCCGTGAACTTTTATCTTGTGCAGTGATCTTTTCTGTGGCATCTTATCGAATGCCTTCTGGAAATCCAAATACACCACATCCACTGCTTCCCCCTTATCTACCCTGCTTGTTACATCCTCAAAGAGCTCCAGCAAATTTGTCAAACATGATTTTTCTTATCATTTTCATTTGATCTGAGTATCTGGGTCTTCACACCTTGCAGGGGCTATGCATAGCCAGCTGCTGGGGGATCTGCCTGAGACTGCCCCACCGTCCTCGCACAGCATGGACTTGTGCTACTCACTAACAGCACTGCTGAGGTGGTGCTTCAAAATCTCCATGTTCTTTAAACTCCCCAACGTTGGGTGCGACCTAGGGTACAACATTCAATTTTTTCGATTTGAGCAGCTGTGGAACGCGAGGCCTTAAGCAGCAAAATAGAAACTGTATTTTTTCTGAACCTTTTGCTCATGTTTGTTAATTCATTTTGGAGGGGTAGGAATATTCAGACCAGCATTAAAGAAATGTTGCCTCAGCACTTTCTACCAAGTTATTAGGATCTGTCTACTCTGTCTTAGCAAACAGCAGCAAATAAGTCCCCTAATACTTATTTCCATTATCCTCCTCTGATTTCTTTGTGACTCTCAGTCTTCATTACCATTTTTACCTTTTCAATATTTATGCTTGGCTTTCAGTTACTTTTGACTATCTTATTCAGCCATTCTGCTATGATTCTCCTACTCAAAAGGATATATTTTTCCATCAAAATTATTTTTGAAAATATGTCATTTTTTCTAATGCCACTTCACACAAAATCCTCCCAAGATATCTTTTCATAGCTGCCAAGTTTGCTGTGTTGTCGAACTGTACAGTTATATTTGCTGTATACAACTGGAAACCTGTCCCACTGAGGACAGGCTACCAGACCACCAGGCAGTAATCTCAGTTGCAGAGATGCAGCGAGCACAGCTTTTCAGAGCAGCAGAGATACGACCATAAGTAGATAAGGGCAGAAAAAGGCTCATTTTCCCTACTCAGGCCAGCTTGTTGTTCAATTTGTGTACAGTGCCGCTCAGAATAACGTCCATCTTTTCCAACACCAGAAAAGGTGGAAACTCTAGCAGCAGGTTGGGAGTAAAAGCGGCTCATTCCCTTGCCAACCAACTTGCCGCTTCCTTGCTGTGGTGTTAAGCAATAGGGGAGGGTCAGAAGAACCCTTGTGGAATTTGTAAAAATGGACAACCGCTAATAATGGCCCAACTCCTGATAGACGAAGGCACAGGACCAGAAAAGATCATTGGCGGGGGGGTCGGTCTCAAATTTCAAGATGCACTATATACTGTATCTTTTTATACCCTTTGGTCGTTTATTTCAGCAGAATCTATCAAGCTCCCTCTAGAATTCACTGGCACTATCCATTACCTGTGTCTATTTGGGAACGATAGCATAGTGGTTATGTTACTGGACTAGTAATCCCGCAGTATAATGATCCGGAGACTTGAGTTCAAATCCCACCACGGCAGCTGGGGAATTTAAATTCAGTTAATTAAATAAATCTGGAATAAAAAGCTAGCATCAGTAATGGGGACAATGGACCCAAGTTTCCCCAGAAGTTGCTCCTTTTTTTTTGGAGCAACTTGATTTTTCTGGACTATCATTTTAGTTGCAATTCTGGCCATTTAATTTGTGCCAGTGTAAGTGAGTTAGTTAAGTTTTTTTTTAAGTTCAGTTTTTTTTTTCAAAAGGGGGCGTTTCCAGCCATTTACCCCTGTTTTAGGCATTTGGCCAGCAAATAGTTGCTCCAAACTAACTTAGGCCAGCGTATGTTGCCACTTCTGTCCGCACAGAAAAACCTTACCTAGAGTTAAGGAATCGGAGCAAGTAACTACATTTAAAGCACCACCAAGCATCAAACAAAGCACAAAAAGTAATAAGCAATTAATTAACAAGTAAAATAGAAGGAACCCTGCACCTAAAGCACCAAGACCAAAGTAATAAGCAATCAATAAATAACAAATAAAAAAATAGAAGGAACTCTGCACCTAAAGCACCAAAATCAATCAGTAAATAACAAATAAAAAATAAAAGTCCTACCTTAGGGAATGCAGCGGGCCGCCGATGAGGAAGCCCATTCGGCCAGGGCTAGGGATGGTGTGCTTCAGCGGGCGGCCGAGTGGCGTAAGTGGACTCCCGCCCGCCGAGATGCCAGATTGGTGCGGGCGGGAGTCGGTGCCAGAACGGCGGTGGACTGCTGGCTGGAGGCTGGTCTGTCCCCGACGGTGAGTATGAAGAGCTGGAAAAAAAGGTTAGTAAACAATTTTTAAAAATTTTCTTTGCAGCGACTTACCTTGATGGGGTACTCTGAAGGTCTTCCGATGTTTGTTTTTATTTTTATTTGCAGCTCTTCAACCCTCCGTGGCCCGACTCCATCCTAATACAAAGGCAAGCGCCTTTGCTGCTGAGAATGAGAGCTCCCGCCCACTGCCGCCAGATTGACGGCGTAAGTCCCTCTTTTGCCACCGGCCGCCCTTTCAAGGACTTTATTGCCGAAAACCCTGCCCAAAGTATCGGCGGTCCTTTGGGCAGCACTTGGGCCGTCCTTGCCCTTCACCAGTTTCAGCCCCAATGTCCCTGATTGGAGTTTGTGGTTCTGTAAAATAACTTATTAGGGATTGTTTGTGCTTTAGGAGGTTGAAAACTTCAGTAAGGTTTCCCATAAGCCTTCTTTTCCTCTGGTCTAAACATTCCCAGCTACTAGCTCTTTTCTTGTAGCTCAACTGTCGAATTGCTGTGATCAGTTTAGTTGTTATCGTATGTACCTTTTCCAAAGTTGGGGTGAGCAGAATTATGCACAGTACTCCAGATGGGGACAAATTATCTCTATGCTCTATCTCTTTGACTCTACACCCTAAGGTCTTGTTTGCCTCTTTTATTGCTGTCACACACTATACTGATGTTTTCAATAAATGCCCGCCCTCTCCTATGTTGCATTATGTAGTCTACTATCATTAATTTTACATTCCCACGAGTTATTCCTCTTCCCCGTCTCACCATCGTGGGCTTGTTTGCAGTAAATTACATTTGGCACTCTTCAGCCCAATTACCCCAATCTATCCAAATCCATCTGTATTTGGTCCATATGCCTCCTGTTATTTGCAGCCTCATCCATAGAAACATAGAAACATAGAAAATAGGTGCAGGAGTAGGCCATTCGGCCCTTCTAGCCTGCACCGCCATTCAATGAGTTCATGGCTGAACATTCAACTTCAGTACCCCATTCCTGCTTTCTCGCCATACCCCTTGATCCCCCTAGCAGTAAGGATCTCATCTAACTCCTTTTTGAATATATTTAGTGAATTGGCCTCAACAACTTTCTGTGGTAGAGAATTCCACAGGTTCACCACTCTCTGGGTGAAGAAGTTCCTCCGCATCTCGGTCCTAAATGGCTTACCCCTTATCCTTAGACTGTGACCCCTGGTTCTGGACTTCCCCAACATTGGGAACATTCTTCCTGCATCTAACCTGTCTAACCCCGTCAGAATTTTATATGTTTCTATGAGGTCCCCTCTCATTCTTCTGAACTCCAGTGAATACAAGCCCAGTTGATCCAGTCTTTCTTGATAGGTCAGTCCCGCCATCCCGGGAATCAGTCTGGTGAACCTTCGCTGCACTCCCTCAATAGCAAGAATGTCCTTCCTCAGGTTAGGAGACCAAAACTGTACACAATACTCCAGGTGTGGCCTCACCAATGCCCTGTACAACTGTAGCAACACCTCCCTGCCCCTGTACTCAAATCCCCTTGCTATGAAGGCCAACATGCCATTTGCTTTCTTAACCGCCTGCTGCACCTGCATGCCAACCTTCAATGACTGATGTACCATGACACCCAGGTCTCTTTGCACCTCCCCTTTTTCTAATCTGTCACCATTCAGATAATAGTCTGTCTCTCTGTTTTTACCACCAAAGTGGATAACCTCACATTTATCCACATTATACTTCATCTGCCATGCATTTGCCCACTCACCTAACCTATCCAAGTCGCTCTGCAGCCTCACAGCATCCTCCTCGCAGCTCACACTGCCACCCAACTTAGTGTCATCCGCAAATTTGGAGATACTACATTTAATCCCCTCATCTAAATCATTAATGTACAGTGTAAACAGCTGGGGCCCCAGCACAGAACCTTGCGGTACCCCACTAGTCACTGCCTGCCATTCTGAAAAGTACCCATTTACTCCTACTCTTTGCTTCCTGTCTGACAACCAGTTCTCAATCCATGTCAGTACACTACCCCCAATCCCATGTGCTCTAACTTTGCACATCAATCTCTTGTGTGGGACCTTGTCGAACGCCTTCTGAAAGTCCAAATATACCACATCAACTGGTTCTCCCTTATCCACTCTACTGGAAACATCCTCAAAAAATTCCAGAAGATTTGTCAAGCATGATTTCCCTTTCACAAATCCATGCTGACTTGGACCTATCATGTCACCTCTTTCCAAATGCACTGCTATGACATCCTTAATAATTGATTCCATCATTTTACCCACTACCGATGTCAGGCTGACCGGTCTATAATTCCCTGTTTTCTCTCTCCCTCCTTTTTTAAAAAGTGGGGTTACATTGGCTACCCTCCACTCCATAGGAACTGATCCAGAGTCAATGGAATGTTGGAAAATGACTGTCAACGCATCCACTATTTCCAAGGCCACCTCCTTAAGTACTCTGGGATGCAGTCCATCAGGCCCTGGGGATTTATCGGCCTTCAATCCCATCAATTTCCCCAACACAATTTCCCGGCTAATAAGGATTTCCCTCAGTTCCTCCTCCTTACCATGTACATTAATGGCCGGTAGGAATGCCAGCAAGAAAGTGTAATCACACAGAGTGCCTGAGGTATGCATTGTGAATGTACAGAAAGCATTATAATATCTGGTACATTTAATATAGAAACATAAAAATTGCATCATCTGCCCCCCCCACCAGAGGTTTGTAGGTCATGAAGACTTGCATAAGTATGTAATTTTGTGGACTAGTTTAGCGTAATACAATTATTGGTGGAGCCAACTCTTCAAAAAAAATTGGAATGAGAGTTTGTGCGTACTTTCTATAGTTAACTCAAGTATCCTAATGCCTGTGATGTATTGAATTGTAAATATTGGGCAGTAGTTTCTGTTTCTACCGAACATTCCTCTGGTCACTAAATCGTTCTCGTTTATGATGTTCCCTCTCAGATCGAACTGAGTCAGCTCGATTGTTACTACAGTTTCAAGCAGATGCAGGAGCTTGTGATAATACAGGACAATTATGCCTGACATTGATGGCTGCAAGCATGCCTCAACTTGTGAGTAAATAGAAATAGTAATTTAATATTCGCAATGGTCTGGAATTTGCAGTCAGCGGCAAAAAAAAGGCGTTGACTGCTAGCCTCGAAGAAAGCTGCCCACAGAGGTCGGCGAGAAGTTTGGCTTTTTCGATGTACAGTTGAGATCAGTGCAGTGTAATGGGAATCCCATAGCGCGAGCTGCTGCGACGGCAACAAGCTGTCTAAGCAGCCAATCACAATGCAGCATTCTCACAGACAGGGAACCAGGAGGTGAAGAAGCTGCATTTATTCTGACTTTAAAAAAATGTTCTACAGAACAAAACAAAGATTGGGGCTCTTACATGGGGAAAAGGTAAACCTGAATAAAGATGAACAAATTTTTTTTTAAATCTCTTTTTTTTAAGTTTCTTAAAAATTGTAATTTTTACTATAATGGAGAAATTTGATACTCCACAAAATTAAAATTCGTTTTTCAAGGCCATATCGTTTGTTTAGCAGTAATACACTGTTAAAACCCCAATTATACCTAATCCAACAAGTCTAACCTTTACTGGGATATTTAACAGTGATATTACCACGGATTTCCCTGATTACACTGATTGCCGGCTTTGGGGGAGGGGCGGGGGCACAGATCAGCCAGTGTCAGAAAAGTGACTGACTACCATCCTAACGTGGAAATCCTGAAATTGCTGTCAGTTTCAAAGGGGCAACAACAGCGAATGCTGTTCGTTTGCTGTTATTTCCCGCTGCAAATTCCGGGCCAATGCCATGATCCTGCTCCATTCTGTCTCAGTGATCTTCTACAGCCATATGTCTCCCCTTGCACCTTCCACTCCTCTGAACCAGATTACCGTTCATCTACCTCCTTCCACTCCACCTCCCAAGGCTGATTTATCAGTCTACACCATTCCCCTGTGGAATTCTCTCCCAAAAGCATTTATCCTACCACCGCCTGCCTGCCTGCCTTCAAATGTCTCCTAAAAATTTGAGTTTGCCTTTGTTCTCCCCCGACTAGATATCCCACATATTTCTCCCCGATCGCCGCCTTTTTCTTCTTTTACATGAGGAGTATTATATAGGTGCAAGTTGTTATTGTTCACCACTTCTCTCGACTCCTCCACAGTCTCTAAATCGTCAGACTGCTTGCCCAACATCCAGCACTGAATGAGCAGAAATTTTCTCCAATTAAATATTGGGAAGTCTGAACTCATTGTCTTTGATCCCCATTATGAACTCTGTTCCCTAGCCACTGACTCCACCCCTCTCCCTAACATTTGTCTGAGGCTGAACCACACTGTTCGCAACTTTGGTGTCATACCCGAAATAAGCTTCCAACCAACTATCAGCACCATAACTAAGACGGCCTATTTCCACCTCCGCAACTTTGCCCGCCTCCGCCCCACCTCAGCTCGTCTGCTACTGAAACCCTCATCCATGCCTTTGTTACCTCTAGACTTGACTATTCCAATGCACTCTTGCCTGGCCTCCCACATTCTACCCTACGTAAACTTGAGGTCATCCAAAACTTGTTTCTTAACATGCACCAAGTCCCATTTACTCATCACCCCTATGCTCGTTGACCGACATTGCTTCCCTCGCTTTTTTAATTCTCATCCTTGTTTTTAAATCCCTCCATGGCTTCGCCCTTCCCTATCTCTGTAATCTCCTCCAGCCCCACAACACTCCCCCCGCCCCCCCGCCCCCGCCCCGAGATAAATGCGCTCCTCAAATTCTGCCCTCTTGGGCATCCCTGATTATAATTGCTCAGTCATCAATGGCCGTGCCTTCTGTTGCCCAGGACCTAATACCCCCCTAAAACTCTCCGCCTCTCAACCTCCCTTTCCTCCTCTAAGATGCTCCTTAAAACCTACCTCTTTGACCATCTGCCCTAATTTCTCCTCATGTGGCTCAGTCAAATTTTTGTCTTCTAACATTCATGTGAAGTGCCTTGGAATGCTTTACTGTGTTATATAAATACAAGTTTTTGTTGTAGGATTCCACTATATGGTGTGCACTGACCTCCCAGGTCCGGAGATCTCAAGTTTTGCCCCTGCTCTGTGCAGAGCTACTTAGGGTGACAATAAAGTGCTACACTTGGTGTTCGTGTACCTGCGGTGGAGGAGGGGTAAATGAGCCAGGGTTGCTGCTCCTACTTCTTGTCCAGCGACCCTTGCTGTTGGGTGTACTAACTAATGCCCACAGTCTAGGAGTACACAAGGCGAATGGCTCCTTGGGTTAGGTACCAGAGGGAATTGTACTCTTGCGTGAGAAGCCACTTTCATGAAAGGTAGGGAAGAGGAGAGAAAGTTGGAAGGATTTGTATATAATCTCAGAATGTCGAAAGAAAGAAAGCCATGCATTTATATAGCGTCTTCCACGACCTCGGGACGTTCCAAAGTGCTTTACGACCAATGAAGTAGTTTTGAAGTGTAGCCACTGTTGTAATGTAGGAAGCACAGCAATGATGTATAAATCATCTTTTTCCCTAAATCTCATAGGCAGAAATAGCTTTGGATCAGTTTCTCATTAAGGACAGACCTAACCGAAAACAGTACTTCATGCTGAACATTCTGATACCCCAACCTTCAGGTGAGCTGACTCATTCATCAATTAAATTAGCATGCTGTTTTACAACTCTTTTGTTGCAAATAAATAAACAGTTAATCCAAGTGCCCCCTCATTAAAGGGTGGGGGGTGGGGGGACACTCCAAAAACTTTTCAGGTGCCCTTTTTTTGGTTTTTTTGGTGTTTTTTGTGGGGTTTTTTAGGGTGCCGAGAGGCAAATTATACTAGTGCCCCCTGACTCGGGGGCATGTTGTTTTACAGCTTGACTCATTGAGCCTCAGCTGAATACTCAGGACCCATGTGCAAGTATTTTAATCTAAGACTTCCACAATTATCAAGGGACATCTGATTGCTGAACAAGTTAGACTCATGCCCAATCTAAGATATAACAGGGCTCTCTTATATCACATGGCATGCCACTGATGCATGCTCCACCTGCATACTTACCAAAAACCTCTTTGTACAATTATGGATGAAATGAGTGATATAACTGTAGTACCACTTCAACTGTTTATTCAAAACACATGTGAAGCAGGTCATTCACAACTTGTTAGTGGACAGCACAGTCCCTGTGCTATGCTGTTTGCCCAGAAGCATCTTTGTTGCTCTTCTTTGAATCTTCTCAATAACATTTTCCAAGATAATTACACGCAAATTTCCAAAGTGGCTTCTTTAGAGATCTTGAATAATTTGTGTTGGCATTCCAGTGCTTGGATAGCTTTGCTGATCAGAGCTGCACATTAGCTGGCGACTTTCAATGAACATTCAGCAGCTCCAAATCCTCTTTTCCACCTTTGCAAATGGCCCTTTGTGTTGCTCTTTGTGACTGGTGGGTTCCACGTAGAATCTTTGTTTTGATTTCCCTTCACCTTCACTATCAGAATTTAGTTTGTTGTTTTAGCCAAATTTATTTAAAAATCAGTTTGGGTAGGGCCAATCCAACCTGGAAAACATTTTAGTGGTGTGACTGCTTTAAGGAGTGGTACTTGATTGTGACAAGTACTTGGTGAAGCGAGCGAGCAAGACTTGCCTGGCTCTGCATTTGACCAGTCTGCTTCAAAGTAGGACCTTCCATTGTGTTGCCTTCCAGGACATGTGGGTCCTGCGAGACATTTTTATTTTGACCCTCCTGATTTCACAATTTTCATTTAATTTTGCTACACTCATTTATGTTTTGTTTAAATATTAATTTTGGTGGGCCTACCCAACCCAGAAAATGTAATGGTGTCATCTCTTGATTGTCTCTCATTGACGCTAAGTTTGAGTGACTCCTGCATTTATACTGGCCTGCTGCAAATTAAATCCTGTTTGTTATCTTACCTTCTGTGACCAGTGGGCACTGCACAGAATTTTTTGTTTTGATTTTCCTACTTTCATTTAATTTGGCAATTTCAGTTAATTTTTCTTTTTAAGATATGTTTTGTTTGAGAAGTCCCTGTTATTTGAATGGTCTCACCTGTTAAAAGGAGGCGATTAATGTACCCTGGTTGGCTAGACCTTTCCCCAAACTCTTAGTCCCATTGGCTTTTCTAAAAAGGACCTCTTCATTTTATTTTCTTTCGACAGCACTCACACACAATTCCCCATTTGTGAAGTCCAGGGTGCAACCTGCTCCCAGGCCCTGCCATGCCACTTCTGAGACAACCAATAGGAGGCACATTGATGAGAATGACCTGCATTCCAGTTTATCTTTTCAAACCCTCCATCCCTCCTTTCAAGGAAATGCCTCTCCAATAGTCCAGTTGTGAGTGGGAATCTTCAATGCTTGGAAAAACACCAAAAGGATTGATGATAATGCTGGTTCTTCCAATGGATGAGAGAGTTTGTCCAGTGCTAAACTGGGCCATGCCGACAAGGAAGGTTCCAGCTTCTATCCTCAGTCTATACGAGTTAGGGACACGACAATTGCCCTGCACAGCCCTGAGTCTGAGAATAGAAATTCAATCAGGGTTCTTGCTGCTGATTGTCCAACGGCCTATGTCAGAAGTGTGAATATGTGGGCAAGACCAGGCTCGCTTGTGATGCCCCAATGTAGAATAGTTTGCTCACACTCACCAGCAAGGCTCCTGCATGAACAAAATGACCATTTGGGTTCATACTGGAGGTTATCTGGCACCTAAGGAACTGGAGCATAGTAAAGTATTAGCACCTGCAGGAGAGGAGCAGATTAAACTGTCAAGGATTAAAACAGAAAATGGTTCAGAACTGCAAGAATGCAGCAGGCATTATGTGTCCTGACGAATAATAGCAACTTAGAAGTTATGATAATATAAATATTAATCTAGAAAGTGACATTTAATAGAAAAATGTATTTTGCAATATAGCTACACTTTTTCCAATACACAGATTTCAATATTCGAAATCTCTTGAGAAGGTAAAATAATTCATTTGAATTTGAAAGGTGGTTGTTGTAATGTTTGCTGATCAGGTTTGTTCTGACTCATCAGGCTGGTGTCCCAGATACCAGCTGACTGCAAGTTGGGAAATATGCATCTAACGGCCTCTGAAAGGAGTTCCGAAAACGGATGTTTCTGTGTCAGTTCTAATCTGCCTCAAAATACAATACCTAAAATTAGTCTGGAGTATTGGCAGCAAAAATGAAATAAGCGAGCAGGAATCAGAAAAATGAGAGATGCGTAAATGATAGCAAAGCTGCTATTTGTTATTAGCTGTGACCATAATGAAGTTAGTGTTGGTAATATTTATATTACAACTTGATATCGATCACCAAGACAATTCATATTAGTCCCAAAATTCTACAACCGTTCCAGTGAATTCCTGCCGTAACTTCACAGAAGCCATAATACATCGGGTCCCGGGCACTGGGCTCAGTCTCCAGAATGATCCTGTGGGGACATGACCTCTGCCCTTCTTTACCAGGCCATTGATGTAAGTGGGTGGGACCAAGAGCACAGACTTCCAAAGTGGGTATTCCTGCACCTTGACCCTCAGTCGTGACCCGATGTAGGGTGAATTCATGTGTGCCTGGTGAGCCTAGGTGTACCTCACTGACAGGGGTGGACATGTATCTCACCTGGGAGACCAGTCATGTTAAGGGGCTGAAAATGTTTTGTTATATATTATAAGTGACCCCTGGCATTAGGGGCATCCTCTAGGACGCAAGAGTGGGGAGGGCGCAGCAAACTTCACCCAGCACTTCCAAGCTCTTTAGCCCCAGAAGTGCTCCAGCTATATTTTTCCAAAAGGCCACCTACTCACAGGCCTTTTCCTTTCTCACAAACTAGGTAAGTTCAGGAATAAAACCAATACTCCGGACAGATTTCCAGTATTATGGACAGATCCTAGCACTTACACTGGATTGCCCTCCTCCACCCTGTAGAATATCAGTGTCATTAACTTTGCCTTTCCACTCGGGTTTGAAAATATACTGGCAGGTGCACAGTCCTATGAGCCTTCAGAATGATCACATTTTCTAGATTCTTTCTTTCTGAATGTGGTTCTCTTCATGGCAAATCCTGTCACTATTACACCACAGTGTATACACTCTGGGATGTCACTGGAATTACTCTGCAAAACTCACTTTGCAAGGGCATCATTTAAAAAACACCAGCTTTTAGCTTGGATTCTCTTTGAAGTCATAATGCAGTGAAGCACCATACTGAGTAGCGAAAAGAAGTGACAAGCTTGGAATTCATAAATTTATTATAAATGAACTGAAACCCTTGCTTAGCAGAGATGGTTTATGGTGGAGGTAAAGAATGATGGCCAGATGCTGCACTTGCAACTTAATCGAATACTGTAGTAACTTGTATAGATCACGAAAATTGCACTTGATATTCAGTAACGCTGTGATTTTTTTCAAAATCTCCTTTGAAATAGAGACCAATAACAGTCGCGCCAAGTCCTTAGTAAGTATTACCTCAGTTTTGATAACTAGTGTTATGCCAAGATTCTGGGAAAAGCCTCTGTTCTCACTGAATGGTTTGAGCACAGATTGATTGTTACATGAGGCTTCTCGAGTCTAACAATCAATCACTAGCTCATACCTATGAGCTAAGAATAGTCCAAGATCTTTACTGGACCTGATCCTAATGCTGCCTCTTTTATGTTTTCACTGGGATTATTGAATGAGTGCATTGAAGTTCTCTTGCATATTTAAATTAGAAGTGCGTGCTCTTTAATCTGGGTAGTATTCAGAGGTCAAATGCAAGCTGGTTCTTCAGAGATAGAATGAACAATAGATGGTGAACAAAATAATGAGTCCCAGAATGCTGCCAAAAATTAATACAAGTGGAATAGTTGAAATGTAGTCATCAAATTTTAATGTCGCACTTTATTTTTCTGCATCAAATGAATTTCTTTTAAAAGACTATTGTTTTATTTATTTATTCTTGCAAAGCAAAGGTCACCAACTGGAGACAGCTCCTGTGAAGTGCCTTGGGAAGTTTTACTACATTAAGGCACTATATAAATACAAGTTGTTGTTGTTGTACTATGATAAGGCCATCATGCTTGAGAGAAAATGTAGTTGTGGCTAGAAAATGTTGCTGTGTTCACAGGAAATAATTTTTGCACGAGTAAGATTTTTTAAACTTATGAACTAGTTTGTGTAAACAAACTTTATTGTGTATTTTTAAAAACTAATAAACAGAACCTCCTACAAATAACATTTCAGCATTCAATATCTGAACTGATTTTTCAAATTTATTAAATAGATTAGAATGTGGAACTCACTACCACAGGAAGCGGTTAAGGCAAATGGCTTAGATGCTTTCAAAAGGAAACTAGATGAGTACGAAAGAAAAGGGAATAGAAAGATATGGTGAAAGGCTGAGGTGAGGTAAATGGAATGGGAGGAGATTCATGTGGCGCATAAACACCAGCACAGACTAGTTGGGCTCAATGGCCAGTTTCTGTGCTGTATATTTTATGCAATTCTATGTAATTCAGTTGAAAGCGCAATAATAATACAACATTCCAGAGTGGTATAATAGCAATTTATGTTCTTAGCTGGGTCATCAGGGTCAGGCACCAAATGGAGGTAAAACACTTTCTCATGGTAAGAGATGGAAGCTGATGGATGAGTCCTTGGAGGCAGTCATATTACTACTGTAAATGAGCCAAAGGTGGGCAATGGAAGCATTACAAGAGCACCCCCAAAGCCTCCCTGATAAAGTGCAACATCCTCACTGGGTCTCATCGTCGAGAGCATGCAGAAACCAAGCGCAGGCAGCGGAAAGAACATGCGGCAAACCTGTCCCACCCACCCCTTCCCTCAACGACTATCTGTCCCACCTGTGACAGGGACTGTTCAGCCACCTAAGGACTCATGTTAAGAGTGGAAGGAAGTCTTCCTCGATTCCAAGGGACTGCCTATGATGATGATGTAACTTCAGTACAGTTATAGTGTTATTGCAACCTGATACTGGAACGAAGCTGAGTGAGAATCCATGGAAGATGTAGTCTCACTCTACTTTGTTTCGGAGCCAGTGCGGGTCTTGATGTTCGATTCACACTACGCAAGTTTATTGTTGGTGTGAAGTTGAAACTGCTTTGCACTGGTGCTGAGGACATCACATGCATGCATCGTAAACGCTGTTATTGTGCATCTCCTGTGGCTGGTTATAGAGTATTATTGACGTAATCTGCCCTCTCATTTGGGGAATGGGAAGGCAGTGAACTACAACTACAAGAGAATTTTCCTTTTATGCTTCCAAAGAGTTTGGTTTCCTCTTTAATGCCAAACAATTCTGTTGCCCTCAACAATTCTTTACTTTCTACGAAGCCATCCAAGACTTGAATACTGCTCCCATATATTTGGAGGTTCTTCAAACCATTTTCTCACACTCCTTGACGTGTTACCAGAAAAAGTTTCTTATAGATAGCCTCTGGCTTCCAATTTTTCACATTGTTCTCTCTGTCACAGTCTTTCTTGTCTTTGTATGGATACTGCTATAACCATTGCTCTTCTGAAATCTCCTCCCTATCTTGTTCTTCCTTAGCTCCACATGTACTGTCTTGCATACTCTTCCACCCTTCTACATGCTCATTGTGTTGAATCAAGGTACCATTCACAGTCTCTTCCACAATTCATTCTCTGCTGGGACCACTAAACTGTGCTCATTGAGTCTTCCCTTCTACAGTATCTGAAACCCAAATTTGTCATCACCTAGCCACTAGTTCTTTATTTATCCTGTCTCGTCTCCTAATTTGTTTTAACCTTGGTCCCGACCTTCACAATGGCCATTGGTTCGTCTAACAAGGCTTCTTTATTAAAAAAGAAATTGCTCAACATCCACAAGATACTTGCAGTTATACGGTTTCAGGTGCTGGATACAGCTTGCAACATTGTTATGCAGTGCACAACACAAATTGGTGAGTGCACATGATACAATGGTATCTGACAAGTCACAGGGCTTGAAACAAACTATATTTGAAAATATGGCACAATGGTGTCAATATTTCATTGTCATTTTTCTGGTTATGATTTTGTTTAAAAACGCAGCAAAACACAAAATTATTTTTTCTGATATATAATTGTGTCTTTTTTATGTTCGCATATTGTAAATTCAATTAAATTACATTACAATTGTGAAATCACCATATAGTGGATTGTTAATATATTAATACCTTCTGAGAGTATCTTTAACACTCAGCAATCAAAAACTAAGTAAGTCTGAGGCTATGCCATTCTTTAGTCACTAAAATGCTTCTCTCTGTTTGCCTACAAATATGATTCAGCTTGAAGTGATTGTTCAATATCGACAGCTGGACCTCATCATGCATCCTGTCGTGCAGAAATTAATTAAAATTAAATGGAAACACTTTGGAAAGTAAGTGTAATTTTCTCCAATTAATCATTGGGAAGACTGAAGCCATTGTCTTTGGTCCATGTCACAAACTCTGTTCCCAAGCCATTGATTTCATCCCCCATCCTGGCCACTGTCTCAGGCTGAACCAGACTGTTTGCAACCTTGGCATCCTATTTGACCCTGAGCTAAGTTTCCAACTCCATAGCCTCTCCATCACCAAGACTGTCTTCTTGCACCTCCGTAACATCGCCCGATTCTACCCCGTCTCAGCTCATCTGCTCCTGAAACCCTCATCCATGCCTTTGTTACCTCTAAACTCAACTATTCCAATGCTCTCCTGGCAGGACTTCCATTTTCCACCCTTCCTAAACTTAAACTCATCCAAAACTCTGCTGCTTATCTCCTAACTCACACCAAGTACTGTTCGCCCATCATCTCTGTGCTCGCTGACCTACATTGGCTCCCGGTCCCCAAACACTTTGATTTAAAAAAAATTCTCATCCTTGTGTTCAAATCTCTCCATGGCCTCACCCCTCCCTATCTCTTTAATCTCCTCCAGCCCTACAACTCTCCAAGAATTCTGCGTTCCTCCAATCCTGGTCTCTTAACCATCCCCCTCACTTCTTTCATCCCACCATTGGCGGCCGTGCCTTCAGCTGTGTAGGCCCTAAGCTCTGGCATTCACTTCCAAAACTTCTCCACCTTTCCATCTCTCTCCTCCTTTTAAGACAATCTTTAAAACCTACCTAATATCTCCTTTGGATCGGTGTCAATTTTTGTCTGATTAATCCTGTAAAGCACCTGGGGACATTTGAACGTTGAAGGCGCTATATAAATGCAAGCTGTTGTTGTACGGGTAATGTTTCTATATCAGCTTAATTATGTGATTAAACTTCTTAGTTTTCTGAGCATAAGAGTAAGCTCACAATTTGTTTTGCTTTTATTTAGGAGAGGCGTAGCGATTATGTTGTCCTTAAATATCCTCTTCATTATTTTTTGGACTTTTTTGGGACTTAGTTCATCGCTGTCAAATGCCAAACAATTAAATTATGAACTACCTGGTGTAAGTACAGTATTTCTACTTCAACTCAAAATATATCAAATTATATGTGTAAAAAGAAACTAGGGTCGAATTTACTTTTGGTGGGCAGTGGGAGAAGCGCTTGCCCGGCTTGTTCACTGTCCTTGCCAAGAGCCCGGAGCTATTTTGAGGGCCGGACCTCATTTCAATATTGCTGGTGAACTGCCAGTGCTGTTCTGGAATTCACAGGTAGCTGGCCAGTTTGGGGGCAGTGGGCATTTTAGCGGTTCCAACATGGAGCCAAGCCAGAAATGTTATCTTCGAGGTGATTAGAGGGTGGGGGTTGTAGTCTCAATGGTGGGTGGGGTGGGGGGGTGGGGTGGAGGTGGACATGGCAGGCCAGCAGCTGGTCAGAAGATTTTTTTATGAGGCCAGGAGAAACATTCATGTTCCTCCTGACCATCAGAGGGGTATTCAGCGGTGGTACCAGAGGAGGACCATGTGCAGCCTTCATGCTCTGCCCAAATCTTCAAAATTGCTTTGGGATCCTACGTACGTCATAAGACCCCGAATACCATATTACAATTAAGCTGCTGTGGAGGCCCTCGGGTAAATGGTGTCAGGCAAGAATGGGGCGGTAAGTGTATTTTCTTACCATGAATTTTGGGGCCCTGCTGCCCCCTTCCAGTCAGGCGGAGGGAGTTGAAATCAACCCCATTAACTTTTAGATTGCATATACGTATAGTATGACAAACTTCTGGTTTCACTTAGTGTATACAAACAAAATTATATCATGGTCTTATGTTCATGGCTAGCTAGATTCCTCTTCAATATCTGTGCTGTAGTTGATGGATTATCCTGACTCCATTTGCTTCAACTAATTTGGTTCCCAGGGCTCTGCTCTCCATTCCACTCTGTTCCTTCTCCCAATCAATAACCTTCTCCATTCATGATCTAACCCTATCAACTTATTTGCTAATTAACTCATTGTACATTCATCCACCTTCTTCAGATTGTTTGCCTTCAGTGCAAACAATTTTCATTGTTTCTGAAGTGCAGTGGCTGGATCATTACATCAATTACCTATGCCCTTTAATAACAAAATGGTACACCTGTCTTTTTCTATTCTTCAAACAGACAGTTCTTTTATGTCTTTTGCAAATTCAAACAACAGCTGCCATGTCTTTTATGGTGCCACCCTTAGTTTTTCTTTTCAGTGGTATTCTTTGCTTCATTCACTTCTCTGATCTCAAATGGAACTCTCACGTCTATTTTTTGTTTTAAAAAAAAAAAAGCTCGTTCCTCTTTTGCAACTAAATACTTCTTTTGCATCCAAGTCTGTCCAAGATTTAAATATTACTCCTGTTATGTCTTGAATAAAGAGTCAGACCAGATACTGCAAGCTCAAAGTAAAGTGTGACCATAGTCCTTTATTACAGATCTTAGAGTGCCTCTCCAGCCTGTGAGCCCTCCTTATATACAGGTGCTCCTAAGGGATTGTGGGATCCCTTAGGACTCCAGGGAGTAAATCCTCTGGTGGTTAGACATGGTATTTACAGGTTTACATACATAACAACTCCCATATCAGGGGAGAAATGTTCTAACATGTCTTTTGCATGCCTGGGCAGGATACAAGAAATAGCTTGTCAACTGATAAGCATTCCTCTCTTACCTTTCCAATCATTCCCTCTATCCATTGCAACCTTTCTTTTCTGCCTGTATTTTCAGAGTAGCTATTTGTATTAAGTTTCCCTTCTGTGCATGCATCTCCTGACGCATGCACAGAAGCGAGAGTTAGGACAAATAGTCTCCGACTCCGCCCCCCACCCCCCAACAGTTTACACTAACCCTTTTCTGCACATGTGCCCATCCGCAGTGCCGATCCATCCTCTGACCAGTCGACCACGTTGCCTCCGAGCAGCCCCGCTCCACGTTGTGGATATGTAAAGAAGCTGGCCGCTGCCAAGCAATCCCAGCCCCTCGTTGCCTCCACTGCAGCTCCGAGCCTCCGATCCATCTGGACCCAAAAGGACCTGCGGTCGGCCGAGAGAGGAGTGGAAGAGAGAGAGACGTGGGGGTGGGGGGGGGGGTGGTGGTGTAGGGGGTGGTGTGGGAGTGGGGTGGAGAGAGAGAGAGAGAGAGATAGATAGACTGGGGGTGGGGAGGGGGGAGAGAGAGAGAGAGACTGGGGGTGGGGGAAGAGAGAGAGACTGAGGAGGGAGAGAGAGGGAGGGAGAGACTGGGTGAGAGGGAGATAGAGGCTGGGGAAGCGGCTGGGGGGGTTAAGAGAAAGAGACTGGCGGGATGGGTGGGAGAGAGAGACTGGTTGGGGGGCTGGAGAGAGAGACTGAGGGTGGAGAGAGAGAGACTGGGGGAGTGGGAGAGAGAGGCTGGGGGAAGAGAGACTGGGGGGGAGGTGAAGAGAGAGACTGGGGGGAGGAAGAGAGAGAGACTGGCGTTGGGGGGGGTGTGTGTGGAGAGAGAGACTGGGGGTGGAGAAAGAGAGGGAGAGACTGGGGGGGGTGAAGACTGGGGGAGTGGGAGAGAGAGGCTGGGTGAAGAGAGAGACTGAAAAGAAAGAGAGAGAGACTGGCGATGGGGGGGAGGGGGGTGCGGCAGTGTGGAGAGAGAGACTGCGGGGGTGGGAAGAGAGATAGAGAGAGACGGGGGGGGAGGTCGGAGGGAGAGAGAGAGAGAGACGGGGGGGAGCAGAGAGAGAGAGAGGGAGAGAGAGACTGGTGGTGGGGAGAGGGAGAGAGACTGGGGGAGAGGGAGAGAGAGCCTTGGGGGTGGGGGGCGGGAGGGAAGGAGGAGAGAGAGGGAACTCCGGGAAGACACACCACGTTCTTGCAACCCCCTACAAGGGACATCATTGGAATGGATGAAATCCAGGAGTCACGACACTGTCACTATTCTCTTCATACCCAATTAAACCTGTTAACAATCTATAAAGTCCTTACTCAATAGTATAAAACCACACGAGACACATCCTGGGGACAAGGTCACACACAGACCTCAACTCTTTATTAACAGCACTAAGACAACCTAACCCTGCGTGGGATCTCCCTTTATATACTTGGGTGCCCAGGTATAGGGCAGTCTCCCACAAGTGTACCTCTTGTGGTCAAGGTGTGCATCAAGGTCAAGTGTGTGCAGTGATACAGTGGTGTTACATACATGACATCACCTCCCCCCCCCCCCCAAAAGTCTTATTGGGATCATAAGTTTACTCTTTCAGGTGGTCTGCGCTCCCCCGTGGAGCGCCGCAGTTGGGGCTCCGGTTGTTGGACACTGACGTGAGTGTCTGTCACCTGTGGTGATTCCGGCCTGTCCGGGCTGACTGCAGGGACTGTGCATTCTGCTGATTGCTCTTGTTGCTCATTCACTGGTGGTGTGGTGAGTTCCAACTCGTGGTCTTCTTCAGGTTCCTCCGTGTCGGTGCTGAACCTTTTTTTACTTGGTCCAGATGCTTGCGGCATATCTGACCATTGTTGAGTTTTACCACAATGACCCTATTCCCCTCTTTGTCAATTACAGTACCCTCAAGCCATTTGGGCCCCATGGCGTGATTGAGGACGAATACAGGATCATTTATTTTTATACACCTCCCCCTTGAATTGCGGTCATGGTACTCGTTTTGGGACTGGCGCTTGCCCTCAACAATGTCGGTCAGGACTGGGTGAATGAGGGACAACCGAGTTTTGAGTGTCTGTTTCATTAGTAGCTCTGCGGGCGGGACCCCCGTGAGCGAGTGCGGTCGGGATCTCTCGGCCAGCAGGAGATGCGATAGGCGGCATTGTAGGGAGGGTTCTTGAATCCTGAGCATACCTTGCTTAATGATTTGGACCGCACGTTCCACCTGGCCATTGGAGGCCGGCTTGAACGGCACAGTCCTGACGTGGTTGATGCTATTACATGGGCCATTATCACTAACCAGGATGTCCAGCAAGCCATGGGTTGCGAAGATCGCACGCAGGCTTTCCACGGTGGTGGATGTCGTGCATGGATTCAAAATGATGCACTCGATCCATTTCAAGTATGCATCCACCACGATGAGAACCATCTTTCCCATGAACGGGCCCGCGTAGTCTACATGAATGCGTGACCATGGCCTGGTGGGCCAGGGCCATGGGCTGAGCGGGGCCTCCCTGGGGGCATTATCCAGCTGAGCACAGGTCGTGCATCTGCACACACAGTGTTCCAGGCCTAAATCAATCCCAGGCCACCAAACGTGTGACCAGGCAATGGCCTTCATCAGTACGATGCCTGGGTGCTCGCTGTGGAGTTCCCTGATGAATGCCTCCCTCCCCTTCTGGGGCATAACTATCCGGCTGCCCCATAGTAGGCAGTCGGCTTGGATGGAGAGCTCATCCATCCGCCTGTGGAAGAGTCTGACCTCCTCAGGGCATGCTCCATGTGCGGGCGCCCAATCCCCAGTCAGAACACATTTCTTAATCAGGGATAGGAAGGGATCTCTGTTTGTCCAGATTTTTGATCTGGCGGGCTGTGATGGGGGAGCCTGTGCTGTCGAAGGCATCGACAGCCATGACCAGCTCAGCATTTTGCTCCGCTGCCCCCTCAGTGATGGCCAGCGGAAGCCTGCTGAGTGCGTCAGCGCAATTTTCGGTGCTGGGCCGGTGCCGAATTGTGTAGTCATAAGCAGCCAGCGTGAGGGCCCATCGCTGTATGCGAGCTGATGCATTGGCATTGACAGCCTTGCTGTCTGAAAACAGGGACGTTAATGGCTTGTGGTCTGTCTCTAATTCAAATTTCCTACCAAAGAGGTACTGATGCATTTTTTTTACACCATAGACACATGCAAGCGCTTCTTTCTCAACCATGCCATATCCCTGTTCAGCTTGAGAGAGCGACCTGGAGGCATAAGCCACAGGTTGTAGCTGACCCTCAGCATTGCCCTGCTGCAACAAGCACCCAACCCCATAGGACGATGCATCACAGGTCAGAACCAATTTTTTACAGGGGTCGTACAGGGTCAACAATTTGTTCGAACAAAGTTCCGTGCCCGATCGAAAGCCCGTTCCTGACAGTCCCCCCAACTCCGATGTGTTGCAGGGCTTGGGTGTGCGTCGAATTGCCTCTGTTTTGGATTCGGTGGGCCGAATCCTATCTGCAGCAACCCTCCTGCCCAGAAACTCAATCTCAGGAGCTAAAAACACACATTTAGACTTCTTGAGTCGCAGGCTTACCCGGTCCAGTCGGCGTAGCACCTCCTCCAGGTTGTGGAGGTGTTCCTCGGTGTCTCGACCCGTGATGAGGATGTCGTCCTGAAATACAATTGTTCCAGGTATGGACTTGTGCAGGTTTTCCATGTTTCTTTGAAAAATCGCGACCGCTGATCGAATGCCAAACGGGCACCTGTTATAAACGAACAGTCCCTTGTGCGTGGTGATGGTGGTCAGTAGTTCAGATTCGTCGGCCAGTTCCTGAGTCATATAGACTGACGTGAGGTCCAACTTGGTGAATAGCTTGCCGCCTGCCAGCGTGGCGAAAAGGTCCTCCGCTCTCGGGAGCGGGTATTAATCTTGTAGGGACACCCAATTGATGGTGGCCTTGTAGTCGCCACAGATCCTGGCAGAACCATCCGCTTTTAGGACAGGAACGATGGGGCTCGCCCAGTCGCTGAATTCAACGGGCGAGATGATGCCCTCTCTCAACAGATGGTCCAACTTGCTCTCGATTTCTTTCACACATCACTTACGGCACCGCTCTGGCTTTGTGGTGCACCGGCCTGGTGTTCGGGGTGATTTGTATCTCTACTTTCGTGTCTTTGAAAGTCCCGACGCCAGGTTGAAATAGTGAATCGAATTGTTGTAGGACTTGTGAGCACGAACTTCGCTCCACAGACGACATTGCGTGAACATCCCCCCATTTCCAGTTCATCTCGACTAGCCAGCTCCTCCCCAACAGTGCGGGACCATTGCCCGGGACAATCCAGAGTGGCAGCCGATTCACTAACCCATTGTGTGTGACAGCCATCATTGCACTGCCGAGCACCGGAATAATTTCTTTACGTACGTCCGTAATTGTGTCTCAATGCGTTCTAGTTTGGGTCTACTGGCTTTGATGGGCCATAGTTTCTCGAATTGCTGAACGCCCGTGAGTGATTGGCTGGCCCCTGTGTCCAGCTCCATGCGTAATGGGATGCCGTTTAGTAAAACCCTCATCATCATTGATGGCGTTCTGGTGTATGAATTGAATATTCGCCACATGGACCCGCTGAACCTCGGCGTCCATCGATTTGCCCCAAAAGTCATCCTGCCTCAAAGAACCCTCTTCTGGTTCATCCGCCTCATATATTAGTCTGGTTGCAGGCTTCCTGCACATTCGAGCTAAGTGGCCACTGAGATTGCAGTTCCTGCAGACAAACTGTTGGAATCTGCAACATCTGGCTGAGTGTTTTCCCCCACACCTCCAGCATGAGTTAAAGTTTCCATTGTTGGGAATGAAAGGACTATGGCTAGGCATTCCACGCTGACTGTCCCTTTGACTGCTCTTAAGTACCCTATTAGTGGGTGTCAATGGCCCCATCCCGGGCCGCATTGTCCATTGTGATGGCGTAAATGTCCGTTCAGCCTGCCATTGTCTCTGTGGAAGACCTACTCAGGAGTCTATGTGGGGGGTGTCGGACTGCCCCTGCCTGCCTGCAGGGCTCTGAGTCGCATTAATAATATTGACTCCCTGATCCATCGCTGTATTGGGGGCAGAATTGCGCACGTGTATTATTTTCGTCTCTTCCTCCCCCGCCATGAAAGTTTGAGCCATCAACGCCGCCGCTTCCAAGGTCAAATCCTTGGTCTCAATTAATTTACAGAAAATTCCCGCCTGACCGATGCCCTCGATAAAGAAGTCCCTTAGCATCTCCTCCCCACAGGCGTCTGTGAACTTACAGAGGCTGGCCAAATGCTGAAGGTCCGCTACAAAGTCCGGTATGCTCTATCCTTCACGACGTCTGTGGGTGTAGAATCTGTGTCGGGCCATGTGTACGCTGCTCGCCGGTTTGAGGTGCTCCCCAATTAACTTGCTGAGCTCCTCAAAGGTTTTGTCCGCCAGCTTTTCGGGTGCCAGTGAGTCCTTCATAAGTGTGTAAGTCTTTGGTCCGCAGCTGGTCAAGAGGCGAGCCCTGCGCTTGTCAACTGCCGCATCCCCCAGCCATTCCTTCATAACAAAACTCTGCTGAAGCCTCTCAACAAAATCGTCCCAATCTTCCCCAACACAGTACCGTTCTTCTTCTGTGCTACCAGTGGCCATTCTCGTGGGTCTTGAATTCCCGTTTCTCGTCGCCACTGTAAAGTCCTTACTCAATAGTATAAAACCACACGAGGCACATCCTGGGGACAAGGTCACACACAGACCTCAACTCTTTATTTACAGCACTAAGACAACCTAACCCTGCGTGGGACCTCCCTTTATATACCTGGGTGCCCAGGTATAGGGCAGTCTCCCACAAGTGCACCTCTTGTGGTCAAGGTGTGCATCAAGGTCAAGTGTGTGCAGTGATACAGTGGTGTTACATACATGACACAATTCATATGGTGGGGGATAAGGTTATGCGATAAGGCACTTTGGCTGGGGGAGGGATGCACTTGCGCTGGGGTAAGGCACTTTGGCTGGGGGAGGGATGTATACTTTCTGACTTCTGAAGTCAAAATGGATCATGTTACAATGTGCAAAGTTAGGCTGGGAGGTTCCCTTCACACATTCCAGCAAAACTTCAGGGTGTGGCTTATCCTCCAAGGGGACCAATCAGTAATAGGTCATCTGATGATGGCGAGACAATCAGAGAAACAGCTGCAATTCAGTTAGTACAAATAGACGCATCCCTATATTTTACACCTTATCCTCTTGATCTCCAAATATGTTATGCTGTAGGTTTTTCCTTCTTACTGCATCCTCACCGTATTGAATTCAAGACTCATTGTAGCCTCCTACTCTAATTAACCCTTTCCCAAGACTTAAAAACTGTGGAATTCCTCCTCAATCTTTTATTCCTTCTACAATCTTCAGACTTTTAAAACCTAATCCTGGCATAATATTTTTAACTGTCCTTGGTATGCGAGTGACACTGGCAAGGGCGATGTTTATTGCACATCCCTAGTTGTCCTGAGCCACCTTCTGTAAGGTGGGCCACCTTCTATAAGGATAGTTTTTCAACTAAGGGACTTGCGTTGCCTTTTCAGAGGGCATTAAGAGTCAACCACATAGTGTGGAAATAAGATTCCATGCAGGCCATACTAGGTAAGGTTGGCAGATTTCCTTCCCTGAAGGACATTAATGAACCAGTTGAGTTTTTAATAACAATCGGCACTTTTCATGATCATCACTGGTGGTGGCCACAAATTACTAGATTTTTATGAATTTCAAATTTACTTCTTTCTGACGTACCTCATTTTCTTTCCTGCTTTTTGCAACTTCAGTGTTACTCTGCACAATGGGCCTTGGCCCTTCACTAAGATGTTTCAATCAGAAGTCTAAAAGTTAAAGCATTAATAACACTTTTTGAAATCAGGCATATAGAAAGAATTCTGATTAACTTCCAACATTCTTTACCCCCCACCACCACCGCATCCCTATTTTTTTCAATGTTGCAACGTTGCTTTTAACGTGAGTGTTAATTATATCATTGGGAGAATTGGTTGGGATGACTGTTGAACCCAAAAATATGAGGGAGTTTAATTGACCACGGGGAAGATGTAATCGTAAGCCTCGTGCACTTCAGTGAAAATGTCATTTTAAATATATATGTTAATTCAGTTCCTTCAAATGGTCAGGCTCAGTAATTCTTCAAATTTTCAGAAAATTGCTCACAGCATTTATAGGAGGTTGTGTGGATTTGTGGGATGATTATCTAATGCATAGGATGAATGATGAAGGAGTCGATGTGAATACCAGAGTTTACACAGTCCTGAAATAGGTTTGGCATACTTTGACACATCATGTAGCAGGAAGTATTAGCGATATATATAACGTGTGTTGCATTTAATGTGTGGATTCTGAAGCCACAAAAATACAGGGTGGAAAATCGTAGCTGAGGAATAATATATGCTAAATTGTTAGTCTCTTGTTCCTTTTCAAGATGGTTCTTTCTCTTACATGGTACAAATACAGGACTGGTGGAGAATTCTTTTTGCTGTCATAGCAATTGGACTCACTGGCTATCAGATTGTAGAGGAATTCATGGAAATCCATTCTTCAAAGACAAAGTTTTTTCACTGGAAGGAGTGGAGAAGCCAGGAAATAATGAAGGATCTCAATCTGTGCCACCCACGATGGCCAGAGGTACTGTCTGAATCTTCTATGGGAAAGAGCTTCTTAAGTATTAAACTATAAACTCCACAAATAAATTTCCTGTAATTTCCTTTAAATAATTACTTTGCAATAGAAAGGTTAGGTTATTACTGAATATGTTATTTAACTCTTGCAATGCCATTGGCAATTTTACTCAACCCAGTACTATTGAGCTCCAGAGGTAGCTATCTATTGTTTGACCTTGACATACCAATCATGTAAATCTTAAGACTTGGTGCTTTTGATTGGCTTTGATACTTTTCTTTCACAGCAAAGGACCTCAATGGCGCCTCTGCCTACATGTGAGGTGTGACCAAAAGAATAAAGAAAATGATAATCATAGACCTGGGGTGTATAAACAACAAGTTTAAAAGAAGCTTTTAATTAGATCAGTTATCTAATATATCAGCAGATATTCTCATGGGCCATTATTTTCACAGATGTGTTATTTTGCTGCTCAACTTCACGTTGAAGCATCATTTGTTAATAATTTCATGCTTAATGCTAGAATTAAATGTATTAAATTAAAGATACTGATTATCCTGTGCTAATTTTCCTTTTACTGACAGGAGGAGGCATATCTAAAGAAGCAGCTGTCTGCCCTGGATGACCTGCACCCCCACTATTTTAATGATTTTTGGTAACGTTATTGATTAAAGCTCTTCTAGTTGTACAATATGCATGAGCTGGATATTAATATGTGGTCCCCACTCAACTGTTGATTATCTTCCATGGGCTGATACTAAGGGCCAAGGCCTGGTGTAAATGGGGCAGTAGTGGCCTGAAAATGGCAATGGGTGACGTACCACCCCGTTTACACTGGCTCTATGACATGCATAGGACCCCGATTGCAATTTTATTGGGCAGATGCTTGGAGCTTGCACTGTGAACATTCCACAGTAGAACTCCAATTTGCATAAATTTATGAAGGTCCCACCTTCTTTAGGCAGGCACCTCATCTGCCTGCAAAATTCTGCTGGTTAATACCGGAAATGGTTGGGACCAGCCTACCTGCTCAGTTTCTGCCAGGCGAGAAGTGTTAAAATCAACCTCAAGTATGTAGAAATCCTTTTTTTATGAAATAGGCACATTGAACAATTATTTGTACTTTCAACTTTGTTGAGTTTAAAAATGTAAAGGCATAGTTATAATGATGTATTGTATTGTTGAACTGATTTAGTTGAATGGGTTTGACCGAGCACCAATGACAGTAGGGAAACCGAGAGAAGTTGGCAGCTGTGCTTTCTAAATTACAACAGTGACCACGCTTCAAAAAGTACTTCATTGGCTTTGGATCCTCCTGAGGTCGTGAAAGGCGCTGTATAAATCCAAGCTCTTCCTTTCCCTTTATTTTGTGTGTTCAGTGTTGTTAGTAATCAGTTGCTTTTATGGGAGTAGTGATGTTCAGATACATTGATCATTTATTTGTACTTTCAACCCCTATTCTTCCTTTGCTTGGCCCGATACCTGGAGCAAAGGGTGGGTGCGCAGCATGTTGTATGTGGCTGCTGCCAATGCCTTCTGTAACTGGCTAATGAGGAGCAGAGACACTGCCCAGGTGCAATTCTTCTTCTCCAATTTTCCCTCCTCTCTGTTGGGCGAGGCTGCCCTCAGATTGGCACCTGGCCGGTTAACATAATTTGGATTGAAAACTAAACAGAGTAGGATTCAAGCTGTCCCTTCTCTGTGGCACTGTTAGTATGCTAATTCTGAGCACCATCTGTACTTGCTTATGCTTAACATTATTGACACGATTGTTGCCATTTTTTTCTAGGAATTTGTTTGACTGGCTGGTTTATCTGCTGCTCTTTGCTCTGATAGCAACTTACGCGGCTGATCTGTCAATGAACAGTGAAATGATTCACACTACGCATATTCGACTATTTGCTGTGACCATCATATTCCTTTGGCTTCGGGTCATGAAACACGTCCGCGCTATCAGGTATGCAGCTCACCTGTACGTTTTTTTTCCCTCAAATAAAAGATGCCGTTACTTTTCTTCCCTGCCCTTCATACGTTAGCTGATGCACAGGGTAACGCAGGTGAACTTTATACATCACAGTCTCTTCTGCATCCCATTCAGTTTAAAAAAAAATCTTAGTCCAGCATGAGGGTTTGACTGTTCAAATTCACGTCTGAAATTTTCCGTCTTGATTTTGTAACTACTATTCTCTAAAACATTAAACTACATCCATTGCACAGATAGCATGCAGCACTGATATGAGGAGATCTTACCAAGCTGGTTTTTTTACATTAACCACTCTTTCCTCCCTCTCCAGGGGCGGATTAACCATGGGATGGATGGGGCTGCAGCCCCAGGCCCATCATAGAGCATAGGCCCACCAAATAAATCTAGGAAAAAAAATAGGCCTTCCAAATAGGCTGAATAGAATAGACAAAAAGAGAGGGAAAACAAGACCGAGGAAAATATTGTTTATTGGCCTAACGTGTACATACCTATTTTTGCAGAGACAAGATCTTTACTAATTATCTGTTATTATTTACATATAATCCCTGGAATTACTATATTTTGGTTTTGCATATCTTCATATTCTTTTGCAATTTGCTAGTTGATCGAAAAAAAAAGTCCCCACACACTGGTTTCTTTTCCCTATAATCCCTAAAGCTTTCTGTGTTGTGCTGCTGGAGACCAGACTACAGTTGAAGATTTCAGTGTGGACTTTAAAAGACAGACTGCTTGCAGCACCGTTTTCAACAGCACATGCACGCCCGATCCAGGATTAGTCACTGCTGACCCGTCAATCAAAATGTGTGAAAAGCATCATCCATTTGCTAATGAAAATATTCTCTGTGTAATCTTTGACCTTCATGAAATTAAGTCATTATGCCACTAGTAACTAAATTTATATATATAGCACATTTGCTGACATACAGTCATACTTACAGAATATAAATGAGTTAATGTTTCAGATTGATAACCTTTCAACAGTTCTGACGAAAGCTCACTGACCTGAAATGTTAACTCTGTTTCTCTCTCCACAGATGCTGCCTGACCTGCTGAGCATTGCCAGCATTTTCTGTTTTTATTTCCGATTTGCACTATTTTGCTTTTGTGTCTGTATACACGCACGCACGCACACACACACACACACACACACACACACACACACACACACACACACGTGTTAATCTCTCGTATCATTGCTTAGGGTTAATCAGAATGGGGGAGAGGTTACATTTACGGCCTGCATAATGGGCATCAGGCCTTCAAAGTTGACATTGCAATCTGTCGCGGCCGATCTAGAATGAAGGGATGCTATGTTAGCGCGGGTGACTTAGAATTGTCCAGGTGCCTGACTGGAATAGGTGTTAGGGCCCTTAAATATCCAGTCGAGGTCCTATGCCTTTTGTAGGTTCCTGAATGCGAAATTCAGGTAGAAATGGACAGAGCTTGTGCCATACATGCTTCACCTAGTTGTGCCAGATCTTAAACAACCTAACCAGTGATCCTTAAAGGGACCATTGGAGGCTGCTCAAAAAATAGGAGTGCTTCTTCTGGGTCCATAAAAAAAAACTCCATCCTGCTGCCGAAGCATTTGAGGCCCCCTCTGGGATCGTTTTCCACCACCCAGACCCAACCTGCAGCCAGTTCCATGTAAGAGCTGCCCGAATTTCCGAATAGCGAGGTGCAGCCGGGCAGCCTCCCACTCTCTCTACATTCTCCATGGATCCTGACCCCAACCCCTCCCCCCCGCCCAGGTTAACGTGAACCCTTCAGAAAAATAAGATGGTAAAAATATTATGTGGATAACTAGGGGAGAGAGAGAGGAGTATGAACGGTTGAAAGGGAGACATGAGAGGAAAAAAAAGTCAAAGAGCAATGAGGAAAAGAGGATGAAGAAGGCCGACATGCTTAGACACAACAGCCCATCTAGATGAAAAAACGCCGAACTTTATTTAAGCAGTGTTCTAGTGCAAGTAATTGAGAAATAAAGAGACAATGTTGTGAGACGTGCCCACTATAGAGCACCACATTCTGTGACTCGTTGCGAGTAATGCCACAGAATATCCACTGATTTAATGTATATATTTTATCTAAATATCATTTTTCTCAAATACTGTTCTTGACAACAGAAGCTGTGTTACATCAAGAATTGCTACTTTAAAAGTTTTTTTTACATAAAGTTCCATCAAGTCTACAGCACAGAAACAGGCCATTCAGCCCAAACTGGTCTATGTTGTGTTTATGCTCCATATAAGCTTCCTCCCACTCTTTGTCCTCTAACCGTATCAGCATATCCTTCTATTCCTTTCTCCCACATGTGCTTATCTAGCTTCCCCTTAAATGCATTATGCTATTTGCCTCAACTACTCCCTGTGGTAGTGAGTTCCACATTCTCACCACTCTTTGCGTAAAGAAGTTTCTCCTGAATTCCCGATTGAAGTTATTAGTCACTATCTTATATTTATGACCCCTAGTTTTGGTCTCCCGGACAAGTGGAAAGATCGTCTCTACGTCTACCTTAATCACACCCCTTCATAATAAAGACTATTAGGTCACCCCTTAGCCTTCACTTTTCTAGAGAAAAAAGCACCATCCTGTTCAGCCTTTCCAGATAAGTGTATCCTCTCAGTTCTGGTATCATCCTTGTGAATCCTTTTTCCACCTTTTCCAGTGCCTCTATATCCTTTTTATAATATGGAGACCAGAAGTGTATAAGTGCAGTCGAACCAAAGTTCGATGCAAGTTTAACATAACTGCTCTGCTTTTCAATTCTTTCCTTCTCGAAATGAATCCCAGTGATTGGTTTACTTTCTTTATGGCCTTATTAACCTGCATCGCTACTTTTAGTGATTTGTGTATCTGTACCCCAAGGTCCCTTTGCTCCTCTACCCCATTTAGACTTATTATCCAAGCAGTATGTGGCCTCCTTATTCATCCTACCAAACTGTAACACCTCATAGATTTGCTTACTTATTTGTATAACATTGTTAATTTTCTTGTTTAGGGCCCTGGGACCTTTCATTGTAATGCTTGGGAAGATTATCATTGACCTCCTAAAGTTCCTCTTTCTTTATGGAGAATTTTATATCCCTTTTGCATGTGCGTTTTGGATCATATTTGGTGGTAAGTCTTGCAGGTCTTTAGATGAAAATTGCATTTTCTCATTTTGTTGAGACAAAGTGTTTCTGAACAAAAGACTAACAAATGCCTTTATTTCGCAATAATTATCAAACTACTGATGAGGTTGCAGAAGGGCGTGACTGTAAAACAAGCAATTTCTGTGAACACGGTTTAGTGGCCCATTAACAAGCGCTGTTCCATTTCTCGTTAAAAGGGGAATTCCAACCCTATCACCAGAACACTAATCTAGTTATGTTACAAGGATTATAGAATCATGACTCATCCAGAAGGTAGGAAGTAATTCAAAACGTATGAAAGATGTCCCAAAGAACAGCAGTGACAAGAGCAGCTTTATATGTCAGGAGAATTTGGAAATTAAGGAAGGTTCATTTGATATTCCCGGGTTCAACACAAAGCTAAATGGTTCGATTTGAGTTAACGTGCAGGTGGAGGATAGGATTCAAACTCTGAATATGCTACTGACTCCAGGAGAAGAATGATGACAGCAGATTGTAGAATGAGATCAGAAGAATGTGCAAAGACTAGAATATGGTAAGAATAGACAACTTTCATCAACCCAACTTAATGGAAGTAATGCAACAGAATCAAAACTTCGGAATGTGGTACAAAGTTACCTTTGACCTATTGGAACCATTTTTTTTGTCTTGCTACCACCCATTTAAGCCTGTTAACAGGCAGCAGCAAGATGAAAATGGGCGAGGGGGATGGGAGGGGAAAATGCAGACTTCGCTGGAGGCCTGCTCATTTTGATTACATCGTGATTACATAGGATATACAGCACAGAAACGGGCCATTCGGTCCTACCCGTCCATGCCTGTGTTGATGCTCCACTTGAGCCTCCTCCTGTCTATCCTCATCTAATTCTGTCAGCATAACCCTCTATTCCCTTTTCCCTCATGCTTATCTAGCCTCCCCTTAAATGCATCTATACTATTCAATTCAACCACTCCCTGTGGTAGTGAGTTCTACACACAACTCTCTGGGTAAAGAAGTTCCCTCTGAATTCCTATTTGATTTCTTGGTGTCACTTGTGGCTCAGTGGGTAGCACTCTCGCCTCTGAGTTAGAAGGTTGTGGGTTCAAAATAAATCTAGGCTGACACTTCAGTGCGGAGCACTGCACTGTCAGAGGTGCCATCTTTCGGATGAGATTTTAAACCAAGGCCAAATCTGCTCTCTCAAGTGTACATAAAAGATCCCATGGCACTATTTCAAAGAAGAGCAGGGGAGTTATCCCCAATGTACCAGCCAATATATATCCATCAATTAACATAACAAAAACACAGATTATCTGGTCATTATCACATTGCTGTTTGTGGTAGCTTGCTGTGTGTAAATTGATTGCTGTGTTTCCTACATTACAACAGTGACTACACTCCAAAAATAACTTCTTTGGCTGTAAAGTGCTTTGAGATGTCCAGTGGTCGTGAAAGGCGCTATAGAAATCCAAAGTCTTTTATTTTTATTTATTTTTGATTTCTTGGTGACTAGCTTGTATTGATGTATGGGTAGACCTCAATTATAAGTGGCTAGAGCTCTTGCCAGAAATGGGCTTGCACTTAATTAAAATCTTCAACCAAGGGGTAAAGTGGCATTCTTGGGACTCTGAAGCCATTTTCATGTCAAACAACACTCCAGCACGACTTCCACAAGCCAGGAGCACTACAGGTCAGGAGGCGGCCATTAAGCCACTATTTAAAGGGACAGAAACATATAAACATAGAAAATAGATGCAGGAGCAGGCCATTCGGCCCTTCAAGCCTGCACCACCATTCAATATGATCATGGCTGATCATGCAACTTTAGTACTCCACTCCTGCTCTCTCTCCATACCCCCTATCCCTTTAGCCGCAAGGGCCACATCTAACTCCCTTTTGAATACATCCGACGAACTGGACTCAACAACTTTCTGTGGTAGAGAATTCCACAGATTCACCATTTTCTGGGTGAAAAAGTTTCTCCTCATCTCGGTCCTAGATGGCTTACCCCTTATCCTTTAGACTGTGACCCCTGGTTCTGGACTTCCCCAACATCGGGAACATTCTTCCTGCATCTAACCTGTCCAATCCCGTCAGAGTTTTATATGTTTCTATGAGATCCCTTCTCATTCTTCTAAATTCCAGTGGATATAAGCCTAGTCGGAGCAGTCTTTCTTCATATGTCAGTCCTGCCATTCCGGTGAACCTTCGCTGCACTCCCTCAATAGCAAGAATGTCCTTCCTCAGATTAGGAGATCAAAACTGAACACAATATTCCAGGTGAAGCCTCACCAAGGCCCTGTACAACCTCCCTGCTCCTATACTCAAATCCCCCAAATCCCCTAGCTATGAAGGCCAACATGCCATTTGCCGCCTTCACCGCCTGCTGTACCTGCATGCCAGCTTTCAATGACTGATCTACCATGACACCCAGGTCTCGTTGCACCTCCCCTTTTCCTAATCTGTCGCCATTCAGATAATATTCTGCCTTCACGTTTTTGCCACCAAAGTGGATAACCTCACCTTTATCCACATTATACTGCATCTGCCATGCATTTGCCCGCTCACCTAACCTGTCCAAGTCACCTTGCAGCCTCTTAGCATCCTCCTCATAGCTCACACTGCCACCCAGCTTAGTGTCATCTGCAAACTTAGAGATATTACACTCAATTCTTTCATCTAAATCATTAATATATATTGTAAATAGCAGGGATCCAAGCACTGAACCTTGCGGTACCCCACTAGTCACTACCTGCAATTCTGAAAAGGATCCGTTTATTCCCACTCTTTGCTTCCTGTCTGCCAACCAGTTCTCTATCCATGTCAATACATTACCCCCAATCCCATCTGCTTTAATTTTGCACACTAATCTCTTTTGTGGGACCTTGTCAAAGCCTTTTGAAAGTCCAAATACACCACATCTACTGGTTCTCCCTTATCCACTCTACTAGTTACATCCTCAAAAGATTCTCGAAGATTTGTCAAGCATGATTTTCCTTTCATAAATCCATGCTGACTTGGACCGATCCTGTCACTGCTTTCCAAATGCGCTGCTATTGCATCTTTATTAATTGAGTCCAGCATTTTTCCCACTACCAATGTCAGGCTAACCGGTCTATAATTGCGTGTTTTCTCTCCCTCCTTTTTTAAAAAGTGGGGTTACATTTAGCTACTCTCCAATCCATAGGAACTGATCCAGAGTCCATGGAATGTTGGAGAATGACCACCAATGCATCTAATATTTCTAGGGCCACTTCCTTAAGTACTCTGGGATGCAGACTATCAGGCCCTAGGGATTTATCGGCCTTCAATCCCATCCATTTCCCTAACACCATTTCCTGACTAATAAAGATTTCTCTCAGTTCCCTCAGTTCCTCCTTCTCGCTAGACTCTAGATCCCCTAGTATTTTCGGGAGGTTATTTGTGTCTTCCTTAGTGAAGACAGAACCAAAGTATTTGTTCAATTGGTCTGCCATTTCTTTGTTCCCCATTATGCATTCACCTGATTCTGACTGCAAGGGACCTACATTTGTCTTCACTAATCTTTTTCTCTTTACATATCTACAGAAGCTTTTGCAGTCAGTTTTTATGTTCCCTGCAAGCTTACTCTCATACTTTATTTTCCCCCTCCTAATTAAACCTCCTCTGCAGGATTCTAAATTTCTCCCAGTCGTCAGGTTTGCTGCTTTTTCTGGCCAATTTTTATGCCTCTTTCTTGGATTTAACACTATCCCTAATTTCCCTTGTTAGCCACGGTTGAGCCATCTTCCCCATTTTATTTTTACGCCAGACAGGGATGTACAATTGTTGTCGTTCATCCATGTGATCTTTAAATGTCTGCCATTGCCTATCTACCGTCAACCCTTTAAGTATCATTCACCAGTTTATCCTAGCCAATTCACGTCTCATACCATCTAAGTTACCTTTCTTTAAGTTCAGGACCCTAGTCTCTGAATTAACTGTATCTCTCTCCATCTTAATAAAGAATTCTACCATATTATGGTCACTCTTCCCCAAGGGGCCTCACATGACAAGATTGCTAATTAATCCTCTCTCATTACACAAGACCCAGTCTAGGATGGCCTGCTCTCCAGTTGGTTCCTCAACATATTGGTCTAGAATACCATCCCTTATATACTCCAGGAATTCCTCCCCCACAGTATTGCTACCAGTTTGGTTAGCCCAATCTATATGTAGATTAAAGTCACCCATGATAACTGCTGTACCTTTATTGCAAGCATCCCTAATTTCCTGTTTGATACCATCCCCAACTTCACAACTACTATTTGGTGGTCTGTACACAACTCCCACTAACGTTTTCTGCCCTTTGGTGTTTCGCAGCTCGACCCATATAGATTCCACATCATCCAAGCTAATGTCCTTCCTTACTATTGCTTTAATTTCCTTTTTAACCAGTAACGCTACCCCACCTCCTTTTCCTTTCTGTCTATTCTTCCTGAATATTGAATACCCCTGGATGTTGAGTTCCCAGCCTTGGTCACCCTGTTTTTCTTTAAAATGCTGCCAACATTGAGAGACATTTTGCTGTTAGCTTACAATGTTTTTTGGGCCACCTAGATCGTTTTAAAGTGCTTGGAATAGCTGTACAACCTTCTGCAATCTTAATGCAGATTTTTCTACATGGGGATCCTTCAGGCAATTCCACTTGAGCTAGAGGAAGAGGAGCAGCAGCAACAGAGAGAAGGAGAAAATAGAGCTGTCAGCAGACCAGAAAGAAGGAGCCATGCTCACAGGGATTCCTACCCTCCCAACAGAACGTATAGATCCAGAACGTATAGATCCAGAACAGCATAGCCACACTTAACTGAGCAGTGCAGAAGTAGGCCGCGCATCTCGAGAGAGAGAGGCTGTGCTGTGTCACCTCCAGCAACAAGACCTATAACCATCAGTCACAGCCAGGGGCAGCATTGCCTGTTGCAGTTGAGGTCACTGCAGCCCTGAACTTCTTTGTCTCTGGCTTCTTCCAGACTGCAGCGAGGGAGATCAGTAACATCAGTCAGTCTGCAGTTCATGCTCGCATTAAGCATGTGACTGATGGCAAATGCTTTCATCACATTCCCCATGGATAAACAGAAACTGCAGGATAGTGTTGTGGGGGTTGTGTAGATTGGGGAGGTGGGAGGGGGGGGCCTATGGTTGGATCTACTTCTGGCCCTCACTGCACCAAAGGGGCGTGGCTCGGGGAGTTCCAGGGTTTCCCCACTCCGCCATCTCATTGGCCCAATGGAACCGACGCCTGCTGAGAACAGGTGTAGATTCCATTATGTGTTTATTGGAGACGCCAACTGGCTGGAGGGAGTGGTAGCAATCCTGGAGGGAATGGATTACCTTGCAGGGATGGCCCGATTGTTCCTTTAGGAGATACAGAGTTGAGGGGGCGCTGCTCTGTTCGTAGAAGGCCCTTCCTGGGCCTCAGCTGCTTTGTCGGAGCTGGTCCAATGTTCTGGGCCTCAGTCGGAGTTGAAGCCCCACTGATGCACCCTTATAGGTACAATGCGCCTGCCCCGACCATGCCAATGATCCCACCCCCAGAATTCGAGACACAGTCGGTGGCTTTCACATTGAATGGCCGTGGGTTCCATTCCACTGCACTTGTGCCAGCGGAATGGGCCCATCGGATCTTTGGCCCTTTATAATTGTGAAAATGAGCAATCATAGAAGACACACATAACTAACTGCTTACAGTGTTTGCCACTTTGTATATCTTTTCCCAATGATTTATTATCTTCCATCATTTCCTTGCTTCAAGGCCTAGTACCAAATATGACAACTGTGCCCCAGATGCTGTTCACTGTCTTTCGTATTACGCTCGTTGATGATTATGGATTTGAAGATATGTACACAAAGGACCCAGTAATGGCGTACTTTCTTTGTGGAACATTTCTTGGGGTCTCGAGCATTCTTTGTATCAATCTTCTCATAGCACTGCTTTCAGACACGTTCCAAAGGTAAGTCTTCATGAAAAATATTTAACACGTACAAATAATGTGACTTCTCTTGGTGGGTCATTGGATAAATGCGTGCAGTTTTGCTGCTGTTAGGGAATTAGATCAAGGGTGGTGGTATGACAGGCCTCAGATTCTGTAGGATAGAGGAGGGAATGTCATCCAGGTTTCCTGATCACATCAATGGATTTTAGTTGGATGTTAATAGACTAACAAGCGTGGACAGCATCAGGCTAGGCTTTAGTGCCCCCATAGTGGAAAAGCACATCACAGCAGGTTGCGCCAATGTATGTCCACTGCCATCAGCACTTTTACTAATATCCTAGAGAGTTCAGGGAGTGAGGTTGAAAAAGATGCAATGGGTGAATCACAACTTACAAGTGGAGGTGGCAGAAGAGGAATAAGAAACATCTGTTCAGGGTGCAAACCCATGCCATATGCCATAGGTATAGACAAAGGCTTGGCATCTTAATGGGCCTGTCTTAGTTCTCTGCCACATTCTTTGACTCTGCCATGAGCAGATACAATAGCTGGTGGACAGTGTGCAACAGTGAACCTCCAACATCATTGTACACAACAACAACAACTTGTATTTATATAGCGCCTTTAATGTAGTGAAACGTCCCAAGGCGCTTCACAGGAGTATTATGTGATAAAAATTTGACACCGAGCCGCATAAGTAGAAATTAGCGCAGATGCTTGGTCAAAGAGGTATGTTTTAAGGAGCATCTTAAAGGAGAAAAGAGAGGCGGAAAGATTTAGGCATGGAGTTCCAGAGCTTGGGGCTTAGGCAACTGAAGGCAACGCCACCAATGGTTGAGCGATTATAATCAGGGATGCTCAAAAGGGCAGAATTAGAGGAGCGCAGACAACTTGGGCGGGGAGGGGGGGGCTGCTGCAGGGGTTGTGGGGGGGGAAGAGATTGTGGGGTTGGAGGAGATTATAGAGATAGGGAGGGATGAGAAAATAAGGATGAGAATTTTGAAATCGAGGCGTTGCTTAACCGGAAGCCAATGGAAGTCAGCGAGCACAGGAGGGACTTACGGAACTGCAGAGTATCGTCGATTGAGTGACATTTCCATGGCGATGTGCAGAGGAGCCCCAATGCAGGGAGGGAGTAAGTGCCAAACCGTATTGTCTCACGAATGCTCTGACTGGTGCTATTAAGACCTTGGGCACCCAGTTATTGAAGTCATTCACTGCCAGATTTGACAGCTGATGGTTGTTTGGAGAGAACCGTGTTGATGAGTGTTATCCACATTGGAGTTACCCTGCTCAGATCTCTGAGGTGCCCATCCCTAGGGCATGGCAGGAGAAGTGCCTTTCTCTCAAAGTACATCTTCCCACTTTTGCAAGGCCTCTCAAAGGATTGAGAAAGTACCAGAGAGCAGATAAGCATTGGGCCTTACTGCATTATTGAACAGCTCTTGTTGCAGGGGCATATCTGACCCAGCACCCAACATTGCCTCATTGCTTGCCCCAACATCTGACCTTAGAAAATTAGGCATGTATAAATCGAGCTCATGAGGTTGGAGGGGTCCAATTTTCTGTCCTGCTGACTGCGCGGCTCTGCGATGCATTCAAGGGAAAACGAGAAAGTTAACTCGCAAGTATAGTGTTCTAGGTTATGCAAAGACTTTCAGAGTTGAGCATTTCACTGGAGTAAAAAAGAATGATGGGGGTGGGGGTGGGCGGGGACATGATCCAGGACTTTAAAATGCTGAGGCAAGGATAATGGAGATGTAAGATGTGAATTTAAATTGGACCATGAATTCAAAACTGTAGGGAGCAGTTTCAAAATTAATAAGCAAAATTAGAGCTAAGAAGAGTATGTACCAAGCACTGCACAATGCATTTGTGAAACATTGCTCCCAGCAAAAGCAATCCTTTCTGTGTCAATTGGTTCTTTCGAAAAAGACCCGGAGAAATATTTATAAATGGTTTTGCAGGTTACAGGGGTACATATAAATTAAGATGGTTAAATACACTATGGGATATGATGGTGGATGTGTTCTTGGGAGGTGGGGTTGTCTCAAACATAGAAACATAGAAAATAGGTGCAGGAGCAGGCCATTCGGCCCTTCGAGCCTGCACCATCATTCAATAAGATCATGGCTGATCATTCACCTCAGTACCCCTTTCCTGCTTTCTCTCCATACCCCTTGATCCCTTTAGTCATAAGGGCTATATCTAACTCCCTCTTGAATATATCTAACGAACTGGCATCAACAACTCTCTGTGGTAGAGAATTCCACAGGTTCACAACTCTCTGAGTGAAGAAGTTTCTCCTCATCTCAGTCCTAAATGGCTTACCTCTTATTCTTAGACTGTGATCCCAGGTTCTGGACTTCCCCAAAATCGGGAACATTCTTCCTGCATCTAGCCTGTCTAGTCCTGTCAGAATTTTATATGTTTCTATGAGATCCCTTCTCATTCTTCTAAACTCCAGTGAATACAGGCCCAGTTGATCCAGTCTCTTCTCATATGTCAGTCCTGCCATCCCGGGAATCAGTCTGGTGAACCTTCGCTGCACTCCCTCAATAGCAAGAACGTCCTTCCTCAGATTAGGAGACCAAAACTGAACACAATATTCTAGGTGAGGCCTCACCAAAGCCCTGTACAACTGCAGTAAGACCTCCCTGATCCTATACTCAAATCCCCTAGCTATGAAGGCCAACATGCCATTTGCCTTCTTCACCACCTGCTATACCTGCATGCCAGCTTTCAATGACTGATGTACCATGACACCCAGGTCTCGTTGCACCTCCCCTTTTCCTAATCTGCCGCCATTCAGATAATATTCTGCCTTCACGTTTTTGCCACCAAAGTGGATAACCTCACACTTATCCACATTATACTGCATCTGCCATGTATTTGCCCACTCACCTAACCTGTCCAAGTCACCCTGCAGCCTCTTAGCATCCTCCTCACAGCTCACACCACCACCCAGCTTCGTGTCATCTGCAAACTTGGAGATATTACACTCAATTCCTTCATCTAACTCATTAATAAAAATTGTAAATAGCTGGGGTCCCAGCACTGAGCCCTGCGGCACCCCACTAGTCACTACCTGCCATACTGAAAAGGACTCATTTATCCCGACTCTCTGCTTCCTGTCTGCCAACCAGTTCTCTATCCACGTCAATACATTACCCCCAATACCATGTGCTTTAATTTTGCACAACAATCTCTCGTGTGGGACCTTGTCAAAAGTTTTTTGAAAGTCCAAATACACCACATCCACTGGTTCTCCCTTGTCCACTCTACTAGTTACATCCTCACAAAATTCTAGAAGATTTGTCAAGCATGATTTCCCTTTCATAAATCCATGCTGACTTGGACCGATCCTGTCACTGCTTTTCAGATGCGCTGCTATTTCATCTTTAATAATTGATTCCAACATTTTCCCCACTACCAGGCTAACCGGTCTATAATTCCCTGTTTTCTTTCCCTCCTTTTTAAAAAAAAAAGTGTTGTTACATTAGCTACCCTCCAGTCCATCGGAACTGATCCAGAGTCGATAGACTGTTGAAAAATGATCACCAATGCATCTACTATTTCTAGGGCCACTTCCTTAAGTATTCTGGGATGCAGACTATCAGGCCCTGGGGATTTATCGGCCTTCAATCCCATCAATTTTCCTAACACAATTTGCTGACTAATAAGGATTTCCTTCAGTTCTTCCTTCTCGCTAGATCCTCTGTATTTCCGGAAGGTTATTCGTGTCTTCCTTCGTGAAGACAGAACCGAAGTATTTGTTCAACTGGTCTGCCATTTCTTTGTTCCCCATTATAAATTCACCTGATTCTGACTGCAAGGGACCTGCATTTGTCTTCACTAATCTCTTTCTCTTCACATATCTATAGAAGCTTTTGCAGTCAGTTTTTACGTTCCCTGCAAGCTTACTCTCATACTCCTCTTTCCCCCTCCTAATTAAACCCTTTGTCCTTCTCTGCTGAATTCTACATTTCTCCCAGTCCTCAGGTTTGCTGCTTTTTCTGACCAATTTATATGCCTTTTCTTTGGATTTAACACTTTCTCTTGTTAGCCACGGTTGAGCCACATTCCCCGTTTTATTTTTACTCCAGATAAAGATGTACAATTGTTGAAGTTCATCCATGTGATATTTAAATGTCTGCCATTGCCTATCCACCGTCAACCCTGTGTTTGATAACGCTCATGTGAAATACCTTGGGGAATTTTACTACATTAAAGGTGCTATATAAATCCAAGTTGTTCTTGGAGGACAGGATTGAAACAGAGGGTTGAATAGATATTTTAGATACTCTGTTGGATTACTTTTAGGGTTTATGGAGCAGTTATGCAGAATTTTCCCTCAGGAGATTGATTGGGGGGTGGGGGGGGGGGGTGCGGTGGGAGTGGTGGGTGGGGGAGTAGAGTCCATGATATGGTAGATTGCCCTGTTCTGTGGAAAGAGTGAGGATTTTTGTCCGATGGTTTCTTGGATTGTTCTATTTGCCGTTGATGTTCTTGATATGCTTGTGTTGAATGTTGATGCTTCTTATTTCAGGGTTTATGACAATGCAAATGCAAATGCAGCCATGCAACAGGCTAGCATTATACTTTACGTTGAAGACCATCTCAGTCAGAAGAAAAGGAATAACTTTCAAGAATTTATTCATGAGTTCTGTGCACCTCTAGAGGTATTCTTTGATGATGATCTGACAATAGATCAAGAAGATGATGTCAAAAAAGTCACCATTCAAATAAAGGTAGTGTGAATCTTCTGATGAAATTGTATTTGGTCAAAGCGAATGCATCAAATTCTTGAAACATCTACACCATGAATTAGAGTAAGGGGCAATTGGATGCTGCAGTGTGTTAAGATTGTCCTTCGGGAAATGATTTTATATCAAGTCCAAACCGATGGGCTAAGGGAGTGAAGGTTTACTTTATTTGAGGGTTGCAGGCAGCTCGCATAAAATGTGTCCATTTGAGAATTTGAATTTTTTTTTTAAATCTGGAAATTAAAAGCTGGCATTAGTAAGAGTGACCATGAAGCTGTCAGATCGCTGTAAAAACCCAACTGATTCACCAATGTCCTTTAGGGAATGAAACTTGCCATCCCTTATCCGGTCTGGCCTGCTCATGACTGCAGTCCCACACCAATGTGGTTGACTCTTAACTGCTCTATGATGTGGCCTAGCAAGACATACAGTTGTATCAAATCACTACACACTGTGGTTCAAGAAAGTAGGCCTACAAACAACTTCTCAAAGAAACAAGGGATGGACAAATAATGTCTACCTTGGCTATGATGCCCACATCCTGACAATGAATTAAAAAAGATTATATACTTGGGCATCTGGAGAGAGACAAGATTATATGGTGAGAAGGCAAACAAGTGAGTTTGAGATGGGTGAAAAAGAAGTGCTGTAACCTGCAGGGTTACAGACCTAGAGCTCAATTTTCCCCAGTATTTGCTTCGTTTTTTTTGGAGCAGGCTGCATTTTCTGGCCTAACTTAAATCTCCAGTTTTCCCAATCAATTTGCACCAGCGTAACTGAGTTCGTTCCGAATTTTTTAAGTCAGTTTTTTTCAGCCAAAGGGGGCGTAACCAGCCACCTACGCCACTTCTGGCCATTTAGGGAAGTTTTGCCAGCTGAGAGTTACTCCAGTTCTGATTAGGCCAGTCTATGTGGCCTGTCCTGAAAAACCTTCCCTAGAGTTAAGGAAATCGGCACAGGTAAGGAAAGCAGCGCAGCAGTTGCACGGACACACTGAAAGAATTGAAAAACACATAGCAGCAACTGAGAGAGAGAGAGAGAGAGAGAGAGAGAGAGAGAGAGTGAGAGAGCGAGATTGCCTGGATGGGTCGGAGAGGAATTTCCACAGATTTTTTTCCCCAATTGGCTTGGGTTTTTATCTGTTTTTTTGCCTCTCCCAGGAGATCACATGGCTCCGGTTGGGGTGGAGTGCAGAATGTTGCGGTGCAGGGGGGGGGTCGCAGTTGTGTTGGGCTGGATGCTCTTTACCTTTCAGCCATTGTTCATTGTTCATAGGTTTATATGTAACCTTCAGGGCTGCTGACCGAGGGCAGTGTGGCTCTTTGTCGGACGGCGCAGACACGATGGCCCGAAATGGCCTCCTTCAGCCCTGTAGATTTCTATGTTTCTATGTACATCTGACTGTGCTATACTTGAACTAGCAGTAATCAATGCTGATGCTAGGGGTTATTTTCCCAAGACTGAGAATGAGATTTTCCCCCCCTAGAATCTGCCATATTGACTTCAATGGATAAGAAAATCAGGCGGGATGTAAAACAGGCAACCGGTTCACCTTTGATTGTTTTGTATTACCGCTAAAGTCAAATTTTACCCCCTTTGTGTTTATCAAGGTGAGAGATGTTGATGCTACAGAATGAAATGCTTTCTATGTTAGTCACCCAGTCACAGTATTGAGCACTCGCACAGTTACTCCATAATTTGATGCAGAATAAAGCTCCCTCTATCTGCCCCAATGTTTCTTCAATCTCAACCTGAGGAGAGCACTATTTCCATTTCCTAAACTACTTAGCCCACCTCGGGTCTCTGAGAGAGGTGTTTAAGATGAAAGGTCTAATCCATTGCACCATCCAATTCCCCTGATATTAAAAAAAAAACTGATCTGGAAGTAAATACTCACCATTCTCATTAGAATTTCCTTTCATTTTAATCTACTAACTCTGAAATATATCCCTGTTCAGGAAGATTTAGATAATCTCACAAGTATGATGCAAATGGAAGAATGGGAGAAACCTGATTATGAACAGAGTCCTGTACTCAAACGCTCTAGAAAGATTTTGGGCAAGTCCAGTAGCCAAAGTCAAGATGAATGTTCGGAACAGTAAGTAGCTGTTCCTAAATGTTCAATCTGTCTTTTTATGCACATGTTACTGCACAGTCGTATTGCGTTCATACAAAATCAAAATGCTGCGGATGCTGGAAATCTGAAATAGAAACAGAAAATGCTGGAAACACTCAGCAGATCCGGCAGCATCTGTGGAGAGAGAAACACAGTTAATATTACAAGGTTGGTGACCTTTTGTCCTCAATCTGAAACATTAACTCTGTTTCTCTCTCTACAGATGCTGCCTGATCTGCTGAGTATTTGCAGCATTTTCTGTTTCTATTTCATATTGAGTTCATGTTTGCTCATTTAGAATTTAACATAAACTATTATCCAGTAGTCTTCAGATTGTAATAATCCTATACAGGCTCTCTCATAATTGCATAATTAGGACAGGTTTTAAAGTTTGATTTTATTTTCAAATAGTTATAGGCATCTGTATTTTTCTGCTATGATCTTTTGAGCATACTCACCCTTTATGATTGGAAGATATATATCACCCTACAACAGGGTACACAATTAAATTGTTGCAGGATCCATATGGAAACATTGTATTAACTGTGAGCGATGAGGCCAACTTAGACAACATTATGTACACAACTTTGTTTTTTGTTCAAGTATTTCTTTTTGACATTTACTGATGGTGTTGCTATGTATTAATGCTTGGGGGTCACCAGACACCAGAGGGCGGCGCAGTCAGAGGTCATCGGGCTGTACGCATGTGGCATGTGTGCTTGGTCACCTGTATATAAGCTGGGTATCTTCGTCGCGCAGGCACTCTGGGGCTGGAATAAAGATGGATCAGGTTGCACCTGAGTGAGTTTACAGTAACCAGACCCTTGAGTCATTACAGTTATAAACTGATTGACTTATTTATTTGCAAAGCAAGTAAGAACCTGTTTTTAGCATTCAGTTGTTCTCCCTTGAAGGTTGTAGGAAAAATGAATCAGGATTTGAACTTTGGTATAAAGCTTCAAAGGATCAGTTTTACAGGTTGGTGTTCTGGCTATTCTGCAGACCACTGTGTATCTTTGTTTGAATGAATGAATACCACAGGCTGTTGGTGAAACAGAGCTCATAAAATCTATGAGTTAACTAGCAGAAACCCACAAAACATTTGCGGTCAAATTAGTCATCATCATAGGCAGTCCCTCGGAATCGAGGAAGACTTGCTTCCACTCTAAACATGAGTCCTTAGGTGGCTGAACAATCCAAATATGGGAACCACAGTCCCTGTCACAGGTGGGACAGACAGTCGTTGAGGGAAGGGGTGGGTGGGACTGGTTTGCTGCAAGCTCTTTCCGCTGCCTGTGCTTGATTTCTGTATGCTCTCGGCGATGAGACTTGAGGTGCTCAGCGCCCTCCCGGATGCACTTCCTTCACTTAGGGTGGTCCTTGGCTGGGGTCTCCCAGGTGTCAGTGGGGATGTTGCACTTTATCAGGGAGGCTTTGAGGGTGTCCTTGTAACGTTTCCTCTGCCCACCTTTGGCTCGTTTGCCGTGACCCTTCCAAGTAGAGCGCTTGCATTGGGAGTCTTGTGTCTGGCATGCGAACAATGTGGCCTGCCCAGCGGAGCTGATCAACTGTGGTCAGTGCTTCAAAGCTGCGGATGTTGGCCTGGTCAAGGACGCTAACGTTGGTGCGTTATGTCCTCCCAGGGGATTTGCAGGATCTTGCGAAGATATCGTTGGTGGTATTTCTCCAGCGACTTGAGGTGTCAAACTCGTACCTTTATTGCAACTGTACTCGTTTAGACTATTATCATCTTTGTCGAAAGAATCAACGCTGATGCCCTCCCTCCCTCTGTCTCTCCCTCCCTCTGTCTCTCCCTCCCTCTCTCTCTCAAACTCCCTCCCACTCTCTTTTTCCCTCCCAACCTCGATCGCCCTCCTGCCCTTGCTCGCCCTCACGCCTCCTCCCGCCCTACCACCTCCTCCCACCCTCGCTCGCTTGCCCTCACTCTCCCCCTCCCACCCGCGCGCGCTCTCCCCCTGCCCGCCGCGTGCTCTCCACCCGCCCGCCGCGTGCTCTACACCCGCCCGCGCGCTCTCCACCCTCCCCTCCCGCCCTCGCGCTCTCTCCCCCTCCCCCTCCCTCCCGCTCACGCTCTCTCCCCCTCTACCCCTCGCGCTCTCTCCCCCTCGCGCTCTCTCCCCCTCGTGCTCTCTCCCCCTCTCCCCCTTGCGCTCTCTCCCCCTCGCGCTCTCTCCCCCTCGCGCTCTCTCTCGCCCTCGCGCTCTCTCCCCCTCGCGCTCTCTCCCCCTCTCCCCCTTGCGCTCTCTCCCCCTCTCCCCCTCGCGCTCTCTCCCCCTCGCGTTCTCTCTCGCCCTCGCGCTCTCTCCCCTTCTCCCCCTCGCGCTCTCTCCCCCTCGCGCTCTCTTCCCCTCTCCCCCTTGCGCTCTCTCCCCCTCTCCCCCTTGCGCTCTCTCCCCCTTGCGCTCTCTCCCCCTCTCCCTCTCGCGCTCTCTCTCGCCCTCGCGCTCTCTCCCCCTCACCCCTCGCGCTCTCCCCCCCTTGCGCTCTCTCCCCCTCTCCCCTCGCGCTCTCTCCCCCTCTCCCCCTCGCGCTCTCTCCCCCTCTCCCCCTCTCCCCCTCGCGCTCTCTCTCCCTCTCTCTCTCCCCCCTCCCGCCCTCTCTCTCCCTCTCTCCCACCCCGCCCTCTCTCTCCCTCTCTCCGACCCCCTCCCTCCCTCCCTCTCACACCCCCTCCCTCCCTCTCTCACACCCCCTCCCTCCCTCTCTCACACCCCCTCCCTCCATCTCTCACACCCCCTCCCTCCCTCTCTCACACCCCCTCCCTCCCTCTCTCACACCCCCTCCCTCCCTCTCTCACACCCCCTCCCTCCCTCTCTCACACCCCCTCCCTCCCTCTCTCACATCCCCTCCCTCCCTCTCTCACATCCCCTCCCTCCCTCTCTCTTTTTCCCATTCCCCTCCCACCCTCTCTCTCTTGTATATGTAGGTACCTTTAGTAATGACTCCACGAGGCAGGGTATGGTCTAAAACTCTGCAGGCTTGCAGTCTTTTATTAGCAGCTCCTGAGTGCCAGCCAACAAGCTGTGTGTTCCTTTTTATACTGGGTTACCTGTCGTGTGCAGACATCAATCAGTAAACGGGCATGCATACACAACACTCTCTCTCTCTCTCTCTCCCTCTCTCTTCTCCCCTCCCTCCCACTCTCTCTCCTTCCCCCCCCCCCACCCACCCACTCTCTCTCCCCCACCCACCCTCCCTCCCTCTCTCTCTGTCGCCCCTTCCCTCTCTCTCTCCCCTTCCCGCCCTCTCTCTCTTCCCCCTCCTGTTCTCGTGCTCTCTTCCCCCCCCCCTCCTTCTCTCTCTCCCCCTCCTGCCCTCGCGCTCTCTCTCGCCCTCCCGCCCTCTCTCGCCCTCCCGCCCTCGCGCTCTCTCTCCACCTCCCGCCCTCGCGCTCTCTCTCCCCCTCCCGCCCTCGCGCTCTCTCTCTCCCCCTCCCGCCCTCGCGCTCTCTCTCCCCCTCCCGCCCTCGCGCTCTCTCTCCCCCTCCCGCCCTCGTGCTCTCTTTCCCCCTCCCGCCCTCGCGCTCTCTCTCCCCCACTCCCCCCTCCCTCTCTTTCTCCCCCTCCCGCTCTCGCGCTCTCTCTTCCCCTCCCGCCCTCTCTCTCCCCCTCCCGCCCTCTCTCTCCCCCTCCCGCCCTCTCTCTCCCCCTCCCGCCCTCTCTCTCCCCCTCCCGCCCTCTCTCTCCCCCTCCCGCCCTCGCGCTCTCTCCCCCTCCCTCTCTCTCTCCCCCTCCCGCCCTCTCTCCCCCTCCCGCCCTCCCACCCCCTCTCTCCCCCTCTCTCGTCCCGTCTCTCCCCCTCTCCCGCCCCCTCTCTCCAGCCCTCCTGCCCTCTCTCTCCCACCCTCGCCCTCTCTCTCCCCCTCTCCCGCCCTCTCTCTCCCCCTCTCCCGCCCCCTCTCTCCCCCTCTCCCGCCCCGTCTCTCCCCCTCTCCCGCCCTCTCTCTCCCACCCTCGCCCTCTCTCTCCCACCCTCGCCCTCTCTCTCCCACCCTCGCCCTCTCTCTCCCACCCTCGCCCCCTCCCACCCTCGCCCTCTCTCTCCCATCCCTCGCCCCGTCTCTCCCCCTCTCCCGCCCTCTCTCTCCCATCCCTCGCCCTCGCTCTCCCATCCCTCGCCCTCTCTCTCCCATGGCGAGGTATCGGTTCTACACGTGCCAGCGATCTGAAGGTCAGGAAGTGGCGAGCTACGTCGCCGAGCTAAGGCGATTTGCAGGACAATGTGAGTTTGACGGTTACCTGGAGCAGATGCTCTGGGACTTTTTTATACTGGGCATTGGCCACGAGACCATCTTACGAAAACTTTTGACTGTAGAGACACCGATCCTCAGTAAGGCCATTGCGATAGCGCAAGCATTTATGTCCACCAGTGATAACACCAAACAAATCTCTCAGCACACAATGTTCATAAATTAACTGGAATTGTGTTTGCAAGCAGAAATGTACAGGGCAGAACCCACGAGTCTGCAACTGCCAGCAGGCCTCAGGTGACCCAGATGACTCAGTCCCCAACAAAGGATGAATGCAAGGCAATTCACACCTTGTTGGCCTTGTGGAGGCTTCCATTCAGCCCATTCATGCCGCTTCAAAGGGTATGTTTGCAAGAGCTGTGGAACAATGGGGCACCTCCAACGAGCTTGCAAACGAGTTGCAAGCTCTGCAAAACCTGCTAGCCACCACGTGGCAGAGGAAGATCGGTCCATGGTGGATCAAAGCAATTTCGAGCCTCAGAGAGAGGAGGCAGATGCCGAAGTACACCGGGTGCACACATTTTCGACGAAATGTCCACCTATAATGCTATACGTAAAATTGAATGGCTTACCCGTAGCCATGGAACTGGACACTGGCGCTAGCCAATCCACATTGAGTAAAAAGATATTTGAGAGACTGTGGTGCAACAAGGCATTCAGACCAGCCCTGAGCCCCATCCACACGAAACTGAGAACGTATACCAAAGAGCTCATCACTGTCCTGGGTAGCGCCATGGTCAAGGTCACTACGAGGACACGGTGCACGAACTGCCACTCTGGATTGTCACAGGCGATGGCCCCACACTGCTTGGAAGGAGCTGGCTGGGCAAAATCCGCTGGAACTGGGATGACATCCGAGCTCTATCACATGTCGATGAGGCCTCATGTACCCAGGTTCTCAACATATTTCCTTCTCTTTTTGAACCAGACATTGGAAACTTTTCCGGGGCGAAGGTGCGGATCCACTTGGTCCCAGAGGCATGACCCATTCACCACACGACGCGAGCAGTACCTCACATGATGAGGGAGAGAGTGGAAATCGCCCCAGTGGAATTCAGTGAGTGGGCCAGCCCGATTGTTCCAGTACTCAAAAGTGATGGCACGGTCAGGATTTGCGGCGATTATAGTGTAACTATTAATCGTTTCTCGCTACAGGACCAATACCCGCTACCTAAAGCAGACGACCTATTTGCGGCACTGGCAGGAGGCAAGACGATCACCAAGCTCGACCTGACTTCAGTCTACATGACGCAGGAGCTGGAGGAGTCTTCGAAGGGCCTCACCTGCATCAACACGCACAAGGGACTGTTTATCGACAACAGATACCCGTTTGAAATTCGGTCGGCTGCAGTGATTTTCCAGAGAAATATGGAGAGCCTACACACGATGGTTTTTCAGGACGACATACTGGTCACGGGTCAGGACACCGTCGAGCACCTACAAAACCTGGAGGAGATCCTCCAGCGACTGGATTGCGTAGGGCTGCGGCTGAAGAGGTTGAAATGCATCTTCGTGGCAACAGAAGTGGAGTTTTTGGGGAGAAAGATCGCGGCGGACGGCATTCGGCCCACAGACGCCAAGACAGAGGCGATCAGGAACGCGCCCAGGCCACAGAACATCACGGAGCTGCGGTTGTTCCTGGGACTCCTCAACTATTTTGATAACTTCCGACCAGGTTTAAGCACCCTTTTAGAGCCCCTACATGTGTTATTGCGCAAAGGTGAGAACTGGGTATGGGGAAAAAAAACAAGTAATTGCTTTTGAGAAAGCCAGAAACATTTTATGCTCCAACAAGCTGCTTGTATTGTATAACCCGTGTAAAAGATTTGTGTTAGCATGTGACGCGGCGTCGTACGGAGTCGGGTGTGTATTACAACAAGCTAACGTTGCGGGGAAGTTGCAACCTATCGCCTATGCCCCCAGGAGCTTGTCTAAGGCCGAGAGGGCCGCCAGCATGATTGAGAAAGAGGCATTAGTGTGTGTGTTCGGGGTAAAGAAAATGCATCAGTACCTGTTTGGCCTCAAATTTGAGCTGGAAACCGATCACAAGCCCCTCACATCCCTGTTCGCTGAAAACAAAGGGATAAATACGAATGCCTCAGCCCACATACAAAGGTGGACACTCGCGCTATCAGCGTATAACTATACCATCCGCCACAGGCCAGGCACCAAGAACTGTGCCGATGCTCTCAGTCGGCTACCATTGCCCACCATTGGAAATGGCGCGGCCTGCAAACTTGTTGATGGTGGCACAGCCCGCAGACTTGTTGATGGTCATGGAAGCGTTTGAAAATGATAAATCACCTGTCACGGCCCGCCAGATTAGGACTTGGACCAGCCAAGATCCTCTGCTGTCCGTAGTAAAAAACTGTGTACTGCATGGGAGCTGGGCTAGCAACCCCGTTGAAATGCAAGAGCTAATCAAGCCATTCCAGCGGTGAAAGGACGAGCTGTCCATTCAGGCAGACTGCCTGTTGTGGGGTAACCGCGTAGTGCTATCCAAAAAGGGCAGGGAGACGTTCATCTCGGATCTCCACAGCACACACCCGGGTATAGTAATGCTGAAAGCGATAGCCAGATCCCACGTGTGGTGGCCCGGTATCGACTCTGACTTAGAGTCCTGTGTACGACAATGCAGCGTGTGTGCTCAGTTGAGCAACGCGCCCAGAGAGGCACCACTAAGTTTGTGGTCCTGGCCCTCCAGACCATGGTCGAGGATCCATGTCGACTATGTGGGCCCGTTTCTCGGTAAAGTGTTCCTGATGGTGGTGGATGCTTTTTCAAAATGGATTGAATGTGAAATAATGTCGGGAAGCACCGCCACCGCCACCATTGAAAGCCTGAGGGCCATGTTTGCTACCCATGGCCTGACTGACATACTGGTCAGTGACAACGGGCCATGTTTCACCAGTGCCGAATTTAAAGAATTCATGACCCGCAATGGGATCAAACATGTCACCTCGGCCCCATTTAAACCAGCCTCCAATGGGCAGGCAGAGCGGGCAGTACAAACAATCAAACAGAGCCTTAAGTGAGTCACAGAAGGCTCACTCCAAACCCGCCTGTCCCGAGTACTGCTCAGCTCCCGCACGAGCCCCCGGCTGAGCTATTCATGAAAAGGACACTTAAAACCAGACTCTCGCTGGTTCACCCCAACCTGCATGATCAGGTAGAGAGCAGGCGGCAGCTACAAAATGTAAACGATGGTTGTGCCACTGGAAATTGATCTGAATGACCCTGTGTATGTGCTAAACTATGGACATGGTCCCAAGTGGATCGCGGGCACGGTGATAGCTAAAGAAGGGAGTAGGGTGTTTGTAGTCAAACTAGACAATGGACAAACGAGGCTGCGGTTCACAGACTGCCCTAAACAACCCACAGCAGACACCACCTTTTTCGAGCCCACAACACACACCCAAAGGATCAACGACACCACGCTGGACCAGGAAATCAAACCCATCACGCCCAACAGCCCAGCAAGGCCAGGCTCACCCAGCAGCCCTGCAGGGCCAACAACACGCCAGCCCAGCGAGGGCACAGCCAACACACCAGAACAGACATTTGTACCGAGGCGGTCCACCAGGGAAAGAAAGGCTCCCGACCGCCTCACCTTGTAAATAGTTTTCACTTTGACTTTGGGGGTGGGGAGTGATGTTGTGTATCTGTAAAGCATGCACTCCCATGTTCCGCCACCAGGGAGCTCATCCCCTGAAGTCCCAAGGGATCCCAGCATCCCTTGGGAGCACTGTATATAAGCCGGCCCCTAAGGCCTGTTCCTCACTCTGGAGTGTCTTATTAAAGACTGAGGTCATTATTACTTTAACCTCCCTGTGTGCAGTCTCATCTGTGTTATGAACACAATAGGTTGGTCGTCGACGGTTTCTTCGTCCGACTGCTCTGGCTCGTCTGTGTGCCTCGGCTTTGTTTGATCCATGTGTTTTCTGCAAGTTTGCCCATTCTTGAGCTTAATAACAAACACTCTGTTGCCCTCCTTGGCCATGACCGTACCTGCGATCCATTTGGGACCCTGACCGTAATTCAACACATATACAGGATCATTAACAGAAATCTTGCGTAACACAGTTGTGTGATCGTGGTACCCTTGTTGACTCTGTCTTCTGTATTCAATAGAATACTTAAATCTGGGTGTACAAGAGATAACTTGGTCTTTAGACCTCTTTTCATCATGAGTTCAGCAGGCGAGGCCCCTGTGAGTGTCAAGGCTCTTATCCTGTAACTCAGCAGTATGCAAGACAAGCAGGTCTGCAGTGACCCTTGGGTTATTCTCCTCATGCTTTGCTTGATAATTTGTACTGCACATTCTGCTTGCCCCTTGGACGCAGGCTTGAACGGTGCTGACCTTACATGTTTTATGCTGTTAAGTTTTGCAAAATCGTGAAACTCCTGACTGGTGAAGCATGACCCATTTTCGCTCACCACTATATCAGGCAGACCATGTGTCGTGAACATGACATTGAGATTCTCGATGGTTGCCGTGGATGTACTGGATGACATGATTATGCATTCTATCCACTTCGAATAAGCATCCATCACCACTAAAAACACCTTGCCCAGAAAGGGACCTGCGAAATCTACATGGATCCTGGACCAAGGTTTGGATTCCGTTGGTGCTTTGCTGAGCTGCATGCAGGTGTTGCACTGATGCACACATGCTTCCAGCTCAGAATCAATTCCTGGCCACCATACTTGGGACCTGGCGATGGCCTTCATCATCACTATACCAGGATGTGTGCTGTGTAACTCACGCACAAACTTCTCTCTCCCTTTCTTCGGCATTACAACTCGATTGCCCCACAATATGCAATCTGCTTGAATAGACAGTTCGTCCTTGCGACGAATGTACTGTTTGGCCTCCTCGCACATTTGCTTAGGTATGGCAGACCAATCCCCTTTGAGGATGCAACCCTTTACCACGATAATATCTGGTCCTGGCTGGCCCAGGTCTTAACTTGTTGAGCCCTGACAGAGGTACCTTCACTTTCAAAAGCATCCATGATTATTAACATTAAATCTGCCAGTTGTGGCGTTTCCATCTCCGGTGTGGGCAACGGCAACTGGCTCAAAGCATCGGCACAATTCTCTGTGCCAGGTCTGTGATGAATGACATAATCATAGGCAGATAATGTCAGTGCCCACCTTTTAATGCGGGATGAAGCGTTGGTATTGATACCTTTGCTCTCGGAAAACAATGAAATGAGCGGCTTGTGATCGGTCTCTAATTCAAACCTCAGACCGAACAGGTATTGATGCATCTTTTTAACACCATACATACATGCTAAAGCTTCTTTTTCTACCATACTGTAGGCTCTTTCTGCTTTAGACAAACTTTTGGATGCATATGCGACAGGTTGAAGTTTCCCCGACTCATTGGCTTGTTGTAACATGCAACCAATTCCAGGCCAAAACTGAACGTTTACATGGGTCATAATGTACCAGCAGATAGGTGGCTTTCTCGAAAGCTCTGGCTTGCAATGCGCCCCACACCCAGTTGTTGCCTTTTCTCAATAACATGTGCAGTGGTTCAAGTAAGGTGCTCAATTTAGGTAGGAAGTTACCAAAGTAGTTGAGTAGACCCAGGAACGAACGCAGATCCATCACGTTCTGCGGCTTGGGTGCATTCTTGATGGCTTTGGTTTTCACGTCAGTAGGTCTGATGCCATCAGCGGGATTTTCCTCCCGAGGAATTCGACCTCCGGTGTCATGAAGACACACTTCGAGCGTTTAAGTCCGAGTCCCACTCTGTCCAAACGTAGTAGAACCTCTTCCAGGTTGTTGAGATGTTCCTTGGAGTCACGACCAGTGATCAGGATGTCATCTTGGAACACCACGGTTCTAGGAACGGACTTCAGTAGACTTTCCATATTCCTCTGGCATATTGCTGAGCGAATTCCAAACGGGCACCAGTGGTAAATAAACAGTCCTTTGTGCGTGTTAATGCACGTAAGTCTCTTCAACGTCTCCACCAACTCCTGAATCATATAGGCCAACATCAAGTCCAGTTTTGTGAATGACATCCCTCCAGCTAGTGTCGCAAAGAAGTCATCAGCCTTTGGTAACGGGTACTGATCTTGTTTCGAAACCCTGTTGATCATAGCCTTGTAGTCTCCACAGATTCTGACTGTGCCATCACTTTTCAGCACTGGGCCAGCTCCATTGTTCCTTTCATTAAATTCGACCGGTGATATGATCCCTTCACGCTGAAGTCTGTCCAGTTCAATTTCGACCTTCTCCCTCATTATATACGACACCACCCGAGCTTTCTGATGGAAGGGTCTTGCACCTTAGTCCATGTGGATCTGCACCTTGGCTCCCGTGAAGTTGCCGATACCCGGTTCGAACAACGAGGGGAACTTGCTCAATACTTGGCCACATGTATCATTCTCCGACGACAATGCCTTTGTCGTTCCGGTCGCATCTGATTTTCTCCAACCAACTCCTGCTGAGCAGCGTTGGGCCATTGCCTGGAACAATCCACAGGGGTAACTCGTGAACCACACTGTTATACGACAGATTCATTTGTGTATTGCCAATTACCTTTATCAGTTCTTTGGTGCATGTGTGCAGCTTGGTGTTAACAGGGCTCAGCCTGGGCCTCACAGTCTTGGTATCCCACAGCTTGTTAAATGCGCTCTCGTTCATGATCGATTGGCTCGCCCCTGTGTCCCGTTCCATCAATACTGGTATCCCATTAAACTTCACGTTAATCAAAATTGGTTTACTCTTGGTTATGAAAGAGTACAATCCATACACTTCCTCCTCTGGCATCTCGGATTGCATATCCGGATCCGCGCTAGTCTGACTCTCAACCTCCACGTGGTGTGTCGCAGCTCACTTGCTCATCTGCGGATACTTGCACTGGAGGTGCCCCACTCTCAGACAGCCCTTGCAACTGTTGTGTATCTGTAAAGCATGCACTCCCATGTTCCGCCACCAGGGAGCGCATCCCCTGAAGTCCCAAGGGATCCCAGCATCCCTTGGGAGCACTGTATATAAGCCGGCCCCTAAGGCCTGTTCCTCACTCTGGAGTGTCTTAATAAAGACTGAGGTCACTGTTACTTTAACCTCCCTGTGTGCCGTCTCATCTGTGTTAGGAACACAATAACAACGATATTGCTCAAATTGGCACTGCTGGTGCCGATGATTTTCCCCAAAACGCCAACACGGAGAAGTCGGATACATTCCCGCTGGCGGACTTTGGGCAGCCACAGGTTTCGCGAACGCAGCTGCATGGGCCCTGCCATGTGCTGCTCTGCCGAACGCCGAATCAATCGCATTTACAGTACTTGCCGAGGTTTGGTTCTTCACCGCTATTTGCTTTAAACTCCTGTCCATCGTCATTCATGATTGAGTGATCTGGATGGCCCTTTTTAAATCCAACTCCTCTGCCGCCAGAAGTTTGTGCAGGATCACCTCGTGGTTGATACCGATAACAAAGAAGTCTCGCAGCATGTCTGCCAACACCGTTCCGAACTTGCACGGTCTCGCTAGACGTCTCAGGTCGGCAACAAATTCCGCCGCGCTCTGGCCCTCCGATTGAATGTGTGTATAAAACATGCAGCTTGAGATGATGATGCCGTGATGATGATATCAATGTACACAACTCCTCGTACGTTTTCTCTGTTGGATCACTAGGTATGAGTAAATTCTTTATCAGACTGTAGATCTTTGAACTGTACACAATGAGGAACACAGCCCGGCACCAATCTGCATCGTCGACCCTCTTCATTTTGGCCATGAAGTACTCGTTCAAATGGTTCACTAAGTCTGCCCAATTTTCTCCCTCCACGAATCGCTCTAAAAATCCAATCATGCTCATTTTGCAAACAAATGTTCATGTATTCTCATCGCCAAATGTTATGTATACAATAAAGGTACAAACTGAGTACTGTTTAACTAAGCAAGGTACAACCTTGCTTCTGCTTTATTACAGCCCAAAGCACCTGACTCATAAAATGGTTGGCCTTTTATACCCGAGCAGCACCATATGCGTGCTGTTCAGTGGCCTCCAACAATGACACCATCTGGTGGCTACAAACAGCATGGACATACATGACAATAATTGTCACAGTGCTGGTCCTACTCGTTGCCATGTTGTACCAATGAGGTTCTGTGACTGTACATTGTAAAGCATCAGTGTAAAATTCAGCATCGTGTGATGACACCCTGGAAACCTCTTGTGGGCCTGCACATTTCTTGGGTGTCTGCTCCGATGTTCTGTGAACAGATAAAACAACATTGACTGTTTCTGCTGCCTGCATCCACATTTCTCTGGTGCTGCTCTTCACCGTGGACTGTCGTTTGCAACCAACAGCCCCTTCTGGCCAACACCTCCTGGAGCAGGACCTCCAGAGCAGCTTATTGAAATGCCATTCTACGTTTTGTCTTGCAACCATATCGCCCCTTCAGAAGCGGTACAGTTTTAAGATGACCAGAGGCCCTTTAAGTGTTGCTGACATCAGGTGAACTCCCCTCGAACCCTCCACCCCCACTCCCCTTCCCCGTCCTGCAATCCCGTGCACACTTATGCACTACATGCTGGGAGTGCTAAGATAACGTAAATGAGATGATCATGCGTTCTAACATCAGCTCGGCAACAAGCACTCCAGACTACCAGAAGACCGGTGGTCTCACTGCTGCTATGCCAGGACTGCACTATTGGCCCCATGAAAACATCAGGGTAGAGTTTCCACTTTGGGCACACTCAGCAATCCGGGTGTAAATTGCGCTACTTTTCTGAAGTGATGTTTCAAGTTTCCACTCAGGCTCATTTGCAAAATCACAAAAGTAAAATCAGGCAGCGTTTTCGAACGTACTTGTTTATGTTTTTCCTCTTGAATTAAAAAATATTCCTTGATATATTTAAGAATGGTGACCTGGTGCAGTTTTATTAATACAGCTGAAAATGGGTTTATCACAAAAAAATAAGCATTTTTAATCCGAGTGTCTAGTTCACCACCTGTGAGTAACCTGATTTTGAAGAACTGAAAATTACTTAAAAAAAACTATACAGAACCATTTACTAGTTTCATTGGTGTACAGTAGCTTCTTTGTAACTTAAATATTTTTTAATATTTAAAAGCTTTTAAAAGGTCGCTTGGTGCTCTTGCGCCTAAAATTTTAAGACTTTCATAAGAACATAAGAAATAGGAGCAGGAGTAGGCCATACGGCCCCTTGAGCCTGCTCCGCCATTTAATATGATCATCGCTGATCCAATCATGGACTTCGGTCCACTTCCCTGCTCGCTCTCCATAACCCCTTATTCCATTATCGGTTAAGAAACTGTCTATTTCTGTCTTAACTTTATTCAATGACCCAGCTTCCACAGCTCTCTGAGGCAGCGAATTCCATGGATTTACAACCCTCTGAGAGAAGAAATTCCTCCTCATCTTAGTTTTAAATGGACAGCCCCTTATTCTAAGATTATGCCCTCTAGTTCTCGTATCCCCTATCAGTGGAAACATCCGCTCTGCATCCACCTTGTCAAGCCTCTCATAATCTTACATGTTTTGATAAGATCACCTCTCATTCTTGTGCATTCCAATGAGTAGAGGCCCAACCTACTCAACCTTTCCTCATAAGTCAATCCCCTCATCTCCGGAGTGAACCTTCTCTGAACTGCCTCCAAAGCAAGTATATCCTTTCTTAAATATGGAAAAGCAAAACTGTATGCAGTATTCCAGGTATGGCCTCATCAACACCCTGTATAACTTTAGTAAGACTTCCCTGCTTTTATACTCCATCCCCTTTGCAATAAAGGCCAAGATTCCATTGGCCTTCCTGATCATTTGCTGTATCTGCATACTATCCTTTTGTGTTTCATGCACCAGAATCCCCAGGTCCCGCTGTACTACAGCACTTTGCAATTTTTTTCCATTTAAATAATAACTTGCTCTTCGATTTTTTTTTTCTGCCAAAGTGCATAACCTCACATTTTCCAACATTATACTCCATCTGCCAAATTTTTGCCCATTCACTTAGCCTTTTGCAGGTTTTTTGTGTCCTCCTCACACATTGCTTTTCCTCCCATCTTTGTACTGTCAGCAAACTTGGCTACATTACACTCAGTCCCTTCATCCAAGTTAAAAGGCTTTTGACAAGGTCCCACACAAACGATGAGTGTGCAAAATTAAAGCACATGGTATTGGCGGTAATGTATTCACGTGGATAGAGAACTGGTTGGCAGACAGGAAGCAGAGAGTTGGAATAAATGGGGCCTTTACAGAATGGCAGGCAGTGGCCAGTGGGGTGCCGCAGGATTCAGTGCTGTGACCCCAGCTATTTACAATATACATCAATGATTTAGATGAAGGAATTGAATGTTATATCTCCAAGTTTGCAGATGACACTAAGCTGGGTGACGGTGTGAGCTGTGAGGAGAATGCTAAGAGGCTGCAGGGTGACTTGGACAGGTTAGGTGAGTGGGCAAATGCATGGCAGATGCAGTATAATGTGGATAAATGTGAGGTTATCCACTTTGGTGGCAAGAACAGGAAGATAGAATATTATCTGAATGGTGACAGATTAGGAAAAGGGGAGGTGCAACGAGACCTGGTTGTCATGGTACATCAGTCATTGAAAGTTGGCATGTAGGTACAGCAGGTGGTGAAGAAGGCAAATGGCATGTTGGCCTTCATAGCTAGAGGATTTGAGTACAGGAATATAGGAGCAGGGAGGTCTTACTGCAGTTGTACAGAGCCTTGGTGAGGCCACACCTGGAATATTGTGTTCAGTTTTGGTCTCCTAATCTGAGGAAGGACGTTCTTGCTATTGAGGGAGTACAGCGAAGGTTCACCAGACTGATTCCCAGGATGGCAAGAATGACATATGAGGAGAGACTGGATCAACTGGGCTTGTATTCACTGGAGTTCAGAAGAATGAGAGTGGATCTCATAGAAACATATAAAATTCTGACGGAATTGGACAGGTTAGAGACAGGGGAAGAATGTTCCCATTGCTGGGGAGTTCCAGAACTAGGGGTCACAGTCTAAGAATAAGGGGTAAGCCATTTAGGACCGAGATGAGGAGAAACTTCTTCACTCAGAGAGTGGTTAACCTGTGGAATTTCCTACAGCAGAGAGTTGTTGAGGCCAGTTCGTTAGCTTTATTCAAAAGGGAGTTAGATATAGCCCTTACAGCCAAAGGGATCAAGGAGTATGGCGAGAAAGCAGGAAAGGGGTACTGAGGTGAATGATCAGCCATGATCTTATTGAATGGTGGTGCAGGCTCGAAGGGCCGAATGGCCTGCTCCTGCACCTAATTTCTATCTTTCTATGTTTCTATGTTAATATAGATTGTAAATAGTTGGGGTCCCAGCACTGATCCCTGTGGCACCCCCACAAGTCACTGATTGCCAGCCCGAGAATGAATCATTTATCCCGACTCTGTTCTCTGTTAGTTAGCCAATCCTCTATCCATGCTAATATATTACCCCCGTCTCCTCAAAGGCGCGCAATGGTGGAAACTTGCCATGCTCGTTCATTCGATCTGGGGGGATGGCCAGATTTGTGGGCGGGGCCAGCTCCCAGTGCAGTGTTTTTTAAACCAACATAAAGGATCGCGGAAGTTCAATTGTCGCTGGATGTAACTTGCGCTGTAAATTCCTCGATCTTTTGCGCTGGTTTGGCCGATCTTAGGTAAGTTGCGCTGGAAAAACCAGCGCCCCCTTGCGGAAACTCTACCACATACGCCTATCTAATTGGGTCACAATTAAACTGCTCTATTGAAGCAAATCAGTTTTCCTCTGCAATTAACTGCTTCCAGCCTCTGGGGTACATCTTTGGCAAGTCATCCATAGGTTTCATCCCAGTTCTTTTTCTTCTTTCTCGAACTTCAAGCTAACATCTTGCTTGTCGTTTTTTTTATACTTCAACGAACTGACACAGCTGAGTTAACTGTTAGATGTATTTAATTTAGACAGTAATCCAACATCCTTCACACTTCTCACTATAGTCTCCAAATGTTATAAAATGTTAGCAAAATCCTTCCATTTAAGTACCTTAAATTATAAGGATTAAACCATTATTTCATGCAGTCTGACTAATCTGTCATTCTTCATCAAGATTAGAGTTCCAATTAAAACTGTACAAACACATCAGCAAATTTTAATTAATATAAAAATAGAAGATACTAGAAATACTCAGCACGTCCGGCATAGTGAAGGGTCAACGACCTGAAACATTAACTCTATTTCTCTCTCCACTGATGCTGCCTGACCTGCTGAGCTTTTCCAGCATTTTCTGTTTTTATTTCAGATTTCCAGCATCCGCAGTATTTTGTTTCTGTATTAATAAATGTTAATTCTCTGACTAACTTTATTTATGTATATCTTTCACATGGGTATGACCATCTCCAACCAGAGAGAGCATAATTACCTTCTCTTGACGTTCAATGGCATTACCATCAATGTTCCCTGTAAGTGGCTCGGTCACACAGTGCCCAGAGATCTTGCACAGTCAGCTTTTCAAAAAAAATCTCGCATGCACGGTATTTTGAATGGGCTGCGCAGCCCGATTTTAAAAAAAATTACAGGGAACATTGATTTCCATTAGTGAATCTTCCGCCATCAACATCCTGGGAGGTGGGGGGTTTCACAATTGGCCAGAAACTCATTTTGATACCCCTAAAACAACCTCCCCTGAACCGCCTCTCCCCCCCCGCCCCCGCCCCCCCCCCGGCCACCCCACCTCACCTCACCCCTCTGAAAAAAAAATAAAACTCTCTTTTGTTTGATTTGTGCCCACTTCATTCATCACCATGTGCAGGCTTCAAGTTCAGTTTATGTTCCAACCTGCTTTATGTACAGAAGTTAACTTTATAGTACTGGATTTACTGTAACATTTCCGAGAAGGTACTGATTTTTTTTCTGGGGTTCAATTCTGTAATCGGGACTGGGAAAGGGGGAAGGTCACAATCCGCAGAGGCGGGAGAGAGAGAGAGAGAGGCCACAATCAGCAGGGGGTAGTCCGAAGGCTTCCCATACAGTAGCAATGAATTATAAATCTGGCTTCCAATTGCATTGTGGGAGTCCGATTTAAATATGTTAATTAGATGCCCCACCTCTCTACGGCTGGACACTTGGGCACCCCGATATCTGCCGGGTGTGTGCGCGCCATATTGGAAATGCATTCCCCATATTTAAGTCTTTAACAAGCACTCCCTCACATAGCCCCCACCCCCCCGCCCCATCCGTTTCCCGCCTGTCATGGGGAGGGGTTAATATCGAGGCTATTATTTCTGCCCACTGGAACGTCCCCAATGCTTGGGAAGACCTATATTCGTCAGTGATTTGAGAACAACATTGGTGGCCTTTACAAACCGTAAGTGTTCAACAGTGACCAAAGGCAACAGTCCAGCACACTGCAGGGGAACTAGCGAATACCATTCTTTACTTCTGCATCCAAAACAACAGCATTGCCTCATTTACATTAATTTTCTTCTTAGGTGGTCCCTCGAATCGAAGATGATTTGCTTCCACGACAAAAAGGGATGTGTTCAATGAGTTCACAGGTGTCTCAATGAAGGAATTAATATTCCAGGTCCCGAACAACATATTGAAGGGTGGAAGATGCCTGTGCATGGACTTTTTTAACTTGTGGTGGCCGTTGCACACCAGCCACCACACTGGCTTGACAGAGCTAGGTCTTGGTCCGGTGGCAAGGGCTAACCAAGACGACTGGAGACCAGCTCTGCTGCACGAACCTAGTGCGCGCACATATCGCAGTGTGGACTGGCCCGTGCTGCCCCAGAGCCCTCGCCTGTTATGGGCCCCGAACTCGCACCTCTCCTGTGCCCCGAACACGTCACTCCACGATCACTCACTGCTCCTTCACCCCGACCTTCCCACTCCTGCTGTACCTGCCCACGCTCCAATCATCGACCTGGTGATGTCCAATCCAGTCGCCCTCTTCACTGCTGTCGCCCTCCTGCACCAGCTCGTGCTGCTCCCTGTAGTGGTATGCCACCACGCTGGTCCCAGGCCCCTACACGCCGCTCCTTTTAAGGCTCGACCTGCCGCAGATGTTTCCTCGCAGATCGGGGCTGCCATGCTGGTCCAAGGCCGCCGCACGCCACTCCTTTAAGGCCTTTTAGACATGGCACTGTCTCTTAACACTGCGGGTGCTTCATTTAAATGACGTCGCCCCATTAACAATATAAGGGCTCGACTTCCACTATGATCGCGATATTTCCAGCCTTAGTGCTTTTTTTATTTTTCAGAATCGCTGGAATATCTCCCATTTTAAAAACCGCTAGTTTCGCCTTTTTAATTTGGGCGATAGCCTTCGCGATGTGAAATGGGCCTTAGCGATGTATTCAGTCGTGCAAGGCTGGCGTCCATAGCAATGGCCGTTCTGCGCATGCGCGTTTTCTTTTCAGCAAAGAACTTTTCCGCGATTCGGAAGGTCAGTGGTCAACTGCAAATGCTCAGAAGACTGAAAGAGAGGGAGAGAGAGAGAAGGAAGGTGGAAAGAAGTGTGTGCAGTTTGTAAAATGTCAAACGAAGAATCTACCGATAATAGTATGCAGCAGGAACTTTGAGAGAAGGAGAGCGAAAGCATTCTCTGAGGAGGCTAATGAGGCCCTGGTGAATGAAGTGGAAAATCGGTGGGGCCAATTCACCTGGGGTGGGCGTGGGAAACCTCCTCCCCGCATTGTATCAAAAAATATGGGCCGATACCGCCGCCCTGGTCTCATCGGTGGCCCACGATAGGCGTGAGGCAGACTAGTGCTGCAAGCGGTGGAACAGTCTTGTTGCATTGGCAAGAGTAAGTATTTAATTATTACATTTTAAATTGTAATGATGCACTGACTCATTAATTAGAATGTAAATCTGCCGGATTGTAATTAAGCTGGGTAATCTTGGGTAACTTTCCTGTTAACATTTGGACTGGAGTCGGAACCTGTGCCCTTTAAGTCTAATTTTACTGAGATGCCTTAAACTTAATTAACAGTATTCATTATTATTATTTAAAGGCTTTGATCGAAAACTGTGGTCAAAGAAATGACTGGAAACAGACAGACCGCAAACATTCGGCATTTCTGCCACTTTAGTTTAGAAGGAGAATTCGTGTGAGCTGTGAGCAACTCTAACTTGGGCACCATCTCCTTTTTGGTTACGTTGGTGGATGGGGCACGACGGAGCACTGAGGGGTCTGGTCACCTTTACTCAGACTGTGTGAGTCTCTCCGGCTGCTGTCACTCACAGTGACCCAGCCTCGACTGGTGGAGAGCTGCCCTAGCTCTGTCTGCCCTGGGATACTTTGGGACATTAGCTCCGGCCACATGGAGGTCTCCGAGCACAGCCCATGGACACGGTGCCCCCTCCCATTACAGTCCTGTCATTGCTGAGCTCACCAGCGGTCCTGATTCCTCCCCCCCCACCCCACTGGGGGACCTCCATCGAGTCCAATAAACCGCCTACCTCCCCTCAGGTACCGAATGGCACGGTCCGTGGATGGGGCCTATCCTGGAGATTGTACGCGAGATGTTTGGTGTCAAGCATTAATTCATAAACACAATCTTATTAAATATTTTCTCTGAACGTAGATGTTATAACCATGCATCTATTGTGGATACAAACCGTATTAGCATATAACATTAATGATGAATTGCATGTGGGGTGACTAATTGTGGATTACAACATCTGTTGTGTTTCTGTAATAGTACCGAGTCAATTAGCTTATGCCATGCCCTTGTCACATTTGCAGAGGAAGATATCTAAGAATCATACAGAGCAGAGGCGAACCGGAGGAGGGCCTGCTGAGTTGCACCCTCTCACCGATCTGGAGGAACGTGCCGCAGCACTCGTGGGCACCCATAATCTTTCTGCCACCCGTGGTGGTGCAGATCCCGTTGTTGCGCCACGTGAGTAATGTGTAAAGCAGTGGTAATTTAAAGTGATTTAATGGCATTTCATTATAATATATGAATGATGTAATGTTATGAATGCAGTTTCTATACTCTTTTGTTCTCTCGTTAATCATATGTAACGTCTCTCGTTCACATTTATTGCAGTCATGATGCTCCTTGTACATATGCCTGCGCAGCACAAGCATTCTCTAGTCTCCCCTTCTCTTCTAATAACCTCAATTATGTTTTCCAGCTCACTAGACTCCCCAGGTGCAACGGCAGGCCCTTGCAGCAACACCTGTACCGCTGCAGGCCGTGATCACCACAGGTGATGAACAGCAAAATGAGGAGGAAGACGAAACCGAGCCTGATGTCTCATCTGTGGTACCTGCGGCCACGTCATCCTCAATGGATGAAGTAACGAGGCCAAGTGACTTGCAACAGGGCACTCCAAGTTGCCCAGTGCAAGTCGTCCAGTGTCCACGCCGACCCGCAGAGGTTAAGTCGGCGAGGCAGGCATGCGCTGCGATGGGCAGATGTCAATGAGGACAGGACATCATACTATTGTCGAAGGCGAGCGTCGACATAGGTTGAGAGCTCCTCCAGGGACATGGTGGGTTGCCCGGCAACATTGCCACACTGTCTGCGAGAATAGCGGAGGGCATGGAGCAGATAGTTGCGGCAATGGGGCGAACGACTGACTCTCTCGATGCCTTGTGGCACGCGATACTTTCGGGATACGGCGCTGCACCCCAAGGTGCCGTACCACCAACCAGCACGACAGATGCGAGGCAGGAGGAAGAACTTCCTTCTGACTCGGAAGATGTTTCTTTGCAAACGTCTTCTCCTCGATCCACTGAGGTCATTCTGCCAACGTCGCCTCCCCCCCCCCACCACACACACAACAGCAACCCTTAAGGTTGTCTGCTGCAAGACATCTTGGTCACGTTACTCGGGGATTAGGTGGGAAACTGGGGGGTCGAGTTACAGGAGGGAAGCGTGGCCGCAGGTAGAGAGTTTAAAACAATATTGTTGAATATTGACTATTGGGGATGGTGGGAGGGTGTTGTTAGAGCAGAAGAACATAAGAAATACGAACAGGAGTAGGCCATACGGCCCCCCGAGCCTGCTCCGCCATTCAATAAGATCATGGCTAATCCGATCATGGACTCAGCTCCACTTCCCCGCCCGTTCCCCATAACACCTTAACCCTTATCGCTTAAGAAACTTGTCTATTTCTGTCAAATTTATTCAATGTCCCAGCCTCCACATCTCTCTGAGGTAGCGAATTCTATAGATTTACAGCCCTCTGAGAGAAGAAATTTCTCCTCATCTCTGTTTTAAATGGGCGGCCCCTTATTCTAAGATCATGCCCTCTAGTTCTAGTTTCCCCCATCAGCGGAAACATCCTCTTTGCATCCACCTTGTCAAGCTCCCTCATAATCTTATATGTTTCGATAAGATCATCTCTCATTCTTCTGAACTCCAATGAGTAGAGACCCAACCTACTCAACCTTTCCTCATAAGTCAACCCCCTCATCCCGGAATCAACCTAGTGAACCTTCTCTGAAATGACTCCAAAGCAAGTATATCCTTTCCTAAATATGGAAACCAAAACTGCATGCAGTATTCCAGATGCGGCCTCACCAATACCCTGTACAGCTGTAGCAAGACTTCCCTGCTTTTATACATCACCCTCTTTGCAATAAAGGCCAAGATTCCATTGGCCTTCCTGATCACTTGCTGTACCTGCATACTAACCTTTTGTGTTTTATGCACAAGTATCCCCAGGTCCCGCTGTACTGCGGCACTTTGCAATCTTTCTCCATTTAAATAATAACTCGCTCTTTGATTTTTTTTCTGCCGAAGTGCATGACCTCACACTTTCTAACATTATACTCCATCTGCCAAATTTTTGCCCACTCACTTAGCCTGTCTATGTCCTTTTGCAGATTTTTTTGTGTCCTCCTCACATAGTGCTTTTCCTCCCATCTTTGTATTGTCAGCAAACTTGGTTACACTCAATCCCTTCTTCCAAGTATAGATTGTAAATAGTTGGGGTCCCAGCACTGATCCCTGCAGCACCCCATGAGTTACTGGTTGCCAACCAGAGAATGAACCATTTATCCCGACTCTCTGTTCTCTGTTAGTTAGCCAATCCTCTATCCATGCTAATATATTACCCCCAATCCCGTTAACTTTTATCTTGTGCAGTAACCTTTTATGTGGCACCTTGTCAAATGCCTTCTGGAAATCCAAATACACCACATCCACTGGTTCCCCCTTATCCACCCTGCTCATTACATCCTCAAAGAACTCCAGCAAACTTGTCAAACATGACTTCCCCTTTATAAATCCATGCTGACTCTGCCTGCCCAAATTATGCTTTTCCAAATGTCCTGCTACTGCTTCTTGAATAATATACTCCAACATTTGTTATATTGTTGTGTTAAAAATTTTGTTCACTGTTGGGGGGTGGGTGCGGGAGGGTGGTGTTATATATGTTTGTTTTTAAAAAAAATTTTAAAGTACCTGTTAAATTATAAAAATGTTTTATTTAAGTTTACACTTGTTGTAAAGTGTCTTCTAATAACATAAGGTAAAACATCAATACTGGGGTTGCAAACAATGGCCATGGCCTGGCCAGGCAAGGATGAAACATAACAAAACTATAACTGTCACCAACGTAACTTCATGCAAAGCGTTCATTTATGAGCTGCTGACGCAAGAGCTTTGCAGCTGTGTAACTACCACGGGGCTTTTCCAATGGTGTGGGGGGTGATGCGGGGGGGCGGGCGGGTGTGGGGGCATGGGTTCATCGCCAGGCTGATTGTCCTCCCCGAGGTCCTCATCCTCCTCTTCGTCCCCCTCTTCCGCCTCCCCTCTCTCCTGAGGTGGACCAGCAGTCCCATCTGGCAATTGTTGTCCTCTCCTGATAGCTTGGTTATGCAACATGCAGCACACCGCAGTGAACTCAGCGACCTGCTCAGAGTGGTATTGTAGGTTGCCTCCTGAGTGATCCGGGCATCTGAAACGCTACTTCAGAACTCCAATTGTCTTTTCGACGATATTGCGTATGGCTATATGGCTTTCATTGCAGCGCTTCTTGGCTTCTGTCTGGGGCTTACGCAGGGCGGGGTCATGAGCCAGCTGGCAAGGCCATATCCTTTGTTCCCCAGCATCCAACCGTGACCTTGTGGCTGACTCTTAAACAGGTCAGAGACAGTGCTCTCACGCAAGCTGTGCGCATCACGGATGCTCCCTGGACAATTTGCATTTACTGCCATGCTTATTTGCTTGTGGTCGACCACGAGCTGCACATTCAGGGAGTGGAATCCTTTTTGGTTCCGAAACACCTCTGCATCCTTTAAAGGTGCTCGCAGGGCAATGTGCGTACAGTCTATTGCTCCCTGCACCTTGGGGAAGTTTGCTATTCTCGAGAAACCCAAAGCCCTCTCACTCTGTGCCTCCCTGGTCATAAGGAAGTTTGTAAAGTCCCTCCTGCGTGCGTAAAGGGCTTCAATCACCTGTTGAATGCAGAAATGTGTGGCATACTGAGAGATACCGCAAATGTCACCAGTTGAGGCCTGAAAGGAGCCCGATGCATAGAAAGAAAGTGCCGCAGTAACCTTAACCTCAACGGCCAGTGCGGTTCTGATGGTGCTGGTCGGCTGCAGATCTCCCTTAATTAGCTGGCATATCTCACTGATGACCTCCTTTCAGAATCGCAGCCTTTTAATGCTCATGTTATTGGACAAGTCCAGGTATGATCGCTTATCCCTGTAAATGCGTTGGGTGTAACATCTCCTCCTCGTGAGCAGTCTGCCACCTCTTTGGGCACATAATGCTCTTCAATAAACCTTCTCCCATGTCTGTTCTGCAGCATGTGATTAGTCATCAACAATGGTTGAGAAATTACAGGCCACATCACTATAAATGCCCTTAATCTCTCTTAATTTGTCCTCAACAAATACAAATATGATTAGATGATTGTCAAGAGTCAAAAATGCCCTTAAAATCACTCACCCGTTGCTTCTCCTGACAAGCAGTTCAAGCAGCCTTTTATTAAAGATCCTCCGAGTTATAAAATGGAGTCCGTAGTGCCGAGTTAAGGTCAGGTGAGTGCAGCTTTTCTTCAGCATCTTTTTGTGCCAGCGATCATTTGGGCGAAATGCTCGAAAGTAGTGCTCAACGATCATCTGAGCGATAATCTGAGCGATAACCAGTATTCTCGGCCTTGCACGAGGCTGATGTCTTTTTTTTTTAAATAGACCAGGTGATGCAGTTCATTCCTGTATGCTGAAAGTTGCACCGGCGATAAATGGGTTATAATCGGGTGCTAGTTTCTATTTTTCATCAAAAATGGGCAATAGCCTGGATCTCAGCGCTTATATGGGCGCTAAATGGGCGATGATGTGCCGAAAGTCTAGCCCACAGTACTTCATTAACATTTCACAACCAAATTTACATTACACTACCCTATTGACCATGCAGTACCACATTTAAATTGGAACGCTTTATTTTAAATTGCATCTTAATTTATATTCCACCACCTTATTTACTTTACATGGCTTCTTGTACATTGCACTATTTCATTAACTTTACAATATCTCATTAACATACAATGTCTCATTTACTTTTTATAGTGCATTCATGTAAGTCAAGGCTGCTGTTGTCTGTAATGTTGTAATTTAAAGAGAGCCATAACTTTTATTTTCTTCTTTTTCAGAAGCATGTCACCAAATCTAGCAATACATGAAGAGATTGAGAGCCTACAGCTGAAGGTTTCAGCCATTTATCAGCAACAGGAAAATGCAACTTCAAAACTCACCAGCGAGTTACAGAGAACACAAGATTTGATTAATGAAATCCTCAAGCACATTGGAGCTGGTAATAAGTTGATACAATTAGGGAAAATGATCTGCAAGAAAGAAGCTGTTTGTTTATTAGCAATAATTACACTGAATATGTAAAGAGTTTAAATGATTTTATGGCGAATAATAGGTGCCCTTATTTGGGTTTTGGATGGTATTATTACCAAGAGAGAACTTCAAAGCATCCATAATAGGAATCTGAATCCCAAAATAAGTGGACTGTCGCGAAACCATGCCCATGCACCATGGATACATTATTTTTATAATACACCAATGAATGTCCAGCAGTGTTGCTCATGGTGTGTTAGTTGGTTAGCTTGCTAAACACCAACAATAATTGGCACAACCAATCAAACAGAATCAGAGGTTTCCCTTCCTCCACATCAGGATTTCTCTTCCACACTCTTTCACCCCATCTGCTCCTCTGGGTTCCTTTCCCAGTTCCTTCAGCAAGGTATTTCCCCCTCAACTGGATTTCTTTCTCTCTTTCCATTCCTCAGCAGGGTCTTTCTCACTCTCTCATTCTCTCTATTCCTTCAACTCGGTCATTCTGCTTCTCCCTTCCCCCTTCCAACAACTTCTGTGCATGTGTGTCTCTCTCTGTTTCCCACAGTGCGACATTACTAAACTAAAAATAAATAAAATCTGGAGTCTTTTCATTGAAAATAGAGTCCTGCACATATGCGTATTGTGGTCATTGTAGCTTATATGAAGAAAGAGCCAAACCATATATGGTAGTTCCTGAAAATTGTCTTTTCACAGCAATGGACTTGTGCGCATGTTCATTTTGGAGCATGTTTATTATTTTTATATATTTGTTATTTGTAAAAAACATTTTTAGTGGAATATAGTAGGTAGGTGAGGAACAGTCATGGTAGCTGTATCTTAGATTTTTTTTTGCTAGAATATGATTGTGTAGAAATTATTTTGATAAAATATGATTGGGTAAAAAATTTAATTGGGCAGAAAGTTTTCCATATTATGATTAATAAATGCGAAAAGTGGAAAGTAATGAATTAGAAAAGAGAAAATCATAGGGAGTTTGAGAAAATTAACAGTCAAACACAAAGGTCAAAATGTGGATTGCAGATAGAATGCATACGACGCGTGAAATGTTATTATAAAAATACTATGGGGTCTGTAGGACCATTTTGCTGCATTAGATTTGCCACCAGTCATGGTGGAATTTGACATCAGGATGTGTCATGTAGTTAGTTACTGATAAGATCCACACTGAAAGATCAGTGGTTATGCGCTGCTGGCCAGCGGTGATGCTCTTTACATAGAGAGAGGGGAAATTGAATGAGGAATGTCATGATTGATCATTATTGCAAGCCTACTGACAGATGGACAAAATAATACTGGCTAAACTAGAGTTTGCTAAGAGCGTATTTATTTCACTGACTTTTTGTAACCTTTGACCAAGACCTTTTTTTCCAGTTTCTCAATACTCAATTTGCCAAAGTAAGAGTAGATATTCAATTGCTGGGAGAAAAGAAGGTTTAAAATTTATAAAAATACTAGTCAATGTCCTGTCGCATTGCACATGTTGAGTTAAGATCAAGTATAGTTTACAGGTGAAATGGGGTTGGAGACCAAGGTGTATGGGGTGGGGGGATATTTGGACTGGCTATGCAGATGTATGTCAGTCATTTTAAGGTTATACTTTCTGTCCTTATTTTTAGGCTTCCATCATAAATCCCTATGTCTATATTTATAATAGAAACTGCCTTGGTCTCCCTGTAATGACACCCTTCTGCCAGTAGGGGCACTGCAGTCATTCCACTGGCAACGGAGAGGTAATTGCAGTGTGACAAGTTTATACAGGCAATTCCTAATGTAAAAGTGGACCTAGGAAGTTATAGAAACAGAAATTTACAGCGCAGAAGGAGACCATTTCGGCCAAACATGTCCGTGCCAGCCAACAAGGAGCCACATGGCCCTTGGTCAGCAGCCCTGAAGGTTAGATATAAACTTATGAACAATGGTGGAAAGGTAAAGAGCATCCGGCCCAACCAGTCCGCCCCAAACAACTGCGATATCCCCATGCATCGCAACATTTTACACTCCACCCCAACCGGAGCCATGCGATCTCCTGAGAAAGACAAAAAAACAGATAAAAACCCAGGCCAATTGGGGAAAAAAATCTGGGAAAATTCCTCTCCGACCCATCCAAGTAATCAAAACTAGTCCAGGAGATCACTCTGGCCATATCTGATTCCCTGAAATACTTACCATCGTATCTGCACCAGCCAACAAAAGGTTATCCAGTCTAATCCTACTTACCAGCCCTAGGTGCGTAACCCTGCAGATTACGGCACTTCAAGTGCCCATCCAAGCATCTTTTAAATGTGCTGAGGGTTTCTGCATCCACCACCCTTCCAGGCAGTGAGTTCCAGACCCCCATAACCTTCTGCGTGAAGAAGTCTCCCCTCAAATCACCTCTAATGGTACACACCTTCGAATTGAAAAACTTGACAGAAATAGTACACAAACATAGATGTGTGTCGGCGGGGGTGGGGGGGGGAGCCCTTTCCGAAGTCAAGTGGGTTTGCAGCAAAATGGGCCTGCCATCGCTTCACCACCTTGATTGAGATTTCCATCCTCCTGTCGCTGCCAGGACTGCCACTGCTGCTCCTTCCCCATCTGTTATATGCATGGGATAGGGAGGGTGGGGGGTCCAAGTCTTGGCTGATTTTCTGTCTTTCTGCCTGTATTCCCAGAAACTTCACAGAACCACTATGAGGAAGGCGATGGGAAACAGCAGTAATGGCACTGAGATGCCCCCACAGAGTGAGAGGACCATGCTGTGGTCTTTTCCTCCTTCATTCTATCCTTCATGCCGTATCCCTTAAAGGGCTTGTTCTTTACTGAGACTTCCAATGGATCTTGATTTCAGATCTTTGGGGTGCTTCTGCCCCTATTAAGGTCCCTCACTCAATCTTCTGCTGCTCCAGCACCATTGGAGTTGCCTCCTTTGTACTAGTGAGCTCCCTCTACAGCGAGAATTCCCCGGGGAGCCCATTGTACATATGCAATGAGCCCCGATTATGATGCCACAGGAAATTCTGGGCCATTGTTCTCGCTCTGCTCTCTCAGTAACACCATATTGCTGTCTTTCTGTATTCAGTAGCAGCTCTCATTATACACATTGCTCTCTTTCTATTCAGAACAGCTTTCAGTATACACAGTGCTCTGAATTTATTGACTAGCAGCTCTCGTTGCACGTGTTTTTGCACTCTCTGTCTATTCACTCACAAATTGAATTTCAACATGGATAAGTGTGAGGTATTACATTTTGGTAAGAAAAATAAGGAAGTCACATATTACTTAGTAAATATGAATCTAAATGGGGTAGAAAAGCAAAGCGATCTCAGAGTACAAATACACAAATCACTGAAGGTAGCGACAGAGGTTAATCAGGCCATAAAAAAGCAAACTAAGTACTCGGGTTTATTTCTAGAGGGATAAAATTGAAATATAGTGTAGTTATGCTAAACTTGTATCGAACATTGGTTAGATCACACTTGGAATACTGCGTACAGTTCTGGTCACCATATTATAAAAAGGATATAGAAGCGCTGGAGAGGGTGCAGAGAAGATTTACAAGGATGATACCAGAAATGTGAGGGTATACCTATCATAAAAAGATGAACAGGCTGGATCTCTTTTCTCTTGAAAAGAGAAGGCTGAGGGATGACCTAATAGAGGTCTTTAAAATTATGAAAGGTTTTGATAGAGTGGATATAGAGAGAATGTTTCCACTTGTGGGGAAGAGCATAACTAGAGGCCATCGATATAAGATAGTCACCAAGAAATCCAATAGGGAATTCAGGAGAAACCTCTTTACCCAGAGAGTGGTAGGAATGTGGAACTCGCTAAAACTGGGAGTGGTTGAAGTGAATTGTCTCGATGCATTTAAGGGGCAGTAAGATAAGCATATGAGGGAGAAAGGGAATAGAGGGTTATGCTGATAGTTAGATGAGGAAAGACTGGAGGAGGCTCGAGTGGAGCATAAATGCCGGCATGGACTGGTTGTGCCGCATGGCCTGTGTTTGTGCTGTGTATCCTATGTAATCCTATGTAAATATATTGGCCTGGATAGTCCATTAGGTTCTCCCAATCTTCCTTTGTAATATTGGCAGGAGACTAGCAGTACAAAGGATAGAGGAGCAGAATAAACAACTGAAGCTGGCCATTTCACCATTTTCCTGGGGTTCCATCCGTCTCTCGCTACGTTACAACGGGAAGTCGGTAGAACCTACAAAGATTTCAGGGACAACAGAAATAAAGTTTCGCCTGGAATTTCCGTGGAGATTTTCCCCATCTCCCACCATATCTCCGACAGAAATCCAGGAGAAACAGCACAAACGACCATTTATGCTATTTCTCTGGGGTTTCCACCCAAGTTATAGTGGGAGATGGCGGGAATCTTGTGAAAATTCCAGGTTTCTGTGTCTGTAGTTTTCATTAGAAGATGTCATTGAAATACTTAAATTTTTTTAGTTTACAAGTGTAGCAACGAATTAAAGTCACAAGTTTAATTACATCACTATGTTAGGAGGCACAGTAAGTTGTCCTGCACCTGTTTTATTAATCCAATCTGAAACAGTTTTGGTGCAGAGGATTTGGGTAATGAAAACAATATTGAGTATTTTATATATCAGTGAATAATATTCAACGCTATTTGTAGCACACTACATACCAGTTTATAAAAGTTCTCCAACAATAAACATTACTTTTTGTGCATTCTCTCTTTACTAAATCACCCTTAGGTACCACTGGAACCCATTCATCTCATGAGCCACAAGAAGATGTCCAGGAAAGCAGTCAGCAATGGTAAATAGTGCTTAGTTCGTCTTTTGCATTGTTCTGTGCTCTGTCGAGCTGTGCAAAGTTGGGTTGTTGTTGATTACCATTTCTCCAGCATCCAGCAGAGGTCTCATGCATGAGATCACAATCTCGTTCCCTCCTGCCTGAACATCATGATCTCATGGTATGCAAGGTCCAGTTTTCCAACAGGCAGAGCAGCACAGAACAGGCCCTCTCTGTTGTACCTGCTACTTTGCAGTGAATGCTTTTATACATGTGCATTCCAGCAGTTAGGGCCATGCATGCTCAGAAGACAGCATGTTGGCTTCGTAGCAAGTGCGTCTCATAATCCTTAGGACCCAGGAACCTATTTCAGCAGGATATGCTTGCAATGTCTCCACAAATTCTGTCCAACCATGGTAGGTGACTACTGGATGAAATACAGCCAAACAGACAACAACAATTTGAATTTATACAGCGCCTTTAACGTAATTAAATGTCCCAAGGTGCTTCAGAAGAGTATTATGAGATAAAAATTTGACACCGACCACATAAGTAAAATTAGCGCAGGTGACCAAAAGCTTGATCAAAGAGGTAGGTTTTAAGGAACATCTTGAAGGAGGAAAGAGAAGTAGAGAGGCGGAGAGGTTTCGTTCTACTGCACATATTCCCTCCTCCATCCTCTCCGGATGAAAGTCTGGAAGGTTCCTTGATGGTCTTGAGCATCCTCCAGACACCACCCCATGTCTTCATGGCGTGCTCCTGACAATAGGGCCCCCCACAGCCTGTCAACTTGCCTCATTCTTGCTTTTAATGGCAACAAGGTATATCCACTTATGTGGTGCAACATGAGACCAGCACAACAAACACAAGGATAAAGCAACTGTGGCACATTTGCCAGTCCAAACGAATAATACATAGGATGCACATGGAACTGGGGAAGCATTACAAGGTGTGAGCCCCACTTCTGTGGGCCCACCCCACCATTGAGCCACCTGACCCCACCCAGATGAGAGGACCTAAAACCAATGGTTGACCAAAGAGAAACTACCTTCTACTGCCGACAAAATACACACTGGGGCCAAAATTACCCCTCCCAATAAGGCCTCTGGCTGCCTGAAAGCGGCGGCCACGGGGTGGCGTGGAATGGCCGCTGACTCTCCGTGGAGAGGCCGCCATTTTGTAAATTGCCCTTCATCAGAGTCAGAGCAGTGTACGGGACCGCTCCACCCGTTTTCCCGCCTCGGCGTGCACGCGCCGACCCCTTACAGATCTGTGGCGACCCCTTCCCGAAATTGCCCCATGGGCAATATCGTTTTTGTGGAATTGCCCCACGGGAACAGCACCACTTCCGGTCGATACTCCCGACAGCTTTTTCTGTTGGTGCAGTCCTTGTTGGTCGGTGGTGCGGCTGTCCTTAAAGGGGAGGTGGCGCTGCCGGGGATGCTATTTTATTTTTTATTGTCGGCCGACAATTATGCCCTGGGTTTGGCCGGGCCACCAACAGGTCGCTTGGGTGCCAGGCCGCTGGTCCAGCCAAAACCCTCCCTAGGGCCCAGTGAACCTATGTAAGAAATATGCAGAGCTTACAGCGGCCCTCCCCTTTAACTGAAGTGGAGAGAAATTGTGACGCCATTAGTACGGCGCTGATGTGTGATTGGGGCGGACACTTCCGCCTCTCAGCCATGACTACATCCGCCCTGACCCCAAAAAAATTTCCAAGTGCCGACTATCGATGGTAACCCATGCAGCAGAGAAAAACTTCAAAAAATGGACGGTGTGCCCCGTTTCGGGCAGTAGCCAATTTCAGCCCCACTCTATAGCTGCATGGCTATACACAACCTGAGCGTCCCTGTATCAAGGAAAATATTCTGAACCTGTCAACATGGTGCCAACAAAATGTACTGAACTCTGGTAAGATCCTCGTTGCATGTATCAAACAATGGAATCTTTAATGTGCCATTGTTTGTAAACTTGAATGTAAACTTCACTAAATTCAATCAAAGAAAAACATGAAAAAGAGAGCTTTTGTCAAAAAGACATATGAGAACTGGTAGATTTAGTATTTTAAGGTTTGAAAGAATTGTAGTGTTTGGGCAGTGATATTGCAGTTTGGCACATGTGTGTATATATACTCTCCAGTGTGTGCAACTGGTAGTGCAGGTTTTATGACTAATGAGCATGCTGCGGAATGTTATACCACAATGCAACAGATTTAATTTAATCCATTATCTGTCATACACCCTCTGTAAGATAATCAAATTATAATTTAGACCTGATCTTATTTTATGCGTACTTGTCGCTATATATAACGCAATGCACCTCAATATTATCCATTTTTAAGTGACTTACTGCGTCTTTTCCTTTTTCACAGAGATTCCTTTTGCAAGTAAGCAATTCATTCCTCAAGGTGATGTGAAATGAGCAATGTAACCTTCTATTCAAAGTGGAAACTGGATGAGAAATCTGATTAAAAAGCTGCTGCTGAAGAAATATCAACATAAATTATTTTGTAGAAACCGGTTACGGAGAAAGATTTTGTTTGTGAAGGATGTTGACCTCAATGTCAGAACTCAAAGATAAAAGGTTAACTCCTGAAAAATTTACTAATTACAGCTTCATAACTTACTAAGTTAATCCTTCACCGTTGCCTTCTCATATTTATAAACATTTTTTGATTTGCGGGGCATGTCATTAATCTAGATTAAGCTATGGGACTTTGTTCCCAGATTTCAGCAAAATAATTAGTCATATGTTTGCAAGAGAATTGCAGCTTCCAAAGAGGTTGGGGATAACTTTGACTTTGTATGATAGTGTAAAACAGGTGATAGCGAATCACCAGCCCATTTTACAACTCTCCCAATTTTTATATGCATTGACTTCCAGATATGGGATAATTGGATTCCTTGCAAAAATAAAATTCGAATGTAAATTTTCAAAGATACTAAGTCACCTATGCATCTTTAATGAGAAAAAGCTGGGTCTCAAAGGTTTAAATGTAAATAAATGTTAAGTGCAGTGCCTTCAGATCAATGGGGATTCCCTTCCATTCCCCCCGACACTATAATGACCTCAATTAGAAAAAAATGTTTTAGCTGTTAACTAAATGTAACACCCTCCCTCGCCCCCCCCCCGCCCCCCCCCCCCCCCCCCGTTGCCATTCCATAGAAATGCAGCTCAGCAAAATTGATTCCCTCCCATACGTGTAGAGGGCTGTGTTTTGTTGAAAATTAGGATTCCTGTTACTCAGGGTCCCGTGCATTTGATGATACTGCTGGAAGAAGCCTCACTACAGAAATGTCTGATAATTGTTGCACACCAACCTTACCCGCTCAGATAAGAGTACTATACACAGAGTTTCTTCCTTATGCATATTGCTACACAAATAGAGCTGTGTCTATAAATAGCATTTGGAGTGGGATTTTGATAATTGTATAATGCCAGGCTACAAGCACAGAAAACTCCAAGACACTCCTACAATGGAAAATCACTGGGTTTCAAGGCAAGAAGGCAAAATAATTATCTCTCTGGGGTCCTTTGGTTGATGGCCTCAGTTTTCATCAAGCAGATTATTACTCTGACTATAAAATAAGATCGTTTTATTTCCATGTTTAGGAGAAAAGGAAATTGCAGAAACATGTACAAGATTATAACTGGTTTACTTTGGTTATTGCCTCCTTACTGTAGAAGTTGTGATAATCAAATCACCTATCAGAAAGTGGCTGCAAACTTGGAATAAAGTTGCCTTCCCAAGTGAGCCAGATTTTACATATATACAACATGGATACACAGATATTATAAACCATTACTAATTAAATGCTTTATTTAAATAAGATATGCTGGCCTCTTGCACATCCCCAATTTTCATAGCTCCACAATTTGCAGCCGTGCCTTCAACTGCCTCGGGTCCATGCTCTGGAATTCAGTCCCTAAACCTCTCCACCTCTGTACCTCTCTCTCCTCCTTTTAAGATACTTGTTAAAACCTGCCTCTTTGACCAAGCTTTTGGTCACCTGTCCGAATATCTTCGGCTTGGTGTCAAATCTTGTTTGATAATGCTCCTGTGAAGCGCCTTGGGACATTTTACTATATTAAAGGTGCTATATAAATGCAAGTTGTAGTTTATTTGTAAAATAATGTGTGATGATTTGTACATTATCACTTGAAGCCACCTGACTTTTTTTGTCTTTAAGTTTTGTTACTTTTTATTTGTGATTGTAGAAATCAACATTATTGTTTGAAGAATTGTGTATAAAGCAATTAAATTATTGACGAATAAAGCCTGTTCCACCTTGAATTGGTTGTTTGTCGGTATACCGTACCTCAAAAGAGTAGTTTGGTTTTAGTCATATTAAGGTAAGTGTCATGGGAAATAAATACTAATTTAATATACGGATATTTCATATAGAAGATCTCTGAATTCCCCAGTTCGCACAGTAGATAAATCGGTATGACACAGAACTATATGCACCAGGAAAGTCCCAGGTTCAAGCCCTGGTTTATACTGTGTCAGCTGGGGAAGAAGAGCGAGGGATGAATTTCCATGAGGGGTCTCCCGCTTATCTGCTATAACTTCAGTGGAAGAGCTGTGGAAACAACGGAGAAAAGATGTAAACATTATTTCTCCAGGATCTCTATGGCTATTATGGTGGATGAGCGGGAGAACTCCCACCCAAATTCACGTCATTAGTCTTTGGTTACAAATAATTACTTATTTTTTCAACTGATTTATTTGGATGTTTGTTTTTTTGTATAAAGAGCATAATATTGATGGCATCAATGTTGCTGGTTTCATCAGTTTGTTGAGGCCTGCAGCTTTAATAATTTAGCGATTTTTGCATTAACTTAGGGAGAACGTTGGTCAAGGATTCGTTTTTCGAGAGGGCTGATGATGGCAGATTTGAAGAGGAGGGGCTCCAGTACCTGAGGAGAGGGAATCGTCAACAATATCAGCTAACATGGGGGCCAGGAAGTGAAGTTGGGTGATCAGCAGTTTAGTGGGAATAGGGTTAAGGGAGCAGGAGATGGGTCTCATGGACAAGATGAGTTCAGAGAGGGCATTAGGGGAGATAGGAGAGAAACTAGGGAAAGATCTAAGTTCAGGGCTAGAGCATTGGAGAACCTTAGGGGAAGTTTGGTCCGATGTGCTAGGGGAAAGGGAAGGAAGCGGCAGAGGCCGCTGAAAGGATGGTCTCAATCTTTGTGATAAAGAAGTCCATGACCTCCTCGCACTTGTTGGAGGTGAGGGTGGCAGAGGCAGGGGAGGGAGTTTAAAAAATTAGTTTCTGGTAGAGAAAAAAATTTGGGGGTTATCTTTGCTTTCCATGATCCTGGAATAGTGAGCAGTTTTGGCAGGGGAGAGCAGGACCCGATAATGCTTTCTGTGGTCCAGCCAGATTTAGCGATGAATGGCTAAACCAGTTGTCCGCCATATGTATTCAAGCCTGCGTACCTTGGACTTGAGGAAGTGGAGATGAGAGTCGTATCGGGGGAAGAACCAGGGTGAGAAAGAGTAATGGTTTTAATGGGGACTAGGGCATCAAAGATGAAGGTGAGGGTGTGGTTGAGCAGATCGGTAGCTGCAGAAATGTCATGGTGAATGGAGGGCCAAAGGCTGGAGAGTTGGGTTTTGAAAGCACAGTTGTAAGTGAATTCAGAGAGTTTTTTCCAGGGGCGGACACAGAAGGATGTAGAGTTGGGAGGGGGAAGGAGATATGAATTGTGCATCCAATATTTTTAATACCTATTATGGTACCATACAAATGCTTAATGCACACACAGCAAATTACTTTCTCCACTATTTTAATGCACACAATAACCTGAACTGGTTAATACTTCTATCAGAATTGTGGAGAGATAAACTGTACAAAGGCTTTGATTTTCATAATGTGCATTTAAATAATTAAGGCACTTTAGCATAATATTATTGCAATTTATGCCCTAAGATAGGTCTTGACATTCGACCATTTTATGGGAGCCATGGCATTCACTTCAATCAAAAGGACTGCATAAAACTGTATAATGTGCCAAATATGACCGGATACTTTGGAAATAGATAATGACAATGTATTTGGCTAACCAGTTGATTTGCAGTGTGAGTGCTTCCTGCAGAATTTATCAAATATATGCTTTGTAATGCTCAATATGTGGGCATTTGGGTCTTAAAGCAGGCACCAGGGTTTAGAGCACAACCGTGTCTTAAGAGCAGGGTTTAGGTTTCAGAAGAAGGGTTATGTCTGCAAGTGCAGATCCTGCCTGGTGGAGCAGGAGTTGGGTCTGACAGCAGATAGAGGGAGGAATCGAGTCAAGTTAACAGTATCTGCTAAATCCGCCATACTGCTTCTGGTCGGGTTCTGCTTGACTGCTAATGTCAGGTCTGAGTAGAAACAATTCTAGCACCATTTTTGTTTCCATTTTCCCTTGAATGCTGAAAGAATTTCTCTCCATTGTAATGCAGCAGGCCCTTCCACATACTGTATTAACAAGCTATTAATGAGGTTTTTTTTTTGAATTCGGTCTTTTGGCACCATGGGAATGATAGCACAGTATACAGGACTGGTAATCTAGAGGCCTGGGCTAATGATCTGAAGACAAGAGTTCAAATCCCATCACGGCACCTGGGGAATTTAAATTCAATTAAATAAATCTGGAATAATAAGCTAGTATCAGTAATGGTGACCATGTAACTACTGGATTGCCGTAAAAACCCATCTGGTTCATTAATGTCCTTTAGGGAAGGACTCCAGAGCCACAGCAATGTGGTTGGCTCCTAACTGCCCTCTGAAATAACCTAGCAAGCCACTCAGTTGTCAAGAAGGTGCTCACCACCACCTTCTCAAGGGCAATTAGGGATGGGCAATAAATGCTGGCCTTGCCAGCGACGCCCACATCCTGTGAATTAATTTTTTTTAATCCAAAGAAGGAATGCAAATAATAGCATAAATTATGCATTTTGGAATCTATTTACAATGAAGATCAGCATTCCTCACAGGTTACTCACATTTACATTTATGCAATACTTTACTCTCTGAAGAAAATATACCCCATTGTTTTTTATTCAAATTTCTTTTACCTTTTCCACATGTTGCGCTTTTTTCCCTGTTTATTCCTTTGGGTGGAATATAGAACTTCAACGAGGAGGGGGGTGGGGGAGAAACTGGGCAGTACCGAATTGGGTGGGGTGCATACACCACCGCCCATTTTACTTTTACCCCCATCCCACCGCCCCCCCCCCACACTGTCAAAGTTGAAAGTTCTGCCCATCATCTTATTTCCCTTTGACTTTCATTCCATAATTTCCTGTTTTCTCCAAATTTGTAGTTCTATTATTTAATTTTACCCTCATTTTATTTTACATATGTCTTTGTGTTGTTTACAGAAAAGAAAGCAAATAATAAATCCCATCCTCTTCCGTTACTTGGATTCCATTCCACAAGCTTCCGCTCCATCGGGGTGCCAACTCTAATTGAATATATTCCTGGAGATTTCATTTCGTGAACTTACACCTCAAATTGCTCCGCCCACTCAAACAGTCTTTTCCCATCTCCAATAGTTTTATAAATAATAAACAAAAATGTTCAAAGAAAATGTAAAAAAGAGATATTTTTAATGGCCCAATGATTTTTCTCCTGGGTTGCTCACAGTAATGTCCTAGAGATTAACCTTGACAATCCTAGAGAGTTGGCCACCCTACTCTCCATTCTCTGTCCTATACTGTCATTTTCCATCTCGCTGCTCCCTCTGTTTGCTGACCCACAAGCAGACTCTTCTCTATAATTATTTTCCTTTGCAACTCTCTCAACCTCTGTTGATCTGATTGTAACATGAAATTGCCCCATTTCTCCTTTAGCACTGTATGAATAAAAATCCAAGCATGGCAAAAGGGATATGTGAAAGATCATCTTCTTCATTGGCAGTCCCCAGAGTTGAGGATGACTTGCTTCCACACTATTATGAGTTCTAAGGTGACTGATGAGACCAATGCGGGATCTATAGTCACAGGTGGAGCAGACGGTGGTTGGAGGGACGGGTGGGTGGGGTGCATGATTTGTCATACGCTCCTTCTGCTGTATGTACTTGGCTTCCGTGTACTCCTGGCAAAGTGACTCGAAGTGTTCGCCGCCTTCTCAGATGCTTATCCACTTTGAGCGGTCTTAGGCTAGGGATTCCTAAGAATCGGTGGGGATGTTACATTTTTTCAAGGAGGCTTTGAGGGTGCCCTTGAATCATTTACTCTGCCCTCTTGGGACTCGCTTGCCGTGACGTAGCTCAGAGTAGAGTGCTTGTTTCAGGAGTCTAGTATCGGGCATGTGGACAATATGGCCCGTCCATTGGAGCTAATCGAGTGTGATCGATGCTGGGGATGTTGGCCTGAGAGAGAACGCTGATGTTGGTGCGCCTATCCTGCCAATGAATTTGCAGAATTTTGCAGAGGCAGGATTGGTGGTGCTTCTCCAGTGCTTTGAGGTGCCTACTGTACGTAGTCCATGTCTCTGAAGCATACAGGAGGGCAGGTATCACTACTGCTCTGTAGACCATGAGCTTGGTGCTGGGTTTGAGATCCTGGTCTTCAAACACTTTTTTCCTCAAGCGACTGGCACACTGAAGGCAGTGTTGGACTTCGTCATCAATGTCTGTCCTTGCTGATAGTAGGCTCCTAAGATATGGGAAGTAGTCCACATTGTCCAAGGTCTCGTCATGGATCATGATAATCAGGGAACAGTACTGTGAGGCGGGGGCAGGTTGGTAGAGAACCTTTGTCTTACGGGTGTTCAATGTAAGGTCCAGACGCTCGAACGTTTTAGTGAAGGCGTCAACGATGGTTTGGAGTTTGTTTGCATACTTTAATTCAATGACAGAGATCCAACCTTGGATCTAGACTGGAGGCGGATTGAGGAGGATTCTTGCGATGATTTTCCCTGCCAGATAAGAGAGATGAGGTCATGGATTCGCACCAAGTGTACTTCCCCGCCATGCTTCAGTACTTCGGCGGGGATTCTCTCTGCTCGAGCCCTTGTTTTTCAGTTGTCGGATGGCCTTTCTATTACAAATTTTATTCAATGTGAAAGATAACGAATTTGTGACAGTACAGATGGAGGACTGGGCCCCAAATCTTGAAATTGACTGGCTTTTCAGATCTGATGTGATTTGCTTTTCTAGATCAGGTTCAAACCCAGGTCCCAGAGTACAATGTACAAACTCACTGCACCACCCAGTTCCCTTAGCTATTTTTAAACAGCCTATTTGCAATTATCACTCTTAGTCACATGTATATCAGAAATATAATGCTTCCTCTCAACTTAATTGTGCATATTCTGCATTTTATTTGCTTGTCACAGAATTTTCAGTACCATCCAACCCTGTTTCACTCAAACTTCCTTTCTAATATTAGTTCCTTTTTCTTCTCTTGAAAACCACGCTATGTACCCAAATGACATTCTTTACATCTGACTGTAGGGAGTGAATGTTAGCAAGATATTCATGGGAGGCCATCATAGATAAGCCCATAGATTATATGCATGTATGCACACTTTTTAAGGTGGATCAGTGGATAGTTATGAGGATTGGGGACCTTGCCTGGAGCCTGAAGTGCTGAGCTGATTGTAGCACCCCACTGCCAGCAGGATCGAGATGAGGCAACTCACCACAGGCCAGCGGTAAATGCTAGGACCTTGCCGACGTGGCTCAGTACCACACCACAGCAAACAATGGGGAGAATCTTTTTTTAAGTGAGGTGATTTTCCGAGATATTTTTGCCCTTCCCTTTATTCTGCCGTCCTATGCTATGTGTTATGTATCAATTGAACTCAAAAGAATGGGCAGGTGCCTTTGTCAATTCTGCTCTAAAACCAGCCATTATAAGATTCTTGAGAACAGTCTGTGATGTCTCGCCTTCTGATTTTCCTTCCCTTTTTGTGGGAAATTGCCTGGTCTCCATGATGTAAGGTCAGCTTATTTAACTATTTAAGTGAGGTTCCAAGTATGTAGCGAATGATGTGCTGGGATTGTCACAAGGGGTCAGGGCCAGTGAAAGGCTGCTTGCTGCTCATACTGTACCACCTTTTACATTGATTCGCTGCTTGGGGCTTAAAGCCCCTTGTTTTGATTAGGCCATCACATCGCTTCTCGGCCTTTTGGCTAAGATCATGCGTAACTGACCTGACAGGGGAGTAACCATGACCCCAACGTGGTTCTCCCTGGATCAGGAAGGTGGTTCTCCTATGCTTTTTGGAAATAGGAGGTGGGTGGGGTGGCTTGGCTTGACCCATCCACCTCCACCTCCACGGAGGTGTGTGGGGTTGCTAACCCATCCACCTCCATGGCACGAACCTGGTATTGCAGTACTTCCAGGAACGGTGCTTGGGCTCTAGGCCTTTTGGCTAAGAGCATTAGCGCAGGGTGATCCTTGATGTGTGCAAGGTGACCTCTGGCGTTTGTGATCTGACAAAGAATTGGAAAGATTGGCTACGATTAAAAAAAAAATCACATCAATAAACAATAATATCAGAAAACAAAAGTAACCCTATATTTGGGAAAAAGTTATCCAGCAGTAAAAATTCCTCTACCCCCCCCCCCCACCTTGTCCCCCCCCCACCCCCTCAGTACTACATTAAAGCATCTAACTCAAACCTGAATTATGGAACGGTCCTGCATAAATTGAGAGGCCTAATTGACCCTTTTGTACATTATCCAGGAATTCCCACCACATTCCTCAATATTCAGCTCCTCCTCTCCCCATTCCCCAATGTTGTACCATTCCTCTCCCATCACCATTCCCTGGTTTACCATAAAGAGCGCTAAATCTGCTAACATACAGAAACATAGAAACAGAAATTAGATGCAGGAGCAGGCCCTTTGGCCTTTCGAGCCTGCCCCGTCATTCAATAAGATCATAGCTGATCATTCAATCTCAGTACCCCTTTCCTGCTTTCTCTCCATACCCCTTGATCCCTTTGAACGTAAGAGCCATATCTAACTTCCTTTTGAATATATCTAACGAACTGGCCTCAACAACTTTCTGCGGTAGAGAATTCCACAGGTTAACCACTCTCTGAGTGAAGTAGTTTCTCCTCATCTCGGTCCTGAATGGCTTACCGTTATTCATAAACTGTGACCCCTGGTTTTGGAACTCCCCAGCAACGGGAACATTCTTCCTGCCTCTAACCTGTCCAATCCTGTCAGAATTTTATATGCTTCTATGAGATCCCCTCTCATTCTTCTAAACTCCAGTGGATACAAGCCCAGTTGATCCAGTCTTTCCTCATATGTCATGCCTGCCATCCCGGGAATCAATCTGGTGAACCTTCACTGTACTCCCTCAATATCAAGAACGTCCTTCCTCAGATTAGGAGACCAAAACTGAACACAATATTCAAGGGGTGGCCTCACCAAGGCTCTGTACAACTGCAGTAAGACCTCCCTGCTCCTATATTCAAATCCTCTAGCTGTGAAGGCTAACATGCTATTTGCCTTCTTCACCACATGCTGTACCTGCATGCCAAACTTCAATGACTCATGTACCATGACACCCAGGTCTCATTGTACCTCCCCTTTTCTTAATCTGTCATCATTCAGATGATAATCTGTCTTCCTGTTTTTGCCACCAAAGTGGATTATCTCAAAATTATCCACATTATACTGCATCTGCCATGTATTTGCCCACTCACCTAACCAAGTCACCCTGCAACCTCTTAGCATCCGCCTCACAGCTCATACCGCCAACCACCTTAGTGTCATCTGCAAACTTGGAGATATTACATTCAATTCCTTCATCTAAATCATTGATGTATATTGTAAATAGCTGGGGTCCCAGCACTGAACCCTGGGGCACCCCACTGGTCACTGCCTGCCATTCTGAAAAGGACCCGTTTATTCCGACTCTCTGCTTGCTGTCTGCCAACCAGTTCTCTATCCACGTCAATACATTACCCCCAATACCATGTGCTTTAATTTTGCACACTAATTTCTTGTGTGGGACCTTGTCAAAAGCCTGTTGAAAGTCCAAATACACCACATCCACTGGTTCTCCCTTGTCCACTCTACGAGTTACATCCTCAAAAAATTCTAGAAGATTTGTCAAGCAGGATTTCCCTTTCATAAATCCATACTGACTTGGACCGATCCTGCCACTGCTTTCCAAATGCGCTGCTATTTCATCTTTAATAATTGATTCTGACATTTTCCCCACTACTGATGTCAGGCTGACCGGTTTATAATTCCCTGTTTACTCTCTTCCTCCTTTTTTAAAAAGTGGGGTTACATTAGCTACCCTCCAATCCATAGGAACTGATTCAGAGTCAATAGAATGTTGGAAAATGATCACCAATGCATCCATTATTTCTAGGGCCACTTCCTTAAGTACTCTGGGATGCAGCCTATCAGGCCCTGGGGATTTATCGGCCTTCAATCCCATCAATTTCCCTAACACAATTTTCTGACTAATAAGGATTTCCTTCAGTTCCTCCTTTTCGCTAGACCCTCAAACCCCAAGTATTTCCGGAAGGTTATTTGTGTCTTCCTTAGTGAAGACAGATCCAAAGTATTTGTTCAATTGGTCTGCCATTTCTTTGTTCCCCATTATAAATTCACCTGATTATGACTGCAAAGGACCTACTTTGGTCTTCATTAATCTTTTTCTCTTCACATATCTATAGAAGCTTTTGCAGTCAGTTTTTATGTTACCTGCAAGCTTCCTCTCATACTTTATTTTCCCCCTTCTAATTAGACCCTTTGTCCTCCTCTGAATTCTAAATTTCTCCTAGTTCTCAGGTTTGCTGCTTTTTCTGGCCAATTTATATGCCTCTTCCTTGGATTTAACACTATCCCTAATTTTCTTTGTTAGTCACGATTGAGCTATCTTCCCCTTTTTATTTTTACTCCAGACAGGAATGTACAATTGTTGAAGTTCATCCATGTAATCTATAAATGTCTGCCATTGCCTATCCACTGTCAACCCTTTAAGTATCATTTGCCAGTCTATCCTAGCCAATTCACGTCTCATACCATCGAAGTTACCTTTCCTTAAGTTCAGGACCCTAGTCTCTGAATTAAGACTGTCACTCTCCATCTTAATAAAGAATTCTACCATATTATGGTCACTCTTCCCCAGGGGACCTCACACAACAAGATTGTTAATTAGTCCTCTCTCATTACACAACACCTAGTCTAGGATGACCAGCTCTCTAGTTGGTTCCTCAACATATTGGTCTAGAAAGCCATCCCTAATACACTCCAGGAAATCCTTCTCCACCGCATTGCTACCAACTTGGTTAGCCCAATCTTTATGTAGATTAAAGTTGCCCATGATAACTGCTGTACCTTTATTGCACACATCCCTAATTTCTTGTTTGATGCCAGCCCCAACCTCACTACTACTGTTTGGTGGTCTGTACACAACTCCCACTAGCGTTTTCTGCCCTTTGGTATTCCGCAGCTCTACACATACAGATTCCACATCATCCAAACTAATGTCCTTTCTTACTATTGCGTTCATTTCCTCTTTAACCAGCAACGCTACCCCACCTCCTTTTCCTTTCTGTCTGTCCTTCCTGAATGTTGAATACTCCTGGATGTTGAGTTCCCAGCCTTGGTCACCCTGGAGCCATGTCTCCGTAATCTCAATTATATCATAATCGTTAATAGCTGCCTATGCAGTTAATTCACCCACCTTATTGCGAATACTCCTTGCATTGAGGCACAGAACCTTCAGGCTTGTCTTTTAACATAAGAACATAATTAATATGGCCCTTTTTGATTTTTGCCTTGGGTTTCTCTGCCTTCCACTGTTACTATTCTCCTTTCGATCTTTTGCTTCTGCCCCCATTTTATAAAATTTATACATTTATACTGAATCTGCCGCTTTTGGTCAACCACATCTGGTCCATCAAACCACCTCCATCCAAAAATGCCACAGTCACATGCACCATCAACTGTCCCGTTCCCTTGGTCATACATCCTTTTGGGAGAAGCAAACAAAATCAGATTTCCATAAAACAGCAACAATTCATAAATGAAGAGGAAGGAATTTACCCATTGGAAGTGGGAAAAGCAGGTAGATAAAGTTCCAATGTTAAACTTGTGAGAATGTACAAAAATAATCGTGAGCAGTCAGTACAATCTACCAATAAAAAAAAATGGTGCCGATGAAGTCACTCCCAATATTGTTTGAAATCTTTGTTCCTTCACCAAAAAGCTGAGAATTTATGACTGGAAAGGAGAACTGAGATTTTCCACTCAAGGTACGCCAGCTCCCCCGGGTAACGTGAGCAGACTTGGGCAGAAAACACTTTGGGAGCTGCTCGGTCCACACCACTGCTGGGATGTCCCATCCATACAGGGAACATAAAACACATCTACCAATATACGGTTGCAATAATGCAATTGTATACAATAGCAAAAGTACAAAGCTGCTGTTACCACTTCCAGTGTTGACAATTAAGTGGCTTTCACACAGTCATTGCCCAGTACCACCTTTTTCTTTGTTGTGGAAAATCTGGTAGTATGGGCTAGAATTTCCATATTTAAGAATAGCAGCGTTTTTTTGCGTTATTTGCGAATAACGGCCGTTTTTTAATGCCGAAATGAAGCCAAAAAAATAAGGCTTAAGTTTTGCCAAAAGTTTTAAAAATTTTGGTGTAGTATTAAAATACCACCGTTTTTAAGGATGGAGATTTTACAAATTTGCATTTAGAAATAACGCCTGTTCTGCGCAAGTGCAAAAAAAAAAAGAAAATCGGCCGTTTTTCATGTGACGGGTGTGCCTGCGCATGCGCAGTACACTTCCTGGTCTGGATCAGCCATTGTAAGTTTCAGGAGATTTGTGAGTACTTCCACACAGGAGCTGCAAAACGAAAAATGGAGTGTAATTTGGAAAGGAAAAGGGCCAGGGAGTTTAACCAAGATGCCAATGAGACCCTGGTAGGCGCTGATTGGCAAGAAGGGTCCTGGTAAACTTAAACCAGCAACAATAGCTCAAGCTTGGCACAGCGTTGCAGAGCAGGTTTCCTCAGTCGGATCCATCAAGAGGACTGGCCAGCAGTGCCGGAAGTGGCAGACCTTTGCCAAGCAGTTGGAGTAAATAATATTTTTATTTATGCACTACAATTACTTGAATTGTAAATGTGACTATCTGTGTGTGCCACAACAGCAGAAGGCCCCTCTCTTAAATATTTCTATTACCATCTTTGCAGAAGGTGTTCAACAACCACCGAGATAGGACGAAAACTGTTGGAGGTCTGCCAAGACTGCGCCCACTAACAACCTTGGAAAGTAGAATCGCAGGTATTATTGGTGGGTCCCAAAGATCGACTACCCATGCAGATGCTGGCCCAGGTTGCAGAGAGAGGGTAAGTCCTGCAAAATCCAGTCTGGGTTGGCACAAGTGGGCTATGCTTCGGTTTATGCAATGTATTCTCCATTGGCTACACTTCGGTTTATGCAATGTACTCTCTATCGGCTATGCTTTGGTTTATGCGATGTACTATCATTCATCGTGGTCCTTCAAATGAGCCTCCGCTATGTGAGCCTATTCATGTCACCCTGTCCCCTCCCCTGCTGCTAACCATTCGTCTTTGCAGATGTTTCACAGACATCCAATAAGGAAGGAGAAGACCCCGCCACCTTGCCACAAGCAGAAGTGGAGAATCCCGATGACCTCTGCTATACAGAACAAGTTCCACAGGGCGATCAGGAGGAGGAGAATGAGGACGAGCAGGAGGCCAATATTTTTCATGGGGGGTGGGGGAGAAGGAGGAGGATGATCAGATGGTACTATTGCAATTGGAGGAGCTGCAGGCCACAGATGTACAAAACGTTTTCAACAGCTCTACGCGCGAGGGGACATTTCCACCCTCCGAGGTTGCGGGTCCCAGTGGATTGCAGGAAAGCACACCCAGTGCAGCATCAGGTCCATCTGTACGGAACAGGAGGAGACCTAAACAGTGTTCTTTTGAAATGCAGGCACCACAGGAGGTGGTAGAGCTCATGGGAATGAATGGGGAGAGCGTTCAGCTTACAAAATCGCTCCGTGAGGCCGTGGGTGGTATCAAGAGAAAAATAACAGCACTGTCTGCTGACATTAGGGTGGGCATGTCGGGAGGAATAGCAGCACTATCTGCAGGCAAGTCGGAGATAGTCGCTGCAACGCGGGAACACACCCAGGCTCTCATTGCCCAACGGCAATTGACAATATCAAGTGATGTCACTCCCACTCCAGTCCCCAGACCAATCTCAACAGGTAGTGTGCAGATTGATCCACAGGCCGAAGAGGCTGAACCCGGGCCTTCCAGATTGCCGTCTCCTGGGTCTGTCCCCCAACAAGCGGAGTGCCATACCCAAGACACTAACAAAAACCTTGGGCTCACCGTGAAATGGCTGAAGACTAAGGAAATGGCCAAGGCTAGTGGCAAGTCCAAGAAGGGCGAGGGCAAGAAGGGCACGCAGTGCGGCTGTTTTTGAATAAGGGAGGGTGGAGAGATGGCTGCAGCTGAAGTTTGTTTGTTGTTGTTGCTGTTGTTCTTTTGCTGTTCTTTTGTTCTTTTATTGTTATTTAAATGATGTTAATTTAAAACTTTAAAGTTTAATATATTTTTTTTAATTAAAGTTATGTACAAGTGTACAAATGTTTAATAAACTGCAAATTATTTTTTCAACTAAACCAAACTTATGTAGTGTTTCATGATAATGCTGCTGAATAAGCCTTCTTCTATGATAATCCAGGATAACATAAGCACTCACGACATATGGCAAAGATAGAATAGCCCCCATTCTTTAAATGCCCTTAAATGCCCATAAATCTTCTTAAATCTCTTTAAATGTCTCTAAAATCACATTATAAACTCCCTCCTAAAAAACTCCGTTTCCCAAGATGGCACAATGCCGATTTCGATGGGACTCGACCAGGTAAGGCAAGCTTTTTCAAATCGATATTTATCACTGTCCTTAAAAATGTCCTTATTGGGGAACCTCTCAAAAATGGCGTTATCGTTGGTTTTGACACCGAGTGACGTCACAAAAACGGTTCCAAACAAAATCGGCCCATATTTTTTAACGACGCCGTTACACCACTGGTGAAACTAGCAAAATGGCCTGAAATTTATTTAACAACAAAAAAAACTTTTAACGGCAAAAAATGGAGCTAAATGGATCGTTATGGTGGGGAATTTCTCGTCCAAGATTCCTTATAAAAGTGTACTCTTAAAAATTTTCCATGGAGGGGTGGGGGTTGGGGGGGGCGGGTGGAGGGGAAGGGGGAAGTTATCCCAATCTCCTGTTGTACTGAATGCAAGAGACTGGCGAAACCCCCAGAGAAATGGGGTAGACAGCAATTTTCAGCCAATCAGGCTATTTCTTCGGGGGTTCTGCTAATCTGCCACTGAAGCTTTGGCAGGAGATTGGAACAACCCCTGCGGAAATTCAGGACTGCAGTTCCTGAGGTTCAGAGAGCTCCTGAGCATGGAAGCATTAATTTTTTTTAGCACTTAACCTAACACTGTTGTCACCTCACATTGTTCAAATATTGACCAGACCATCTATCAATCTCTGGAGCTTTCTAAAGTTGTTCATATACTGATGAGGGCAGATTTTTCAAATCCTTGCAAGCAGTGAGGTTTTTCACCTGCCACATATGTGCATCAGAAAATATTGCTCTCTGCCCTCAATTTTCCGTGCTTTGATGTCAATGGATGGAAAATCACAGCCAATGGGTTTGCTGTTTACTGATAAACATTTGCAACGTGTGAGGTATCTTGCATCTTGCCATTAAGCGTAAATTGGATAATCTACTCTATAGACTTTGTTTACATAAAATTACATGGAATTTACAGCACAGAAACAGGTCATTTAGCCCAACTGGTCCATGAACAGTATTAATTTTATATTATTCTAATAAAAATATTTCTATCTTTAAAAAAATGATGACTAAATTCGAATAACATTATTAAAGAATTGCAGGATGTTGGCGATTTAAATACAGGACCTTTTGATCAAGGAGGCCGTTTTGCAGTCTTACACCAGGGTGTTCCTTTGAGCACTGTAATCTTACGCTTACCCAATGATTTAGTAGGTAAACATGTCATGCAGTGTAATACTGAGCCAAAAAATCAAGAAGGTCCCAGGTTTGATTCCTGGCATCTGCTGAGTTAGCTAATCTGAGCCTGGGAGGCAGGGAGGGTGCAATAACAAGCCTCAGTCTCTCTGGGTTTGAGAGGGGAAGAATCAGCTAAAGTTCTTGATCTTATCTCCTAGCCCCTAGTGGGGTGTTCATGTGTGTAGATGCTGGCTGATGACAGGATTGCTTTGACTGTAATTCCCTACACAGTAAAATAGCAAGCAAAGAATAGCCACTGCAGCAAAGTACTAGAGGGCCGCCACTGCCTATAGAACTGCACCACCTTCAAGAGAACATGAAATCATTAAAAGTATTCCACTGCAGAACAGGCTTGGAACACAGGGTTATGTTTCATGAATTACTGTTCTTGACCTAGAACTTTGTGCAGTGGAAGTGTATATAGGGAATTTAGGAGCAGAGGACAGTGTAAATAGTACATTTTTCTGTCACTATTTTGTATAGCTCGGATTCTTAAAGGGGAAATGCCTTCTGAAATGAAAAAAAATAAAATGATGTAAAAATAGGCAATTTTTAGCCCTTACAGCTCAACTGCCTTCTGAAAAAGAAATTTACATTAAAAAAAATTCCCAATTGGAAATCTTCAGCTCTTAAAGCTGAATCCCACTGCACCTAAAAAAAAATAAGAAAAGTCCTTCAGCACTAACACAAATGGCTCATCAAGCCAGGGAAGGGGCACCCAGGGTCTCGCATGCAACACTCCAGATTTGTGCAGGGTGTCATCATTGCAAGAGAGGTCCTCTACCCACAGGGACCAGGAGGCCCTCCGGAAAGAATGACTTGGGGCTACATCATCGAAGCCGTCACTGCCAGTAGTGTTGCCTCCACGACTTGGCTCCAGTGCCCAAAGAAGCTTCATGACCTCAGACCAGTGGTCAAGGTCAGTGAAGGCATCTTCAAAAGACGTCTCCCACCAACGGTACCACTAACCTCAGACACTGCTCAATGCCGATCCCCAACGTCAATCACTCACCTACCAACAATCTGTACCAAACACGAGACACCTCAGCGCTAAGGTCGAAGTTCGCTGAGGTAACGTTAAGTTGGCATTGCATGCTGACTGATGTCACCCTCTCTTCATTTACATTTCCAGGGCCAGCTAGCAGCGCTAAGGCCCTCACCAAAATGGCGGCTGCCAAGTCCTGCGCCATTGAAGGGCACTAGAGTGGTAACCACCATTTTTCGCCAGGATCACGGCGGTAAATCGTGGCAGTTAGTGACCCAATTTTTGGGCCATTTTCTGGTCATTTATTTAATTGATAATTTGTAATACCCTTTGTAGAATCTTGCAGTGAGCAAATTTGCTGCTGCATTTCCTTACGTTAAAAATGTCACAACACTTCAAATGCACTTTATTGGCTGTGAAATGCTTTGGAATGTCTTGAGGATGTGAAAGGTGCTATATAAATGCACATTCCTTCTTTCGAAGGTGAGAAGCTTAGCATGATAGTTTTGTAAGGGTGGAACAACCTTCCTAGTTACCCTGAGGGTATTAAGAGTCAATCACATAATGTGGGACTGGAGTCACATGTCGACCACACCAGGTAGGGCTAGCAGGTTCTTCCTTGAAGGACATTAGCAGAACAGATTGGTTTTTCTGTTATTTCAACAACTATCATGGTAATTTTCTGATGCCAGCCCACAAATTAGCAGACTTATTTCACAACCTGCCATAGTGGGATATGAACTCATGACCTCTTGGTTGTTAATCCAAGACTATAACCACTTGGCTGCCATACCCCAAAATTGAACCCTCCATTGCTCGGTACTTACTTTAATTGGAGAAAGGAAAACGAGAGGGGATGTTATCTTTAAAATACGGAGAGGCATCGATAATATTAGATGTAAGCAAGCTATCTAACTTGGTCTGCGAACACAAAAGTAAGGCACAGCTACAGATTTAGCAAACTTTTAAAAATGTTCGACATTAGAAGGGATTTATAGTCCAACAGAGTAAAGAGTAAAGCATCTGTGGAATTTGCTGCAGAAGCTGGAGGTAAATTAACTATTTGATCATCTGCCTTTACTATCTAAATATTAGCAGATGATCAAATACTCTATTGAATTTGATGGCTCCTGTGCTTCTGGGATCAACGTGGTATATAGTGGATAGCAAGTGAGGGGCAATCTTACTAATTTGTACTCTTGGCACAGAACTTTATCCAAGTAACACATATCAGGCATTCAAACAACTGTCCCACCACAATTTTCCATCGATGCATTTTAATGAATGGAAAATATTGGGCAGTGCACATCCAAATTTCCAGTGTGTGCACCGAGTATTGGGAATGGACATTCATAAAATTACACCTATGATTTAAATAGCGGTGACAGAATATTGTGGAGATTTATTTGACTTGCTTTTGGTGTCAGATAGAAATTTTGCATAATTCTCTATCAGCTGATTAAGTAGATGGTGAGGTAGAATTCATGACAAATCAAAATGCATATAGTCTGTAAGAAAAACAGACTTGAGGGCTTGAACATTTAAATGTTAACAAAACTAATTACAAAAGGTAACAAAAGTAGCATCTACAGCAATGGAATGAAAATTAAAAGTTACTCCCATGGTCTCTGAGTCTGCTCAACGCGAGCTCGAGGAACAGCACCTCATCTTTCGTTTAGGCACTTTACAGCCTTCTGGACTCAACATCGAGTTCAAAATTTTAGTGCGTAACCGCTGCCAATCTTTGGATCCCTTCCCCGCCACCCCGCACCTCCTCAGAGCCTGTTTTTTTTCTCCTTGTCTCTAATGGCAGTTGGTCAATATCCCACCATTCACACCCGATCTTGACTAATGTTGTTCTAACTCGTGGCATTACCATTTGAATTTGAGCCATCATCCCTTTTGTCTCTCTAATCTCTCTTGTCTTCCAACCTTCCCTTTTGTTCTTTCTTCCCGTCCCCCTTTCAGTGCTTGTTAAGAATCAGTTCTTTTCGAACACACTCTGTCAAAGAGTCATCGACCTGAAACGTTAACTCTCCTTCCTCTCCACAGATGCTGCCTGACCTGCTGAGATTTCCAGCATTTCCTGTTTTTATTCCAGTTACCAGCAACTGCAGTATTTTGCTTTTGTATTAGTGTTTAACGCACTGCCACTTCTCTTCTAGGAATGCCAATCTTGAAGAAGTTCTGCTCTTCCCTCAGATGGGATTTCTGTTTGTCTCTTTTACCTTGTTCATCTTCAACGTTCCTCCAACACTGCTCTCGCTGCATCCTGGGATCCACACTCAAAGCCATGCACCGACACATACACATTCTTGACCTCTCTCTTCAGCAGCACTGATTCACACTATCTCTAAGCTGTCCTGGTCCGCAGTTCCATTTCATCCTTCGCCTCATCCAGCGCTTTAACCAAAAACTTTTTTCCTTCCTTTCAGATGCCAAGAATCATAAGTTTCAACAACTCATGGACACCAATGTCCTTCCGGAATCTTCTTTCCCCTCACTTCCCTCTGATCCCATCTCTTCTTCCAATCTCACCCCCTGCCGTATTTTCACTATCCCCTCTGACCTTCCCCTCTCTGACCCCGAACAATTAATCCTCAGCAAAGGCCTAAGCGTCATCCCTTTATGCCCCCACCTCAATGAATTTCGAACTCAGCACAATGCTGAGCTCTTTTTCTGCCACCTTCGCCGCGTGCCCACTTCTTCGGCCAGGAATCCTTCCCCCTCACAGCTGACACTTTCTCCCGTTTTCAGAATTCTCGCTCTGCCTGGACCCCTCCCTTTGGCCTCTTACCCTCTCTAGATCTCTTCATTGCAAATTGCCAACGGGACATCGGCCGTCTCAATTTCTCTGTTATCCTCACTCACTCCAACCTACCTCCCTCTGAACTTGCAGCACTCCGCTTGCTCAGATCCAACCTGAACCTTGTCATCAAACCTGCTGACAAGGGTGGCGCTGTTGTTTGGCGAACTGACCACTACCTTGCAGAAGCTGATCGGCAACTCTCTGACATCTCTTCCTACCTCCCCCCGGACCATGACCCCACTAATGAACATCAAGCCATAATTTCCCACATCGTCACTGACCTCATCTCCTCTGGAGATCTTCCCTCCACAGCTTCTACCTCCTTCCCAAGATCCACAAACAAGACCACCCCAGTAGACCCATCGTTTCAGCCTGTTCTTGCCCCACAGAACTTATTTCTTCTTATCTCGACTCAATTTTTTCTCCAGTTGTCCACTTTCTTCCCACCTACACCCGCGCCTCCGCCGACGTCTTCCGTCACTTTAACAGTTTCCAGTTTCCCGACCCCAACCGTCTCCTTTACACCAGGATGGCCTGAGGGCGCTCCACTTCTTCCTCGAGCAGAGGCCCAAACAGTCCCCATCCACCAGCACACACCTCAGCCTGGCTGAACTTGTTCTCACATTGAACAACTTCTCCTTTCACTCCGCTCACTTCCTCCAAATTAAAGGTGTTACTATGGGAACCCACATGGGTCATAACATCAGAAAATAGGAGCAGGAGTAGACCATTTGGCACCTCGAGCCTGCTCCTCCATTCAATAAAATCATGGCTAATCTGATCATGGATTCAGCTCCACTTCCCTGCCCGCTCCCCATAACCCTTTGCTTCCTTATCGCTCAAAAATCTGTCTATCCTTACCTTAAATATATCCAATGACCCAGTCTACACAGCTCTCTGGGGCAGAGAATTCAATAGATTTACAACCCTCTGAGAGAAGAAATTCCTCCTCATCTTAGTTTTAAATCCTTATTAGTCAGGAAATTGTGTTGGGGAAATTAATGGGATTGAAGGCCGATAAATCCCCAGGGCCTGATAGGCTGCATCCAGAGTACTTAAAGAAGTGGCCCTAGAAATAGTGGATGCATTAGTGGTCATTTTCCAACATTCTATAAACTCTGGATCAGTTCCTATGGATTGGAGGGTAGCTAATGTAATCCCACTTTTTAAAAAAGGAGGGAGAGAGAAAACAGGAAATTATAAACCGGTTAGCCTGACATCGGTAGTGGGGAAAATGTTGGAACAATTATTAAAGATGTAATAGCAGCGCATTTGGAAAGTAGTGATAGGATCAGTCCAAGACAGCATGGATTTATGAAAGGGAAATCATGCTTGACAAATCTTCCCAATTTTTTTGAGGATGTAACTAATAGAGTGGACGAGGGAGAACCAGTGGATGTGGTGTATTTTGACTTTCAAAAGGCTTTTGACAAGGTCCCACACAAGAGATTAGTGTGCAAAATTAAGGCACATGGTATTGGGGGTAATGTATTGATGTGGATAGAGAACTGGTTGGCAGACAGGAAGCAAAGAGTAGGAATAAACGCGTCCTTTTCAAAATGGCAGGCAGTGATGAATGGGGTACCGCAAGGTTTAGTGCTGGGACCCCAGCTACTTACAATATATATTAATGATTTAGACGAAGGAATTGAATGTAATATCTCCAAGTTTGCAGATGATACTAAGCTGGGTGGCAGTGTGAGCTGTGAGGAGGCTAAGAGGCTGCAGGGTGACTTGGACAGGTTAGGTGAGTGGGCAAATGCATGGCAGATGCAGTATAATGTGGATAAATGTGAGGGTTATCCACTTTGGTGGCAACAACAGGAAAGCAGAATATTATCTGAATGGTGACAGATTAGGAAAAGAGACCTGGGTGTCATAGTACATCAGTCATTGAAAGTTGGCATGCAGGTACAGCAGGCGGTAAAGGAGGCAAATGGCATGTTGGCCTTCATAGCGAGAGGTTTTGAGTGTAGGAGCAGGGAGGTCTTACTGCAATTGTACAGGGCCTTGGTAAGGCCACACCTTGAATATTGTGTACAATTTTGGTCTCCTAATCTAAGGAAAGACATTCTTGCTATTGAGGGAGTGCAGCGAAGGTTCACCAAACTGATTCCCGGGATGGCAGGACTGACATATGAAGAAAGATTGGATCGACTAGGCTTATATTCACTGGAATTTAGAAGAATGAGAGGGGATCGCATAGAAACATATAAAATTCTGACGGGATTAGACAGGTTAGATGCAGGAAGAATGTTCCCGATGTTGGGGAAGTCCAGATCCAGGGGTCACAGTCTAAAGATAAGGGGTAAGCCATTTAGGACCGAGATAAGGAGAAACTTCTTCACTCAGAGAATTGTGAACCTGTGGAATTCTCTACCACAGAAAGTTGTTGAGGCCAGTTCGTTAGATATATTCAAAAGGGAGTAAGGTGTGTCCCTCACGGCTAAAGGGATCAAAGGGTATGGAGAGAAAGCAGGAATGGGGTAGTGAAGTTGCATGATCAGTGTTAGATCTCTTAATTTTCAATGAAATGCGAACTCCAGTTGTAGTTTTAACATAACTTTTATTTTGGCAGCAGCAACGAGCTCTTGGCTTTAAGCCAGGCCTTTATCCTTCTGAGACCACATGACCAAAATGGCTGTTCTTATACCTGACTCAATTTACAGAAAAGAACGCGCCTTCTTTGACCGTATTGGCTCAATTGATATATTGTTAACCTTTAATTGACTCGCTACCAAAGGTCCTAAAATGTCAAGTTGATTGATGACTTAATGCAACATACTCCTACTCACGTAGCAACTCTGACTTGGGGTCCGTGAATTCTCACAGCCTATCTGAATGCAGCCTGTTTGAATTCTCTATCAATCCCCCTTTTGATTCTTTCACAAACTGAATCATAAAACATCAGCTATCTCTGTTTAAACATTCTACAAAATAATTTTATACATGTTAATAGAGTTTCCTTCTAAAATTTGTTGATATGTTTCGCCACATGTCCGGACTAGTAGCTTCCACACAAATTTACACCAACCCGAATTCCATCATGGCCACAATGGAAGTCTGGTTTTAGTAGGTTAATTAACTTTATTCCAATTTAATCCAAATCAATATCTTAATTCAACCAGTAAACAACCTTCCCTTAAGCATAACATACCCCTGTGCCACATGGAGACGGTCTGCTGGGACTTGCAAGGTGTCTCACCTGCAGGACAGCAGCTGCAGCTGCCTGGTCGCAACAACATTTAATTCACATAAACAAACAATATAAAAGTAAAATAATTACAATGAATAGAATTAAACCTTCCACCAATGAAGTTCCTATTGAACCTAGCCATTCAGTGGCTCCGTTCCACAAAGTGAATGATGGGGGTTGCTTAAGTTTTTCTAACTCCTTTTGGATATGCTCCGCTAAGTGGGTAATTTCTTTGGAGCTATCTGGGATATATGTGCAACACTCAGTTCCGACTAGGGCGCAAGTACCTCCCTTTTCAGCCAGGATGTAATCAAGGGCCAGTCTATTCTGTAGGGCTACTGTGTGGATTGCTACCATTTCTGCATTGATTTTAACTAGGGCCTCTGAGGTATCATTGGCTACCCATTCCACAACGGATGCCATGTTAATGGATTCCCTTGCCAGTCTGGCGGTCCCATACCTGGGGATCAGAATGGCAAAGAACCTCTCTGTTTCTGTGATAGCTCTCTTAGGACGGTGTAAATGTTCCGACAGTGACTTTATATGATACATATATGGCATAATATAGGCTAAATAATAGGATCCCATCCAATTCTGGGGCAGCCAAGGGTAGGCTTTGTGGCCACACACCCAATAGGTGCCATTATAGGCAATGAATGTTAGCTGTTTCTTTGTCAGCAAAACTCCGGGGCCTGTCCAGGCTTTTCCATCTGTTTTATTCAGAAACCCCGTTACGTTAAGAATTCCCACATCGGCCCAGTTTGGACGGTTCCGTGGCTTGATTACATTATAATTCCGGGAGCAGTTACTATACCCCATATTTTGGCCTCCTTTGATGTTTCTAATCAGACAGACCGATTCCCCCGGTCTTCCTATTCCCGTTGTATTAGTAATAACAAAAAATGGGGATCATTTGGAATTATTGTACCACGGTTGGTATCCCCCTTCAAAGGTAGTCAGATTGTAACCTGCTGACTTCCAGTTACGTGCCCCATTTTCCGTATCCTGAAACGCATTGCCTGTTTTATTTTGATTAATTATTCACTCAGCCATTTCCGAGGTATTCAAGGGAACTGGCCTTAAGGGAATCCCTCCCTTTGAATGAATAGGATTATGCGCACATACCCAACAACTAGAAATGTTACCTTGTTTGGCATAAATGTATGACATATATAAAAAGGTATTTACATGTAATTCCCTTGCTACCCTACTATTTCCCTTTGGTGCAGAGGGTCGGCTAGTAAGAAGTAGGCCTATGCCTAGAATACCTACAATCAGTAATACAGTAAATTTATACATTTTGGCAAAAAATAATTGTCCTTATCAGATTTCAGCTTCAGTTATGGGTGCTCGTTTAATGTGTGAAGCGTGGATCCAGGCTTTCTTTCCTTGGACTTTAACAGCTGCCTGGGTGGTCAATAACACTTGATAAGGTCCCTCCCATTTGGCACCCAAAGGTTCTTTATGCAACTTTTTCACATACACCCAGACTCCCGGGATGATGTCGTGTCCTCCTTCGGGTGGATTACCCCAAGCTGCCGATAACTGTCGAGAAACAGAACTAATAGCATTGGTTAGGTCCTGACAGTATGATAACAGAGTATCACTCATTAAGTGAACATCAGCTTTCCGTAAATCGATAGTTCCTGGCAGCGACATGGGTCTTCCTGTTATAATTTCAAATGGGCTTAGACCTGTAGTTCTGTTCGGGGTTGCCCTAATACTACATAACACTATTGGTAGTGCCTGGGGCCATGGTGTTCCTTCTTGGTGATATTTGGCAAGTCGTTGTTTCAGAGTTCGATTAATTCGCTCTACTTGTCCTGATGATTGTGGATGATAAGGACAGTGTAAATCCCATGTAATGTTCAGTAACCTACAGACTTCTTGGCAGACAGCACCTGTGAAGTGTGTTCCCTGATCTGAGTCAATGCTACTCGGGACTCCCCATCGGGGAATGTAATCCTTACACAAGATCTTTTCAGTGTGATTGGCTGTGGCTCTTTTAGTTGGGACAGCTTCTACCCATCGAGAGAGTCTGTCGACCATGACAAGAATGTTAGTGTATCCTTGGCATGGAGGAAGAGATATATAATCAACCTGCAGATGCTGGAATGGTCTGACAGGGGCAGGGGGCCTCAGTTGGGGCATTACTGTGATGGGTCCAGAATTATTTTTCTGGCAGACCACACAGCGGTCTGTTACCAGCTGGGCATGTTTTTTAAATCTCCGACCCCACCAGCATTTCTGGAACCGTGCTGTCATCTGTTGTAAGGCCAAGTGTCCCCACAAGTGGATCTGTTGGGCTAAAAAAGGCATAAGCGCTTGTGGCGCGACTGGCTTGTCGATAACTCTTTGTCTCCAGACACCATCTTCGCCTAGCTTAATTCCTGCCTCAATCCATGTCCATTTTTCCTCTCGGGAACACTCACCTTGCATTGTTTGAAGGTCTCGTGTCAGAGTCCTGAGTGCTTTCAATCTGCACATCTGTGTTGGTTCTTCTGGGGGATCGCCCTGTGAGGCGGCATCTTTAGCTGCCTGGTGGCCTAGGGCATTTCCCTGCGTTTTTGTGATATTTTCCTTGGTATGGGCTTTACACTTCAGGATGGACACTTCCTGAGGTAATTGTATGGCCTCTAGCAAGTCTCAGACTTCTTTTCCATTTCGGATAGGTGTACCAGCAGCAGTGAGGAATCTTCTTTTCCACCATAACAGACCAAAGTCGTGAGCGACTCCAAAAGCATAACGCAAATCGGTGTAGACATTAGCTGTCTGTCCTTCTGCTATTCGACATGCTTCTGACAGGGCCCGTAACTCGGCCTGTTGTGCTGACGTTCCTGAGGGTAAACATCCTTTTGCTACTACCTCATATAAGGTTGTAACTGCCCATCCTGCTTTTCTGGTACCATTGTCAACAAAGGAGGAACCATCTGTAAACAAGATGAGGTCTGGGTTGTGCAGAGGCTTCTCTGCTGCTAAGGCTGCTTCTTCTGTTTCTTTTAAAATCTCCATGCAGTCATGCTCTTCACATTCTCCCCCCTCTTGCTCCCTCGATTCTGACATTGGGAGCATAGTTGCGGGATTAACCGGGCTGGCCCGGATGATATGGAGATTAGGAGCTTCCAAAACTGCTGTCCAGTGGGTCCATCCAGCTGCTGTCACCTGAGACATTCGATTCATAGACAGCAAAGCGTGTACGGTGTGGGGACACTTGACAATCAGCTTTTGGTCGAGGACTAGACCTGCAGTGGTCATTACCGCTCGACATGTAGCTTCCATGGCCTTTAGGCAACTTCCCCATCTGAGGGCTACCGCATCCAGTTTTGCCGAATAATAGCCAATAGGTTTTTGCCAATCCCCATGTTCTTGTGTCAGTATAACTGTCATATATCCTTCTTTCTCATGGACAAACAGGGTAAATGGCTTACCACTGTCGGGGATTCCCGGAGCTGGTGCCGAACACAAAGCCTTTTTCAAACTCAGGAAGGCCTCTTGCTGTTTCTTAGTGAGGGTGATGGCTTCTTTAGAGGCACGTTTCCCCTTTAAGATATCATTCAATGGCTGAGCAAACTGTGTGAAGGAGTCAATCCAATTTCTGTTAAAGTTACACAATCCCAAAAAAGACCTTAGTTCCTGAATAGTGGTGGGTTTTTTAGCAGCCCGAATGGCTGCAGTTCTATCCTGGGTAAGTTCTCTCTTTCCTTGTGAAATCTTTTGTCCCAAGTATATAACCTCTTCTTGGGATATTTGTGCTTTGTCGATGCTGGCTTTATGTCCTTTCAGCCAAAGGTGGTCCAGCAAAGCTCGTAAATCTTGTTCATGCTGTTCTTCCGTGTTTGAAGCTAGCAGGATATCGTCTACATATTGGATGACTGTGGATGACAGGGGAGATAATTTTCGCAAATGGCTTTGTAAAGCCATGTGGAATACCGTAGGGCTGTTGTGGAAACCCTGCGGTAACTGTTGTCCTTGGACCGTGAAAGCAAACCACTGTCGAACCTCCAGTGCCAGAGGCACCAACCAAAATCCGTTGGCCATATCGATAACCGAGAAATATTTATGTTCCGATTTGAGGGCATTAAAAATGGTGGAAGGATCTGCGACCAAAGGAGCTTTTTGATCAATACACTGATTAGCTTTCCTATAATCGACTGTCAAACGCCAAATCTCATTAGATTTCTGTACCGGCCACACGGGGCTATTGGAGGAGCTATGTATTTTCATAAGCACCCCGTGTTTCTCCAATTGCTGAATAACCGGTAAGACTCCCGCGATGGCAGTTGGACTGATGGGATACTGGTTAGTGCATTGAGGCTTGGTCCCTGTAAATGACGCAGGTTCCATCTGGAGTAGGCCACAATCATTCTTATCTTTAGCCCATATCGGGTGTTCCTTCAATTCTTCTTTCTTCAAAGTTCTAATTGACCATGTCACCCGACCATCCTCGAAATGCAACGATGAATCTACTTGGATTAGAACGTCCATTCCCAAAAGGGGTTGATCTACTGGGCCTATCCAGACCGGCATGGTTAGTTCATGTGGACTCAGCCCTATAAGTCCCGGTGTTGTCCTTTTAATTTCCATTTTATGGCCCCCAACTCCATAGGCTGTACGTGCCCTACCATCCAACGGCAAAAAGTCTCCATATTGTAGGGGTAAGCATGTTAATTCCGCCCCTATGTCTAAAAGACAGTCCACATCCTTATCGCCCACCCTCACAGTTATATATAGCCCATCTCCCCTTTGTTGTATTAGTGCGAGGAGGGGGGCCAGGGTGGGCTCTAATCGTTTTTTGCTATCCCAAGTAACTCCTTCTGTTGTTGTATTGTCAGTCGCTTAAATGCTTCTATGAGGTTATTATCTTGTGACAAGCCTGGTTTGTTGGCTGAATTGTATCCCTGGCTGCGTCCTCTTCCCCGGCCACGACCTTGCTGTTTTACCCTGCACGTCTTGGCCCAGTGACCTTCTTTCCCACAATAATGACATTTTACGGGTAATTTTCCGAATGACTGTTTATCGGAATCCTGGGATTTCCATCCCACAGTCTGTACAGCTCGGACTTTAGCTCCCATATCCCGATCTAATTGGTTACATCGATCCACCAATGCTGCAAAGGTAGTTCCTCTACCTTCCCAGTCCGGTAACACTACCTTAAACATTTTGGACAGTTCTGGCTTTAGACCTGCCACGAAAGCTGCTTTCAAGGGTCCAAACATTTGTTCATCCATTTCCTCATCCGTATTATTCATACCCGAATGTTCTGGCCACGTGCATCTAAACCGCTCGTCATACTCCGGGACCTCCTCTGTTCCTTTCTGTTGGCAGGCTGCAATTTTTCCCCAGTCTATCTTAGCTGGACTGAAGGCTTGCAGCCAGTGTTTAATCGCCTCCCATCCTGCATTTAATTCTTGCTCATCCTGCCCCAAAGCTTCTTCTACCTTGTTGTGCAATTTTCTTCCCTGTGTTTTTGGCACCATTATGGTCAAAATTTGTACTCCGTCCCAGGGATGAAGTTGATATATATTTCTTAAGCAGTCCAATTGGTCCACGTTTTCACTTCCCCTTTCTTTGGATTGGGCAATTCCTTGGACTATTTATCAATTTTCTCTAGGTCTGCCGGATCATGAAATAAGTATTCTGCATATACCCTTTACCTCGTTTTTTTGGTTCCGCCCTCATCCGCAGTCTCTTCTGATTTGACTACAACTCGTCTTTTTTTAAAACGGGGCAAAGCGCACCCCTAATTCTTCATCCTCCGACCCTGTATCGTCAGAGGATTCAAAATCTGTATCTATTCCTCGGTCGTGTCCTCGGGTTTGCGCTTTTAATTTATCCAAACATGGGTACCCTGGGAATTGACCGATACATTTTCCTTTTCCTATTACTGTCTCTTGACCGAATGATTTTTTCCATTCTTTAATTTCACCTTTAAGATCTCTAACTTCCACTTCCGACTTTTCAAGTTCAAGTCTTTTCTGTCGCAGCTGTGCACAAACAGCTTGCAATTGGTCCTTTGTACTGGTCAGTTCTCTATCATGTTGGGAACCCATTATAATTTCATTCCGCTTTCGGATCTGTCCCATAACGGCTAGGGACCATCGGATTCACTCTTTATTTTTCATACGGGTCGTTTTTCCCCAGACCCTTTTAATCTCGTCCAAGGACCATTGTCCTTTGGAGGTTCTGTACTTTTGTTCGATCTTAATACACGTTTTAGATAAGTTGAATTGTTGCTCTATGTATTCTTTCAATTGTTCGAGGATTTCATCTATCGAAACCTCAGGTGGTGCCTGCCCACCTTTAACAGTTTTGGCAATTCTTTGCTCTTATCTCGTGCTGCCATAATACTGATTTCTTTACTGGGGTCTCGAGTCGTAGGCTTTCCAGCCGATCAGTGAGTCGGTGATTAATTAACTAACACACCGCCGAAGCCGAGCTCGAGCCGACTACCAACCAGAGGGTTCGCAAACCGGAGGCCTTCAGAATCGCATAGAAGGAGAGGCGAATTTAGACTTTTGACCGAGGACTTTTATAAAGAGGAGTCCTTACCTCAGTATGTAGGTCCGATGTCCAAAATTCAGTTTCTTTCCTCAGCGATCCTGTTCGCGACGCCAAAGTTGTTAGATCTCTTAAATTTCAATGAAATGCGAACTTTGGTTGTAGTTTTAACAAAACTTTTATTTTGGCAGCAGCAACAAGCTCTTGGCTTTAAACCAGGCCTTTGTCCTTCTGAGACCACATGGCCAAAATGGCTGTTCTTATACCTGACTCAGTTTACAGAAAAGAACGCGCCTTCTTTGACCTTATTTGCTCAATTGATATACTGTTAACCTTTAATTGACTCGCTACCAAAGGTCCGAAAATATCAAGTTGATTGATGACTTAATGCAACATGCCCCCACTCACGTAGCAACTCTGACTTGGGGTCTGTGAATTCTCACAGCCTGTCTGAATGCAGCCTGTTTGAATTCTCTATCAATCAGCCATGATCATATTGAATGGTGGTGCAGGCTCGAAGGGCTGAATGGCCTACTCCTGCACCTATTTTCTATGTTTCTATGTTTTTAAATGGGCAGTTCCTTATTTTGGGACTATGTCCCCTAGTTTTAGTTTCCCCAAAGAGTGGAAATATCCTCTCTGCATCCACCTTGTTGAGCCCGCTCATTATCTTGCATGTTTCAATAAGATCATCCCTCATTCTTCTGAACTCCAACATGTATAGGCCCAACCTACTCAACCTATCTTCATAAGTCAACCCCCTCATCTCCGGAATCAACCGAGTGAATCTTCTCTGAACAGCCTCCAATGCAAGTATATCCTTCCTTAAATACAGAGACCAAAAACTGCACGCAGTACTCGAGGTATGGCCTTACCAATACCCTGTACAGATGTAGCAGGACTTCTCTGCTTTTATACTCTATCACCCTTGCAATAAAGGCAAACATTCCATTTGCCTTCCTGATTACTTGCTGTACCTGCATACTAACTTTTTGTGTTTCATGCATAAGGACACACAGGTCCTTCTGTACTGCAGCACTTTGCAATTTTTCTCCATTTAAATTATAATTTTCTTTTCTATTTTTTCTGTCAAAGTGGAAAACCTCACATTTTCCTACATTATACTCCATCTTCCAAATTTTTGTCCACTCACTTAGCCTGTCTATATCCCTTTGCAGATCTTTTGTGTCCTCCTCACAATTTGCTTTCCCATCCTTCTTTGTGTCATAACATAAGAACATAAGAACATAAGAATTAGGAACAGGAGTAGGCCATCTAGCCCCTCGAGCCTGCTCTGCCATTCAACAAGATCATGGCTGATCTGGCCGTGGACTCAGCTCCACTTACCTGCCCGCTCCCCATAACCCTTACTTCCCTTATTGGTTAAAAATCTATCTATCTGTGATTTGAATACATTCAATGAGCTAGCCTCAACTGCTTCCTTGGGCAGAGAATTCCACAGATTCACAACCCTCTGGGAGAAGAAATTCCTTCTCAACTCAGTTTTAAATTGGCTCCCCTGTATTTTGAGGCTGTGCCCCCTAGTTCTAGACTCCCCGACAAGTGGAAACAACCTCTCTGCCTCTATCTTGTCTATCACTTTCATGATTTTAAATGTTTCTATAAGATCACCCCTCATCCTTCTGAACTCCGAGTAAAGACCCAGTCTACTTAATCTATCATCATAAGGTAACCCCCTCATCTCTGGAATCAGCCTAGTGAATCGTCTCTGTACTCCCTCCAAAGCTAGTATATCCTTCCTTAAGTAAGGTGACCAAAACTGCACGCAGTACTCCAGGTGCGGCCTTACCAATACCTTATACAGTTGCAGCAGGACCTCCCTGCTTTTGTACTCCATCCCTCTCGCAATGAAGGCCAACATTCCATTCGCCATCCTGATTACCTGCTGCACCTGCAAACTAACCATTTGGGATTCATGCACAAGGGCCCCCAGGTCTCTCTGCACCGCAGCATGTTGTAATTTCTCCCCATTCAAATAATATTCCCTTTTACTGTTTTTTTCTCCAAGGTGGATGACCTCACATTTTCCGACATTGTATTCCATCTGCCAAACCTTAGCCCATCCGCTTAACCTATCTAAATCTCTTTGCAGTCTCTCTGTGTCCTCTACACAACCGGCTTTCCCACTAATCTTTGTGTCATCTGCAAATTTTGTTACACTACACTCCGTCCCCTCTTCCAGGTCATCTATGTATATTGTAAACAGTTGTGGTCCCAGCACCGATCCCTGTGGCACACCACTAACCACCGATTTCCAACCCGAAAAGGACCTATTTATCCCGACTCTCTGCTTTCTGTAGGCCAGCCAATTCTCTATTCATGCTAATACATTTCCTCTGACTCCGTGTACCTTTATCTTCTGCAGTAACCTTTTGTGTGGCACCTTATCGAATGCCTTTTGGAAATCTAAATACACCACATCCATCGGTACACCTCTGTCCACCATGCTATCCTCAAAGTGATATCCTCAAAGAATTCCAGTCAATTAGTGAAACATGATTTACCCTTCATGAATCCATGTTGCGTCTGCTTGATTGCACTATTCCTATCTAGATGTCCCGCTATTTCTTCCTTCATGATAGCTTCAAGCATTTTCCCCACTACAGATGTTAAACTAACCGGCCTATAGTTACCTGCTTTTTGTCTGCCCCCTTTTTTAAACAGAGGCATTACATTAGCTGCTTTCCAATCTGCTGGTACCTCCCCAGAGTCCAGAGAATTTTGGTAGATTATAACGAATGCATCTGCTATAACTTCCGCCATCTCTTTTAATACCCTGGGATGCATTTCATCAGGACCAGGGGACTTGTCTACCTTGAGTCCCATTAGCCTGTCCAGCACTACCCCCCCAGTGATAGTGATTATCTCAAGGTCCTCCCTTCCCACATTCCCGTGACCAGCAATTTTTGGCATGGTTTTTGTGTCTTCCACTGTGAAGACTGAAGCAAAATAATTGTTTGAGGTCTCAGCCATTTCCACATTTCCCATTATTAACTCCCCCTTCTCATCTTCTAAGGGACCAACATTTACTTTAGTCACTCTTTTCCGTTTTATATATCGGTAAAAGCTTTTACTATCTGTTTTTATGTTTTACGCAAGTTTACTTTCGTAATCTATCTTTCCTTTCTTTATTGCTTTCTTAGTCATTCCTTGCTGTCGTTTAAAATGTTCCCAATCTTCCAGTTTCCCACTAACCTTGGCCACCTTATACGCATTGGTTTTTAATTTGATACTCTCCTTTATTTCCTTGGTTATCCACGGTTGGTTATCCCTTCTCTTACCGCCCTTCTTTTTCACTGGAATATATTTTTGTTACGCATTATGAAAGAGCTCCTTAAAAGTCCTCCACTGTTCCTCAATCAGCAAACTTGGTTACATTATACTCGGTCCCTTCATCCAAGTCATTAATATAGATTATAAATAGTTGAGGACCCAGCACCGATCCCTGTGGCACCCGACTAATCACTCTTTGCCAACCGGAAAATGATCCATTTATCCCGAATCTTTGTTTTCTGCTAGTTAGCCTGTCCTCTATCCATGCTAATATATTACCCCAACCCCATGAACTTTTATCTTATGCAGTAACCTCTTATTTGGCATCTTATCGAATGCCTTCTGGAAATCCAAATACACCTCATCCACTGGTTCCGCCTTATCCACCTTGTTACATCCTCAAAGAACTCCAGCAAATTTGTCAAACATGATTTCCCTTTCATAAAACCACAGTGACTCTGTTTGATTGAATCATGCTTTTCCAATTGACCCGCTACTGCTTCCTTAATAATGGACTCCAGCATTTTCCCAACGACAGATGTTAGGCTAACTGGTCTATAGTTTCCTGCTTTTTGTCTGCCTCCTTTTTTAAATAGGTGCGTTAGATTTGCGGTTTTCCAATCCGCTGGGACCGCCCCAGAATCCAGGGAATTTTCATAGATTACAACCAATGCATCCACTATCTCTGCAGCCACTTCTTTTAAGACCCTGGGATATAAGCCATCAGGTCCAGGGGACTTGTCCATCTTTAGTCCCATTGTTTCACCGAGTACTACTTCATTCGTGATACTGATTGTATTAAGTTCCTCCCTCCTTATAGCCCCTTGATTATCCACTATTGGGATGTTTTTAGCGTCTTCTACCGTGAAGACCGATACAAAATATTTGTTCAACGTCTTTGCCTGTTCCTGTCCCTGTTCTCCATTATTAATTCCCCAGTCTCATCCTCTAGGGGACCAACATTTACTTTGACTACTCTTTTCTTTTTTATGTACCTGCAGAAACTCTTACTATCTGTTTTTATATTTCGTGCTAGTTTACGTTTGTTATATATGTAAACTTGTATTTACTCTGTACAGCCACCAGAGGGCTCATCCCCTGGAGTCCGAAGGGATCCCATAATCCCTTGGGAGCACAGGTATTTAAGGAGGCTTCACAGGTTGGCGAGGCACTCTGGAGACCTGCAATAAAAGACTAAGGTCACACTTTACTTTGAACTCACAGTGTTCAGTCTGACTCTTTCTCCATACATAACAACTGGCGACGAGATACAGATAGAGAACCCAAAGATGCAGAGAACAGTGGGCATCCTGGAGAAATTCTTGGAGGGAGATGATTGGGAAACTTTTGTGGAGTGACTCGACCAATACTTTGTAGCCAACGAGCTAGATGGAGAAGAGAATGCTGCCAAACAAAGGGCAATCCTCCTCACCATCTGTGGGGCACCAATGTATGGCCTCATGAAGAATCTGCTCACTCCAGTGAAACCCACGGAAAAATCATACGATGATTTGTGCACTCTGGTCCGAGAGCATTTGAACCCGAAGGAAAGCATTCTGATGGCGAGATACCGGTTCTACACCTACAAAAGGTCTGAAGGCCAGGAAGTGGCGAGTTATGTCGCTGAGCTAAGACGCCTTGCAGGTCATTGCAAATTTGAAGGACATTTGGAGCACATGCTCAGAGACTTTTTCGTACTTGGCATTGGCCACGAAACCATACTTCACAAACTTTTGACTGTAGAAACCCCAACCTTGAGTAAGGCCACAGCGATCGCCCAGGTGTTCATTGCCACCAGTGATAATGCTAAGCAAATCTCTCAGCACACAAGTGCTGCTACAAGTACTGTGAACAAAGTGATGTTGTTTTCAAATCGCAATGTACAGGGCAGGTCACACATGCCTGCAGCTGACCTCCGCAGATGTCTCAGAGTCCACCACCAAGGGTGATGAATGCAAGGCCATTAACACCTTGTTGGCGCTGCGGGGGTGATCATCGTTTCCATTCATGCCGATTCAAAGGGTACATTTGCAAGGGCTGTGGAACAATGGGACACCTCCAACGAGTGTGCAGGCGAGCTACTAATCCTGTTAAACCTGCAAACCACCATGTTGCAGAGGAGGACAGATCCACGGAGGATCATGACGAACCAGAGCCTCAGACCAAGGAGGCAGAGGTATATGGGATGCACATGTTCACCACAAATTGTCCCACGATAATTCTGAATGTTGTACTAAATGGACTCCCAGTGTTAATGAAGCTGGACACGGACGCGAGCCAGTCCATCATGGGCAAAAAGACTTTCGAGAAATTGTGGTGCAGCAAGGCCTCAAGACCAGTCTTAACTCCAATTTGGATGAAACTTACACAAAGGAACCGATTCCCGTAATCGGCAGTGCTACCGTAAAGGTCTCCTACGATGGAGCGGTGCACAAGCTACCTCCCTGGGTGGTACCGGGCGATGGTCCCATGTTGCTCGGTAGGAGCTGGCTGGGAAAGATATGCTGGAACTGGGACGACGTCCGAGTGTTATCGCCTGCTGATGACACTTCGTGTGCCCAGGTCTTAAACAAGTTCCCTTCACTGTTCAAACCAGGCATCAGGAAATTCCAAGGAGCAAAAGTCCAGATCCACCTAATTCCGTGTGCGCGACCCATCCATCACAAGGTGAGAGCAGTACTGTACATGATGAGAGAAAGAGTAGAGATCGAGCTAGACCGGCTGCAAAGAGAGGGCATCATCTTACCGATCAAGTTCAACGAGTGGGCCAGTCCTATTGTCCCAGTCCTCAAGGGTGACGGCACCGTCAGAATCTGTGGCGATTACAAAGTAACTATCAATCGTTTCTCCCTGCAGGACCAATACCCACTACCAAAGGCTGATGACCTCTTTGCAGCGCTGGCGGGAGGAAAGACGTTCACGAAGCTGGATTTGACTTCAGCCTACATGACGCAGGACCTGGAGGAATCATCGAAGGGCCTCACTTGCATCAACACGCACAAAGGTCTTTTCATTTATAACAGATGCCCGTTTGGAATTCAATCAGTGGCAGTGATATTCCAGAGAAACATGGAAAGCTTACTGAAGTCGGTCCCGCGCACCATGATCTTCCAGAACAACATCTTGGTAACAGGTCGGGACACAGTCGAGCATCTGCAGAACCTGGAGGAGGTTCTTAGTCGACTCAACCACGTGGGGCTCAGGTTAAAATGCTCAAAGTGCATTTTCCTGGCACCTGAAGTGGAGTTCCTGGGGAGGAGGATCGCGGCGGATGGCATCAGGCCCACCGATTCAAAGACGGATGCAATCGAGAACGCACCGAGGCTACAGAACGTGACGGAGCTGCAGTTGTTTCTCGGACTCCTGAACTACTTTGGTAACTTCTTACCAGGTCTCAGCACAATGTTGGAACCACTGCACATCTTACTGCGTAAAGGGGATGAATGGGCATGGGGCAAAAGCCAAGAAAATGTCTTTGTAAAATCTGGAAAATTGTTACGATCAAACAAATTGCTTGTGTTGTATGATCCATGTAAGCGTTTGGTACTAGCATGTGATGCATAGTCATATGACGTCGGGTGTGTATTGCAACAAGCTAATGATTTTGGGAAATTGCAATCGGTTGCTTATGCATCCAGGAGTCTGTCTAAGGCTAAGAGAACCTACAGCATGATTGAAAAAAAAGCGTTAGTGTGTGTCTATGGGGTAAAGAAAATGCATCAATATCTGTTTGAGCTAAAATTCGAATTGGAAACTGACCATAAGCTACTTATATCCCTGTTTTCTGAGAGTAAGAGGATAAATACTAATGCATCGGCCCGCATCCAGAGATGGGCGCTCACATTGTCTGCATACAACTATGCTATCCGCCACAGGCAAGGCACAGAAAACTGCGCCGATGTTCTCAGTAGGCTGCCATTGCCCACCACGGGGGTGGAAATGGCGCAGCCCGCAGATCTAGCCATGGAAGCATTTGAGAGTGAGCAATCACCCGTCACTGCCCGACAGATCAAAACCTGGACGAGCCAGGACCACTTATTGTCCCTAGTCAAAAACTAAGTGCTTCACGAGAGCTGGTCCAGTGTCCCAGTGGAAATGCATGAAGAGATAAAGCCGTTTCAGTGGCGCAATGATGAAATGTCTAAACAGGCAGACTGCCTTCTGTGGGGTAATCGAGTAGTGGTCCCCAAGAAGGGCAGAGACACCTTCATCAGTGACTTCCACAGTCCCCACCCAGGCATCGTAATGATGAAAGCGATAGCCAGATCCCACGTGTGGTGGCCCGGTATTGATGCGGACTTAGATTCCTGCGTGCACAGATGTAATACATGCTCACAGTTAAGTAATGCACCCAGGGAGGCGCCGCTAAGTTTATGGTCTTGGCCCTCCAAACCATGGTCTAGGGTACATGTCAACTATGCAGGCCCGTTCTTGGGTAAAATGTTCTTTGTGGTTGTAGATGCGTACTCCAAATGGATTGAATGTGATATAATGTCAGTTAGCACGTCCGCTGCCACTACTGAAAGCCTGCGGGCCATGTTTGCCACACACGGCCTACCCGATATCCTGGTGAGCGACAATAGGCCATGTTTTACCAGTGCTGAGTTCAAAGAATTCATGACCCGCAACGGGATCAAACATGTCACATCTGCCCTGTATAAACCAGCGTCCAATGGTCAGGCAGAGAGAGCAGTGCAAACCATCAAGCAGTACTGGAAGAGAGTAACAGAAGGCTCACTGCAGAATCGCCTATCCCGAGTCCTGCTTAGCTACCGCACGAGACCCCATTCGCTCACTGGGATCCCACCTTCTGAACTGCTATGAAAAGAACACTTAAGTCAAGGCTCCCGTTAGTTCACCCTGATCTACATAAACAGGTAGAGAGCAGGCGGCTTCAACAAAGTGCATGCATGATCGCGCAAATGTGTCACGTGAGATTGGAATCAATGATCCTGTATTTGTATTGCGTTATGGACAAGGTCCCAAGTGGCTTCCCAGCACTGTTGTGGCCAAAGAGGGAAGCAGGGTGTTTCGGGTCAAAGTTTCAAATGGACTCATTCACCGGAAACACTTGAACGAAATCAAACTCAGATTCACGGACTATCCTGAGCAACCCACTTTGGACCCTACCTTCTTTGACCCTCCAACCTATACACCAGGGGCAACCGGCACCGCGGTTGGCCACAAAGCAAAACCCATCATCCACAGCAGCACAGCAGGACCCACCACACCAGGCAGCCCAGCCAGGCCAGCTGCACAGCAGCCCAGCGAGGGCCCAACAGTTGATTCACCAATACCAGCTTTCACACCGAGACGATCAACCAGGGCGAGAAGGGCCCCAGATCAACTCACCTTGTAAATAGTTACACTGTTGACTTTGGGGGGGGGGAGTTTTTTTATATATGTAAACTTGTATTTACTCTGTACAGCCACCAGAGGGCTCATCCCCTTGCGTCCCAAGGGATTCCATAATCTCTTGGGAGCACAGGTATTTAAGGAGGCCTCACAGGTTGGAGATGCACTCTGAAGACCTGCAATAAAAGACTACGGTCACACTTTACGTTAAGCTCACAGTGTTCAGTCTGACTCTTTCTACATACACAACAACTTTCATAATCTATCTTTCCTCTATCATTTTTTTCGTCGTTCTTTGCTGGCTTTTAAAAGTTTTCCAATCCTCTGGCCTCCCACTAGTCTTGGCCACATTGTATGCCCTTGTTTTTAATTTGATACCATCCCTTATTTCCTTAGTTAGCCACAGATGGTTATCCCTTTTCTTACAGTCTTTCCTTCTCATTGGGATATATTTTTGTTGTGAGTTATTAAATATCTCATTAACTGCCTGCCACTGCTCATCAAACATCTCATACTTTAATCTATTTTCCCAGTCCACTTTAGCCAACTCTGCCCTCATACCTTTGTAGTCTCCTTTATTTAAGCTTAGGACACTGGTTTGAAAACCAACTTCCTCACCCTCCAACTGAATTTGAAATTCAACCATGTTATGGTCACTCATTCCTAGAGGATCTTTTACTACGAGATCATTTTTTAATCCTGTCTCATTTCACAGTACCAGATCTAAGTTAGCCTGCTCCTGGTTGGTTCCGCAACGCGCTGTTCAAGGAAACTATCCTGGATACACTCTATGAACTTTTCATCAAGGCTACCCTGGCCAATTTGCTTTGCCCAATCAATATGAAGGTTAAAATCTCCCATGATTATTGCCGTTCCTTTATTACAAACCTCCATTATGTCTTGATTTATACTCCGATCAACAGTGTAGTTACTGTTAGGGGGCCTATAGACTATGCCCACCAGTGACTTTTTCCCCTTATTATTCCTTATCTCCACCCAAACTGATTCAACATCTTGATCCGCTGAGCTAATATCGTTTCTCACTAATGCACTGATCTCATCCCTTATTAACAATGCTACCCCTCCTACTTTTCCTTTCTGTCTATCCTTCCGAATTGTCAAATTCCCGAGCTATGCCCTACACGGGTCCCCTCCCTCACTTCTTTTTACAATACGTTGATGACTGTTTCGGTGCCGTTTCCTGCTCTCGGCCTGAACTTGACAATTTCATTCACTTTGCATCCAATTTCCACCCTTCCCTCACCTTCACATGGTCCATCTCTGACTCGTCTCTTCCCTTCCTCGACTTCTCTGTCTCCATCCCTGGGGATAGGCTTTCGACCAGTATCCAATATAAGCCCACTGACCCCCACAGCTACCTGGACTACACTTTCTCCCACCCCGCATCCTGTAAGGACTCCATTCCATTCTCCCAGTTTCTCCGTCTCCGTCGCATCTGCTCTGACAAAGCCACCTTTCACACTAGTGCCTCTGACATGTCTTCCTTTTTCCTCAAGAGAGGATTCCCCTCCACCATGGTTAACATGGCCCTCGACCCTGTCTGTTCTATTTCCCGCACCTCTGCTCTCACCCCTTCCCCTCCCTCTCAGAACCATGATAGATTTCCCCTTGTCCTCACCTTTCACCCCACCAGCCTTCACGTTCAACGGATCATCCTCCGCCATTTCCGCCACCTCCAGCGTGATCCCACCACCAATCACATCTTTCCCTCCCCTCCCCTCTCAGCATTCCAAAGGGACCGCTCCCTCCACGACACCCTGATTAATTCCACAGTCAACCCCAGCACTCCCTCCCGTTGCCACGGCACCTTTCCGTGCAAGCGCAGGAGATGCAACACCTGCCCTTTTACCTCCTCCCTTCCCACTATCCAGGGCCCCAAATACTCCTTCCAGGTGAAACAGCGATTTACTGGTCGTTCTTTCAATTTAGTATACTGTATTCGCTGTTCACGATGTGGTCTCCTCTACATTGGGGAGACCAAGCGTAGATTGGGTGACCGCTTTGCTGAACACCTCCATTCAATCCATAACTGTGACCCTGAGCTTCCAGTCGCCTGTCACTTTAATTCTCCACTCCATTCCCACTCTGGCCTCTCTGTCCTCGGTCTCCTACACTGTTCCAACGAAGCTCAACGCAAGCTCGAGGAACAGCAGCTCATCTTTCATTGAGGCAATTTACAGCCTTCTGGACTCAACATTGAGTTCAAAAATTTCAGTGTGTGACCGCTGCCAACCTTTGGATCCCTTCCCCCCCACCCTCTCAGAGCCTGTTTTTTTCTTTCTTTTTTTCTCCTTGTCTCTAATGGCAGTTGGTCATTATCCCACCATTCACACCCTATCTGCACTAATGTTTTTCTAACTCCTGGCATTACCATTTGAATTTGGCCATCATCCCTTTTGTCTCTCTAATCTCTCCTGTCTTCCAACCTATCACTGACCTTCCCTTTTGTTTTTTCTTCCCCTCCCCCTTTCAGTTAAGAATCTGTTCTTTCTGAACACTCTCCAGTTTTGACAAAGGGTCATTGACCCGAAACGCTAACTCTGCTTCCTCACCATAGATGCTGCCTGACCTGCTGAGATTTCCAGCATTTTCTGTTTTTATTGCAGATTCCAGCATCTGCAGTATTTTGCTTTTGTCTCTCAGTCTGGTGGGTTTTCCATCTTTCATAGAGATCATCCTGTAACGTTTTGCTGTTTTGTTCAATTATTTGGTTCATTTATTTGCTCTGTGGCAGACTATCACACATAGTGTTAAATTTCAAAATCACAGAAAGTGCAGTCTTGTTGAACAATTCCAAAGGCCCTTCACAGGAGCATTATCAAACAAAAATTCGGCATCGAGCCACAAAATTAGATATTAGGGCAGGAGACATAATTAGATATTAGGGTGTGTCAAAGAGGTAGGGTTTAAGGAGTATCTTAAAGGAGCATCTTAAAGGAGAGAAAGGTAGAGATGCAGAAAGGTTTAGGGAGAGAATTCCAGAGATTAGGCCCGGCACAGTTGAAGGCACGGCGGCCAATGAAAAGTCAAAGTAAATCGGGGATGCACAAGAACACTAGTAAAGATTTTTGGAAAAAGAAGTGAATTGTAACAATAATGTAAATTAAAACTCAGAATGCATTATGAAGACTTTGAAATCTCTGGCCATGAATTACAGACAATAATTTGATTCCTGCTTTTGATGTCACCAGGAGCCATTGAGTTAAATTTTTGCCTTGTGATTCATTGCCAGTCTGTATTGTCTTATATCTTGCAGCCATAGTAAGGTTCTGCATCCATAAAATATATTTGCTTCTGATAATTGAAAGTTGTGTTTTGTGCTAAAATTGTGAATTATCCAGTAATTCAAATCAAGGAGCTAGAACACTATAGCAGTTTAAGAAAAAAGCTTATTACCACCTTCTCAAGGGCAACTCGGGATGGGCAATAAATGCCAGGCTTGATGCCCACAGCCCGAGAATGTATTTTTAAAAAATACAAGGCTTTTCAGTACATTTTGAATTTGAATGAGAAACAACTTCAAATTATTAGGGTACAACTTCAAATTATTAGGGTACACTGTACTGCAGCTGTCCATATACAGTGCCAACACCTGTTCTAGCTGTACAATGGTTAATATTACAAGGACCAAAATCTGCTACATAAACATAGTTTTGTAATGCTGGTGGAAATCACCTTCCAAATAGGAGACCTCATATTTTTTTCCTTTACTAGCTTGCAACTGATTTGTTCAAGAACAAGGTCAGACATTTGCGAAGGCACCAGCTCCAAATGCAATTACAACTCAGCATGAGTCCTCCTCGGCAGTGTGAACCAGGCACTAGGATCTGGCTGGGAATCTTGGCATCCTCCCATATGACCATGTGATGAGTTTGGTGTCTACCGCTATATAATCTGTGACTGTGGAGACATGAAGCAAGTACTTTAACATCTTCAAGGATTGTTGCAGGCATTTCCCCACTAGTGTTAAAAAATAAAACTTCTTTGCAAGAAAGCCATTTTATAATGCAGTACTTTCAAGGGTGCCATCATTGTACTTACCCCTGAAATGGCCCCGTCTTAAATACAGAAATTTCTTGCAAAACAGAAATTGTTGCTGACAATATTTCCTGCAAGTATTTGGCACCAGTTACTGGCAGCATGTGATTTTGCAATGATGCTAAAATAATGATATACTGACAGTTATTTTTTGGTTATCAACTGCAGAGAATCACTTGGCAAACTTGTAGTAATCACATTAGAATCAGTGCTCCTTCAGTGAGGATATCATCACTCAGCAACAAAACTGAGCATTTGGCCACAAATGTTTGCTGTGACACCCACGGAAATAAAAGTTCTATCAATTCCACTGGATATAAAATAAATTAATTATAGATATATTAGAGTGATTTCATCCCAAGGGTCCAGATGAGCATTATCTCGATCTTTCTGTGAAATCATAGCATTGTATTCATTGTCCATCATTTTCTCTGTAATTCATCAGTGTTTCCTGTGGACTACAAAAAATGTCCTCTGGCTTAGTGATGGTTTCCGGTACATGTTTATGCAATGACACACCAATTGGAATGCACTAGGAAAAATACAAAAGTAGAGAGCTGTTCAAATGTTTAGATCCAAGATGTACATGTATAGAAAAAAAATGTTAACTTGGAAGCACAGGAAAAATAAATTCCATTTAGCTGACAAGAAACCGTTTTCTTTAACATTTTGACGAGTTCCAATTTCCTAGGTTTGCCTCCCTTATTTATTTTTTCACATCTTGGCCTCCTTTTATTCTTGTGCCTTTTTTTCCCTTTGTCTCTTTGACCCTGCCGATCGATATCCTCCTTCCCAATGTTAGAATTTAGACAGTTGCACAAAGGCACAGGTCAGCCAACCCGGAAACACAGAAATTGGCCAGGTTTATTGGTACAGCTTGGCCATTTTATGTGTTTTCAGCCGAACTGACTGCTCCTTTTAACATGAAACTCAGAGGTGAAAAACAGTAGCACACAACCTCATAGATTAGCAGGGTCTGATGCTTTTCCTGCCTACACACAGAGAATTACTGTTACATATGGCAATCCATATTAAAAATAGAAATGCTGATTTATTGTTGCAGATTGCAACAGCAGCAATGGATATCATGAGGGAGGTGTACCACACAGTGTGAGGCAGGATGGTGGTTGAACAACTTACATTGAAATCTTACTGTTAACGGGATGTCTGCCATACTGTTAGCGTAGTTATGGCGTAGTTTTGGGGCAATTCTCAGCCATATTGTGGTTCCACATCACAGCTGAGGGAGGGATTGGGTCGGAATCTTATGTGGATGCATTTCCCACTGATCTTCAAGTCATGAGGGACTATATCAAGGAAACAATGACTACTGGCTTCAGAGAACTTTGATGTGCCAGGGGCGGCACTCCTGTTCCTCCTGGCTCCACATTCGGGTAAGTATATTTCAAAAACTTGCCTTGTTGGTAACAGGTGGTCCGGCTTTCCTAAGTGTAGCTGGCAGCCGCTGCCTTGGGGCAAACCAATCTTGTGACGGGGGCCTCAAACAGGCATTAGGCCCCTGATTTGCAAGCTTCAGGCGTGGGCCCTGGTCGTCTATTTTATTTTTCTTTACCAATATGGCGGGTGGCACACTTCTGGCCAGAAATGCATGCATGCTTCCTGCCCGCTATATTGGTGCTTAGTAGGTTGGTTACCACTGTGCAGCCAAATGTATAGGCCAGAGTTCCTGCAATGCATCTCTACTGAACCATAGCCTCCTTAGGTTCTGATATATTCTCAAAGGAATAGGGTGCTTTGTAGACTCTGGTTGAAAGATTTCTCCATTTGGTCCTCTCCTTCGGTGCAGACTTTTGCAGTCTGCCTCTCTCATTTCCTCTTCATTCTTGCTCCTCTTAATGTAACTGACGTGCTGAGGTCCGCATTGAAGGATTAACAAAGGAATGAAATGACGGCAAGTTTATTGACCGATAAACCCCAATCATTTATCAAAGTACAACATGGTCAATACATTTTATAAATCACTAAATTCATTTCGGCAACAATAATACTTTAGCAACAGCATGGATATTTTCTTTGGCCTCATTATGAGGGGAAGGTTGTATCAATAATAAAGATGCACTGTATAATTATTGATACTGTGGCAGTGTGCTGATTCCATCAGCAGTTCTACTGCCACTTTGATGCTAATATATTAATAGCACAACATTGTCATTCTCAATAAACATCAATTTAAGAAATATTAAACACCTCAGAGGCTGGTTGAATGTTTGTAAGTAAGTAAAAATTAAAATGCTACCCAAAAAACAGTGGGGTTGAAAAAGCAGATAAATTAGAAATAAAGGTTGAAGGACTATATTTATACATAAAGTAAAGCTGTTTTCTTCGTAGGTTATTGATTTTATATGCTTTGTTTTTCACTCTTTTGTAAAAAAAGTTCTTCCCACTCCCACCAACAAATGCACATTGAGAGAATAAGAAGATTCTCCACCCACATAACCTACTCCTATTAATATACATGGTCTCTGTTTCATACTGACTCCAGCAATTCATTTCACAGCCTCACGATCTTTCTGTGTAAAAAAGTTTCTGCTGCTTTCTATTCTAAATTTCTTACATTTAATCTTATCCATGTCCCCTTGCTCTGAACCCATAATCAGGGGGGCAACTCTAACCCACCTGCAGGTCAGGAAACTGACGGGTTCAGATACAAAGCTGGTTTAAAACCCACCAGATTTTATTCACTATTGAAGTCAGTGGAGAATGATATCAGGTGGGGTATAAAACCAGCATTCCACTCGATTAGGTTAATTTTATCCCCTTCTGTTTCTATCAGGTTGAGCAGCCAATAGAATTCCCAATATGGGTGGCCCAGCAGCCACGAGCTGCTCAAATCTGGAAAATTAACCCTTATCTCTCTCTATTTCAGGTACATTTGTTATTTAAACTACAGAACCCCAACTGTGGCCTCAATCCCAGGCAATAAAATAATGGCAAACATTTGTGTAAAAGAATTGCAGCCTCCATAGATACAAAAATAGAGACTGATTTTTGGATTTTTGCTTGTGCGCAAATTGGCTGCTGCGTTTCCTACATTACAACAGTGACTACACTCCAAAAGTACTTAATTGGCTGTAAAGTGCTTTGGGACATCCGGTAGTCGTGAAAGGCGATATATAAATCCAAGTCGTTCATTCTTTCTTTTAACATTGCTTTCTTTTAGCATGACTAAATGCAAATTTCAGACTGGATCTCAAAAGCAAAAAAAGCTAAATATGTCTAATATTTTAAAATTTCAAAACATATTTTATCTTATCTCTTAAATATCTAAACCTCTGCCAAGGTCAATGCTGATCCAAATGGTAGAAGATGTGTGAAAGTAATTCTAAATAGACTCACCTGCCAATTTTTCCCTCTCGCACCATGTGGGAAAGTGCTCGGGTTCTGCTAAGCAGCTGTTTCCGATGGCACAACTGATACTTTGAGATCACCATGTGGAGAATTCGTTGGCATGAACAAGTGTTGTACCAAGGTCTACATTATGGAGTGTTGAAGGCTAGGATTGCATTCACGCTTCAACATGATATAGATGAGATGTGGATTTGTGGCCAATATGGCCCACATGTCAAGTTCCTGAACTGGCCTGCCCTATCCAGGGAAGGTACTGGCTGCTGGATGCTTCCCCACACCATGAGGGGAAATAATCGGAGCAATGACCTTGGGCAAGTCTTGGACATTTTCTCTCGGTGTCAGCCTTGGTAGCACTCTCACCTCTGAGTCGGAACGTTGAGGGTTCAAGTTGCCATCCCAGAGACTTGAGCACAAATATTGGCTAACACTCTGGTACAGTGCTGAGGGTGGAACTGTCTTTCAGATGAGATGTTAAACCAAGATGATTGTAAAATATTCCACGGCACTAATCTGAAAAAGTGCAGTGGAGTTCTCCCTGGTAACCTGGCCAGTCCAGAGAGAGTCTTCAGAAAAGTGAGAGTGTAGACAAATGGTGATTTTAGGTCAGGGATCAATAGCATATGTGGATATCAGTAACGTATGTATAATGAAGAAACTAAAGGTTATATAAAGGACAGCTGGATCAGCCAACATACACTCTAGAACTTCAAGAAAAATGTTAAGAATTTGATCAATATTATAGGAGTCTAGAAGCTCTACTTGATGACTGATATTGAAAAGTTCAATAGTAATTTACAGGATGCATTCAGTATTTAGCTACAAAGCACAAAGTTCACAAGAGATCATCAGCATAGACTTAGTAACAACAAGCCATGTCTTACAAACCTACTACAATTCTTTGAAAAGATAACTAAATTGTTTGACAAGATCAATCCAATGAATATAACCCAGGTGGATTTTGAGAAGGCATTTAATAATGTTCCACATAAAAGGCTCACAAAGATTTATGTTCATGGACATAATGGTAAATTAACTAATTAGTTGGAAAGCTTGGCAAAAGGAAGCAGCTGGTAAAAATGCTGAGAAAAGACAGTTGTAACTGTTTTCTGCAAGAATCTTTATTGAGTCACTTACTGTACATGTTATTAATAAATGATAGGGAGAATAATAATTGTTCCATTACTACAACATTCTGGAATTCCCTATCGGACCCCAGCCCAGAGACAGGAGCAAATAGGGATAGGCAATAAATGCAGCCTTGCCAGCATCAGCCATGTCCTGTCATTTAGAACTATTTTCGGGCCCAGACGCGGCACTGCGCAGGCAGTGAGTGCCCCAACCGAGGGGCCCGAAATTGGGCCTCGGACATTATTAACATTTTATGTGTGAGCTGCCGGTGTCTGTTGTGACTGCACAGGAAGCCCACGCATTGAAGATGCTCCACCAGGCTCCACAGGAAGGTTTAATAAAAGATTTAAATTGAAGAAAACTTGCCTTTTGTTGGATGTCGTATGGACGCCTTGAAAATCTGAGCAAAGCAGGCCCATGCCTGCACCACTCAGGGTACCCCAATTTGGCACAGGGGTCCTTCAACAGGTGTCAGGCCCCCTATCAATATATGCAAGGAGCCTAGCACCTGTTTTAGATGGCCGCCAAGGACATCTAAAAAATGGATCTGAAGGATTTATTAGTGGCTTGAACACCTGTAGCTTGGGGGCCCGCCACCCCACAGTTACACCCGTGTTACGCCAAAATACAGGCTCAACGCATACCAATTTCTCCCTCTCTGCATGCACATTTCTGTCTCTTTTGGACTCTCTTTCTTCTATGCAATTATTGCCGTTCTTCTGCTTTGCTCACTTAGTTGTGCTCTCCTGATCCACTTCTCATTCTCTTGTTCGCTTGTTTCCTTATCCACTCTCTCACTCTCCTCATTTGCTTTTTGCTCTTTTGAAACAAATGTAATTCTCGCAAAGTCAATCCTTCTACACCAATACTCGGTGAGGATAATCGTTCCCTTCACCCTCAGTGTGCAACCTGTGAGCTGTTTGCAAATTAAGTTTGATGCATACAGCACCATGAGAGTGAAAAAAATACAAATGCTTACAAATATCAGTAGTAGTTTTAATTATCCCACAGGGCCAGAAATGGTCAATATACTTGTGAGAATAATTAATTTTTACATTCATCAAAGTCAATGTTGGAGTACAGAACAATTTTTGATAAATCTGATGTAGTAGAGGTTCGATACAGAGTGAAGTTTTCACTATGTTCCCCGAAAGAATGTCCCTCAGTCCCAATCTCAGATGTATACTCCTTACTGCCCTCTTTTCATTTTCTATACAACCTATACGAGTGAGAATTCTGTAATAATAGTTGCCAAATTGTTGATATTCTTGTGCCCACCAAGGACTAGATTGAGATTGACCTTCATGCTATCAATCTTGACAAGCTTAAAAACCAGAGTGTATGGACAGTGTATCTGCTACTCAGTCCAAATATATATATTTAAAATAATTTTTGGTCCAACTCTACCTCAAATCTCTCTGGATGGGATGTTGAGGGAACCTACTTTTAGGCTCCTACTAATTTCCCTGTTGAGTTAGTTATCAGGAGCTATTTGAAAAGAGGCCAGGTGGTGTGCTCATACTGTTATTTATCTCCTTCATTGTGTTGGGAGCTCAGAATCTCTTAATTGGATTGAAAGGTAGTGCTCTTGTGGTGCACCAATTAATGTACCAGCACATTATGTAAAGAAGTTGTCGGATGTGAGTCTAGGCTGCATCTATAATTTCTTACTTGGTGAGTTCTCACTCTCAGTCAGCCCATCTGAGCAAAGTGCTTCTCTACAGGAAGGGATAAAAATCAGATGGTGAGTCATCCCATGCATTCTCATTATACTAACACTTCTGTTTATCTATCCTTTTCATATTAAAGCATCTCAAAGTGTCCTACAAATGAATTGCTTGCAGAAGTTCAGTGGCTGATGTTATAAAGTCAAATTCAACAATCAACTCTGCGCTCGCAACATCTCATTAACAACAACAAAATGAATGACCGGTAAATGTGTTTTGCTGGTGATACGTACTACACAGTATAAATGCACACAAGGCCCATGCTTGAGAGAAGGTCAGTCTGTGACCTGTCCTTTATTCCTTAGCACTCAAGTGATGAAGGTGGGTGGAGCTTCCCCTTTTATACCTGAAGGTCCAGGTTAGGAGTGTCTCCCACCTAGTGGTCAGTGTTCTCACGGTGTACAACTTAGGTCAGTTTATACACGGGTTACAATGCTGGTTGAATACATGACATCACCTCCCCCCTCAAAGTCTTATTGGGATCACAGGTTGAGTCTCTCTGGTGGTTTACGCTCCCTTGTAGAGCGCCTGAGTTGGGGCTCCGGTTGTTGGGCGCTGGCCTGAGTGTCTGCTGTTTGCAGTGCCTCAGGCCTGTCCGGACTGTCCACAGTGACTGGGCTCTCCTCCCTTTGGTTCTGGTGTTCGGTCACCTGTGGTGGAGTGAACTCTATATCGTGTTCTTCCTCTGCTTCTTCTATGGGGTTGCTGAACCTCCTTTTTGTTTGATCCACATGTTTGCGGCAGATTTGTCCATTGGTAAGTTTAACTATCAGAATCCTATTTCCCTCTTTGGCAACCACAGTGCCTGCGAGCCATTTGGGCCCTGCAGCGTAGTTGAGGACAAAAACAGGATCATTTACATCAATACATCGCGCCCTCGCATTCCTGTCATGGTAGTGATATTGTGACTGGCGCCTGCTCTCGACAATTTCTTTCATGGTGGGGTGTATAAGGGATAATCGGGTTTTGAGCATCCTTTTCATTAGTAGCTCTGCGGGTGGAACCCCTGTGAGCGAGTGTGGTCGGGATCTATAGGCCAACAGGAGGCGTGATAAGCGGGTTTGTAGGGAACCCCCTTGGAATCTGAGCATCCCCTGTTTGATTATCTGCACTGCTCGTTCTGCCTGGCCATTTGAGGCCGGCTTGAACGGTGCCATTCTAACATGGTTAATTCCATTGCCTGCCATGAAGTCCTGGAATTCAGTGCTTGTGAAGCATGGGCCATTGTCACTGACCAAGATGTCTGGTAGACCGTGGGCGGCGAACATTGCCCGTAAACTTTCTACCGTGGCAGAGGATGTGCTTGAATTTAAAATGTCACACTCGATCCATTTGGAGTAGGCGTCTACTACAACCAAAAACATTTTCCCCGTGAAAGGACCTACGTAGTCCACATGGATGGGTGACCAAGGCTTGGCGGGCCATGGCCAGGGGCTAAGGGGGGCTTCCCTGGGCGCATGGCCCAGCTGGGCACACGTGTTGCACCTGCGAACACAAAGTTCCAGATCTGCGTCTATCCCTGGCCACCAAACGTGTGACCTGGCAATTGCCTTCATCGTGACAATGCCCGGGTGCCCATTGTGGTGTTCTCTGATGAACACCTCTCTGCCCATTTGGGGCATGACTACGCGGTTTCCCCACAGTAGGCAATCGGCCTGAATCGAGAGTTCATCCTTGTGCCTGTGAAATGGTTTAAATTTCTCAGGGCATGCCCTCTACGTGGCTGCCCAGTCCCCATTCAGGACACATTTCTTGACTAGAGACAATAGCGGGTCTCTATTTGTCCAGACTTTAATCTGACAGGCTGTCAAAGGTGAGCCTTCGCTTCCAAAAGCTTCAACAGCCATGACCATCTCAGCACCATGCTCGGTAGCCCCCTCAGTGGTGGCTAGTGGGAGCCTGCTGAGTGCATCGGCGCAGTTTTCGGTGCCCGGTCTGTGCCGAATTGTGTAGTCATAGGCAGCTAACGTGAGTGCCCACCTCTGTATGTGGGCCGATGCGTTTGCATTTATGGCCTTGTTGTCGGCCAAAAGGGACGTTAGGGGTTTGTGATCTGTCTCCAGCTCAAATTTCCTGCCAAACAGGTACTGGTGCATTTTCTTTACTGCATATACACATGCGAGCGCCTCCTTTTCTACCATCCCGTAGCCCCTTTCTGCCTGGGACAGACTCCTGGAGGCATAAGCTACTGGCTGTAACTGACCCTTGGCATTGACATGCTGCAACACACACCCGACACCATAGGACGACGCATCGCATGTTAACACAAGTTTCTTGCATGGGTCATATAGCGTTAACAGATTGTTGGAACATAACAAATTGCGTGCTCTATTAAAAGCCCTTTCCTGGCTGTCCCCCCAGACCCATTCGCGACCTTTGCGTAGGAGCTCTAGCAGCGTGCTCAATTTGGGAAGAAAGTTACCAAAATAGTTCAGGAGCCCCAGGAACGAACGCAGCTCCGTCGTGTTACGGGGTCTGGGTGCTCTCTGGATCGCTTCCGTCTTGGATCCATCGGGCTGATCCCGTCTGCTGCTACCCTCATCCCCAGGAATTCTACCTCTGGAGCTAGGAAGACGCACTTCGCCTTTTTCAGTCGCAGACCTACCCGGTCCAGTCTGCGTAGCACCTCCTCCAGGTTGTGGAGGTGTTCTTCAGTATCGTAACCCGTAATGAGGATGTCGTCCTGAAAAACCACCGTCCCTGGAATCGACTTGAGGAGGCTTTCCATATTTCGTTGGAAGATCGCGGCGGCCGAGCGAATCCCGAACGGACATCTGTTGTACTCAAACAACCCCTTGTGTGTCGTGATAGTGGTCAGCTTCTTCGACTCACTCACCAGCTCCTGGGTCATGTAAGCTGAGGTCAGGTCCAATTTTGAAAAAGGTTTGTCACCGGATAGCGTCGCAAAGAGGTCCTCCGCTCTCGGTAGCGGGTACTGGTCTTGGAGTGACACACAATTGATGGTGGCCTTGTAATCGCCACATATCCTGACCGACCCATCTGCCTTGAGCACCGGCACAATCCGACTGGCGAGATGATGCCTTCCCTCAACAGGCGGTCCAATTCGCCTTCTATCTTTTCCCGCATCACGTACGGCACCGCTCTGGCCTTGTGGTGTACTGGTCTGGTGTCCGGGTTTATGTGAATCACTACCTTGGCCCCCATGAAAGTGCCAATGCCGGGTTGAAATAATGAGTCAAATTTGTCCAGGACCTGTGAGCATGATACTCGCTCCACAGAGGAAATTGCATTGACATCGCCCCATTTCCAGTTCATGACAGCAAGCCAACTCCTCCCCAGTAGTGTGGGACCGTCCCCGGGACAATCCAGAGTGGCAACCTGTTCTCCGAATCTTTGTGGGTCACGACTACCGTGGCGCTGCCTAGCACCGGAATGATCTGCTTTGTGTAAGTCCGTAGCTATGCGTCAATCAGCGATAATTTTGGCCTCCTGGCCTTGGATGCCCACAACTTTTCGAAATGTTTGATACCCATCAGGGACTGGCTGGCACCCGTGTCTAACTCCATTGATACTGGGATGCCATTGAGGAGCACTTTCATCATTATCGGTGGCATCCTGATGTATGAACTGTATACGTGCTCCACATGAACTTGCTGAACTTTAGCTTCCAGCGATTTCCCCCAGTGTCCATTTCTGCAATTTCTGCAGGTATTTTGCTCATCTCTGCAAACTCCGGCTGAATGTATGCCTCCACGCCTCCAGCATGAGTTGCGGTTTGAAACAAAAGGTCCCTTGCCAGTCGATCGTCCCTGACTGCCCCTGTTATTGTCCTTTGAGTGCACCATTAACAGATGTTGATGGCCCCATTACTGGCCGCATTGTCCCTTGCAATGGCGTGAATCGCCGTTCAGCTTGCCATTGTCTCTGTCAAACTCCCCCTCTGGGTTCGACTACATGTTGGGGCATGCCTGACTGCCCTTGTCTGCCTGGAGAACTGTGTGCTGCTTTAACAATGTTGAATCTCTGTCCCAACCATTCCTTAACACAGTACCTCTCGTCTGTTCTGCTAGTGGCCATGCTCGCGTGGTTTAAATCCCAGTTTCTTGTCGCCATTGATACTTCCTTACTACACAGTATAAATGCACACGAGGCCCATGCTTGAGAGAAGGTCAGTCTGTGACCTGTCCTTTATTCCTTAGCACTCAAGTGATGAAGGTGGGTGGAGCTTCCCCTTTTATACCTGAAGGTCCAGATTAGGAGTGTCTCCCACCGAGTGGTCAGTGTTCTCACGGTGTACAACTTAGGTCAGTTTATACATGGGTTACAATGCTGGTTGAATACATGACAGCTGAGTATTGAGGGAGAAATGTTAGCCAGGATTCCCTGCTGTTCTTTGAATACGACCATGAGATTTTTAACACCTATCTGAACCAATGGAGCAGGCAGATGGGACCTCAGTTTAACATCTCATCTGAAGGACTGTAACTCAAATAATTGCATTATTGCAAGCTTTCGACTTGGATCTTAAAATTGTAAATATCGGCCTAGAAGTTCAATCAAGTCACATCTGTTTTTCAAGCACTAAACAATGTATAAGCCAATATGGCAGGCAGGAAGCTGTGCTCATTTCGAGGGAGCAGGCATGTCATCTCTCAGGACACCAGCTGACAGCCAGACTACCCCGGCCCTCATTGAGATGCTGCAGTCTGGAGCCGGGCCTTCAAGGCCCAGAGCTGCTCAGAGTCATTCACCAGGGCCATCTGAAGTGTCCTCTATGGAAGTTCAGCAGCTGTCCATCTCCTAAGCTGTAATATCTGGGGAAACACTTCATAGGAACACTGGGGTAGGGAAAGAAGTTCGCAAGACTGCCACTATGGACTTGAACACGGGTGATCCATAATTATTATCTGTTAATTGTTAGATAGAGATTTAATTGAGTTATTTGATCAATTAGATTTTTGTTCTGAATTTGGTGTTGATGTTTATCTTTGTCGTAAACTTAGAATTATAGAAAATAGGTGCAGTAGTAGGCCATTCGGCCCTTCGAGCCTGCACCATCATTCAATAAGATCATGGCTGATCATTCACCTCAGTACCCCTTTCATGCTTTCTCTCCATGCCCCTTGATCCCTTTCGCCATAAAGGCCATATCTAACTCCCTCTTGAATATATCCAACGAACTGGCATCAACAACTCTCTGCGGTAGAGAATTGCACAGGTTAACAACTCTCTGAGCGAAGAAGTTTCTCCTCATCTCAGTCCTAAATGGCTTTCCCCCTCGCCTTACAATGTGTCCCTTGGTTCTGGACTTCCCCAACATCGGGAACATGCTTCCTGCATTTAACCTGTCCAGTCCCGTCAGTATTTCATATGTTTCTATGAGATCCCCTCTCATTCTTCTAAGCTCCAGTGAATACAGGCCGTCGATTCAGTTTCTCCTCATATGTCAGCCCTGCCATCCTGGGAATCAGTCTGGTGAACCTTCGCTGCACTCCCTATATAGCAAGAATGTCCTTTCTCAGATTAGAAGACCAAAACTGAACACAATATTCCAAATGAGGCCTCACCAAGGCCCTGTACAACTGCAGTAAGACCTCCCTGCTCCTATACTCAAATCCCCTAGCTATGAAGAACAACATGCCATTTGCCTTCTTCACCACCTGCTGTACCTGCATGCCAATTTTCAATGACTGGTGTAACATGACACCCAGGTCTCGTTGCACCTCCCCTTTTCCTAATCTTCCGCCATTCAGATAATATTCTGCCCTTGTGTTTTTGCCCCCAAAGTGGATAACCTCACATTTATCCACATTATACTGCACCTGCCATGCATTTGCCCACTCACCTAACCTGTCCAAGTCACCTTGCAGCCTCTTAGCATCCTCCTCGCAGCTCACACCGCCACCCAGCTTGGTGTCATCTGCAAACTTGGAGATATTACACTCAATTCTTCATCTAAATCATTGATGTATATTGTAAATAGCTGGGGTCCCAGCACTGAGCCCTGCGGCACCCCACTAGTCACTGCCTGTCATTCTGAAAAGGACCCATTTATCCCGACTCTTTGCTTCCTGTCTGCCAGCCAGTTCTCTATCCACGTCAATACATTACCCCTAATATCATGTGCTTTAATTTTGCACGCCAATCTCTTGCGTGGGACCTTGTCAAAAGCCTTTTGAAAGTCCAAATACACCACATCCACTGGTTCTCCCCTGTCCACTCTACCAGTTACATCCTCAAAAGTTTTTAGAAGATTTGTCAAGCATGATTTCCCTTTCATAAATCCATGCTAACTTGGACCGATCCTGTCACTGCTTTCCAAATGTGTTGCTATTTCATCTTTAATAATTGATTCCAACATTTTCCCCACCACTGATGTCAGGCTACAGAGGAAATAGGTGCAGGAGCAGGCCATTCGGCTCTTCTAGCCTGCACCACCATTCAATATGATCATGGCTGATCATGCAACTTCAGTACTCCACTCCTGCCTTCTCTCCATACCCCCTGATCCCTTTAGCCGTACGGGCCACATTTAACTCCCTTTTGAATATATCCAATGAACTGGACTCAACAACTTATTGCGGTGGAGAATTTCACAGGTTCACAATTCTCTGGGTGAAAAAGTTTCTCCTCATCTCGGTCCTAGATGGTTTACCCCTTATTCTTAGACTGTGACCCCTGGTTCTGGACTTGCCCAACATCGGGAACATTCTTCCTGCATCTAACCTGTCCAATCCTGTCAGAATCTTATATGCTTCTATGAGATCCCCTCTCATTCTTCTAAATTCCAGTGAATATCTGCCTAGTCGATCCAGTCTTTCTTCATGTCAGTCCTGCCATCCCGGGAGTCAGTCTAGTGAACTTTCGCTGCACTCCCTCAGTAGCAAGAATGTCCTTTCTCAGAGTAGGAGATCAAAACTGAACACAATACTAAAGGTGTGGTCTCACCAAGGCCCTGTACAACTGCAGCAAGACCTCCCTGCTCCTATACTCAAATCCTCTCGCTATGAAGGCCAACAAGCCATTTGCTTTCTTTATTGTCTGCTGTACCTGCATGCCTACTTTCAATGAATGATGTACCATGACACCCAGGTCTTATTGCACCTCCCCTTTTACTAATCTGTCACCATTCAGATAATAATCTGCCTTCCTGTTTTTGCCACCAAAGTTGATAACCTCACACTTATCCACATTATACTGCCTGTGTCATGCATTTGCCCACTCACCTAATCTGTCCAAGTCACCCTGCAGCCTCTTAGCTTCCTCCTCATAGCTCACACTGCCACCCAGCTTAGTGACATCTGCAAACTTGGGGATATTACATTCAGTTCCTTCATCTAAATCATGAATATATATGCTAAATAGCTGGGGTCCCAGCACTGAACCTTGTGGTACCCCAGTAGTCACTGCCTGCCATTCTGAAAAGGACCCGTTTATTCCCACTCTTTGGGGCCAAGTTTCGGGCCGCGCCTAGAACGGCACAGCCCCAACCTGGATGCCCGTTTTTTGCGCCTAAAAGTGCAACAGAAAAATACCTCTTAATTCTCCGGCTCCTTGCTGGTCCCTGGGAGCTTGGCACGCGCGCAGACAGCAGCGGGGGGCGGAGCCACAGAGTCGCGCCGATTCTGCAAGTGGAGGGAGGTGGGGCTAAGTTAAATGAGGCAACGTCGTGCCGGCAGCACGCGCGCATGTGCAATAGCCCAGAAACATTGGCACTTGACCATTTTTAAAGGGACTTAAAGAAAAGTGTTGATTTGTCTCGTGTACCCCTGGAAAGGTTTGGGATTGAATTTTGGTGATTCTTTTGTGTCTGAAGGAGCAAAAGAAGCTATATAACATGAATTGGAATTACATGGGGGCTGAAATTAGTGAGTGCTGCTTTTCACTGCTAAACTTGCAGAACAGATGCTGCATTGGTGCATGCAAATTAAGGACTGTGTGTTTTGAAAAATAAGAGTGTCAATTCAATACAGCAATGGAACAACGTCCACCAAGAACAAATAATTTCTTGCATGAGGAGGTGGAGATATTAGTCAACGTCACTGAGCAGAGATAGCAGGAGCAGCAACAGAAGTCGCATAAAAGTGCCACCTAAAGAAATGAAGAAACGCTGGAACCAAGTTACAGAAGATTACTGCGCAGTGGTGCATACCATGAGATCTGGAAGCCAGTGTAAAAAGAAATGGCACGACATTGGTCAAGTAGTTAGTGTAAGTAATATTTTCCATTTTTAATGTAATCGTAATTGTAATGCGACTATCTGTATGTCTCATCGTGCAGAAAGATGCACTCAGTAAAAAGTTATATTTTACTCTTTGTAGAAGAAATTGGCCCACAACAAAAGGGAAGCGACTCGAACAGGAGGAGGCACGCCCAATCGGCATCCACTGACACCCTTGGAACAGAGGGTAGCTGCTATGACGAGTCGTACATGGAGAAAAGCAATAAGTACAGCACAAGCTGGGCCCGCACGCGAGGAAGAGGGTAAGTCCTGAAAATGAATCGTGGCCCTTCAAATCAACCTGCTGCCTGGCCTGCTATGTGTGAGAGTACTCATGCCACCCATCCTGCCCCCTCCCTTGCTGTTAAATATTTGACTGTTCTGATGTATTTTGAAGAAGATGATGATGATGATGATGATGCCAACCCTGAGGATCCTGAAGATACAGAACAAGAACCAATACAACCAGATGTGGACGATCCAGACTGGATGATGGCGGCGATGACTGAAATGTCTACAGGGGAGAGCTTCCAAATTAATTTTTATGATCCCCCATTAAGGGGCATCAGAGTTTCAACCCCTTGCATAGGTTCTGGTTCCACCTTCCATGGTTTTGACTCCGATGCTGCGGGTCCCAGTGGTGCTGCTGGTGTAATGCAGAAGTTTACAGCCAGTGCACCACCGTCCGAGCCTGCGTCTCCCATTCTTACAGGTTCTGGTTCCACCTTCCATGGTTTTGATTCTGATATTGCGGGTCCCAGTGGTGCTGGTGATATAATGGAGCAATTTACAACCATTCACCCACCATCCCAGCCCACGGCTCGCACTCGAGTGCTGTCGTCTGGAACACCGAGCGTTCCACCGTTCCAGCCCGCGCCTCTCTCTCTAGTGCTGCCATCTAGAGAACAGAGCGTCCCACTGTCCCAACCCGTGCCGCTCTCTCTCTAGTGCTGCCGTCTAGAGAACAGAGCGTCCCACCGTCCTAGCCCGTGCCGCTTTCTCTCTAGTACTGCCGTCTGGAACACAGAGCGGCCCACCATCCCAGCCAGCGCCTCCCTGTGTAATGGTGCCGTTTGGAACACCGAGCGTCCCACCGTCCGTGCCCGCGCCTCCCAGTGTAGTGGTGCCATGAGGCAGACCCAGGCAGAGGAGAAGGAGATTGGAGACACGCTCTCCTGAGATGCAGCGTGCAACAGATGCGGCTCAGGTTGTGGCATTGGGTGTGGAGAGCAATGAGCTTACCCGATCACTCATCGGTAGCATCAGTGCAGTGGGTGAAGAGGTGACAGTCCTGACGGGAGAAATAGCTGTACTGCCATGGGAACTTAGGGAGGGAATGTCCGAGGGAGTGCAATCAGCGGCACAGGCCATCAGGGAGGGCATGCAAGTGACGGCACAGGCCGTCAGGGAGGGCATGCAAGTGTCGGCACAGGCTGTCAGGGAGGGCATGCAAGTGGTGGCACAGGCCATCATGGAGGTAGCTGCTGCAATAAGGGCACACAGCCCCGCCAATCAAGTGACACCCCCATGAAGAAGTGAACATTCATTGAGATGTGGATGAGAGATGGTTGCAGCCTTTCTTTGCTGCTTTTGTTCTTGTTCTTGATGTAGCTGTAGTAACGTTTTTCAAATTGAAATTGTTTTGTAAGTTTTGTAACTTTACAACTTATAAGTGATCTTCGGGTTTTTAAGTGATCTTATAGTGTAAATGCTCTCACATTTTGTAACTGATTTAATTTTGCACCTAAAAAGTGATCTTGAAGTTTAAGTGATCTTAAGAGTGTAAGGTTTTTCACATTGAAATTGTTTTGTAACTTTTGTAACTTTACAAGTTTATAAGTGATCTTAAAGTTTTTAAGTGATCTTCAAGAGTCATATTAAAAAGTAAAGTTTGATGCAACAAATATTTTATTACAGTGACGTTAACTTTTCAATAAAATATTTTTTCATTAAAACGGATTCAGCTTCCATTAACACAACACAACGTAGGAACAACTGCAAAGAATAAACATGTCCATGCACAGAGCCCTCAGGCATCAGTAGTTGAAGCGTTCACGGATGAGCTGCTGGCGCAGGGCTCGAGCAAACGTTAAAGGAGCACGATGGACGGCCCTCCTCCGACCTCGTGCTCCGGCATCAGTCATTTGCATGCTTTCCTGATCGTCGTCATCATCCACATCCTGCTCTTCCGTAATACTGTCATCATGCACTGGATCCTCACGTGGGTCTTTTGGTTCCACTACCAGCTCCTGCTGCTTCATGATGGCTAAGTTATGGAGCATGCAGCACACAACAGTGAAGTGACCGACAATCTGAGGAGAGTATTGCAAGTGGCCTCCGGAATGGTCCAGGCATCGGAAACGTTGTTTCAATCTGCCAATGGTCCTCTCAATGATGCTGCGCGTCGCAATGTGCGCCATGTTTTATTGACGGTCAGCTTCTGTCCGTGTCACACGTAGGGGCGTCATGAGCCAGGTGGTCAGGCCGTACCCTTTGTCTCCCAGTAGCCAGCTTTTCCCTTCTGGCTACTGCTCAAACATGTCAGATATAACGCTGTCGCGTAGGATGAAAGCATCGTGGGTGCTACCAGGGTATCTCGCATCGACTGACATGATGCGCTGCTTGTCGTCACACACGAGCTGCACATCGATGGAGTGGAAACCTTTTCTATTCCTGTACTGCTCGGAATCTTCCACAGGTGCTCGCAAGGCTATGTGGGTACAATCAATATAGCCCTGTACCTTTGGGAAGCCGGCAATCCTGAAGAAGCCCACAGCCCTCTCATGGATCGCTTCTGAGGTCATTGGGAAATTGATGAAGTCATTCCTCCGCGCATATAGTGCAGCCATGACCTGGTAAACGCAGGCAGGTATTGCACGTTGAGAGATGGCGCACACATCTCCAGTTGTAGCCTGAAACGATCCCGAGACATAGAAGGCAAGTGCAGCTGTTACCTTCACTTCAACAGACAAGGCAGTTGGCGTTCTGCTTCTGGGCTGCAAATCTGCTCTCAGCATATCACAGATCTCAGCGACAACTTCTCCGCAGAAACACAGCCTTTTGACACAATCAGCCTCGCTCATGTCCAGGTACGAGCGCCTGGCTCGCTATTGCTGACGTGGGTAATGTCTCCTGCCCATCAGCCTACGGGCTATGACATTCCTGGTGCGGTGAGTTCTAATCAATTCTCTCCGATGCAATGAATTTGGGCGAACCATTGCAAAATCCGTGGTGTTGACAATGCAGCACCCATTCTGCAAATTTAAGTTTCAACCTGGCTATCTGGCTGCCTCTCCCTGTCCCTGGCCGAATGGCCTCAGTCTCCCTCGCAGCTCGAAGGCTGCTTGCCGTGTCTTCGGCCGCTGTCAGCCACTGCCGCTAAACCTATCCCGTGGCCGAATGGCCTCAATTACCCTCGCAGCTCGAAGGCTGCTTGCTGTGTCTTCGGCTGCCGTTGAGCCACTGACGCCGCCCCTGTCTCCTACATGGAAAGAAGACCTGCCTGAAGCACTGCAGCTCAAAGGCTGCTTGCTGCCGTTGTTATTGGGCTGTCGTCGATTCACTGACGCCGCCCCTGTCTCCAACATGGAAGGCCTGCCTGAAGCACTGCAGCTTGAAGGCTGCTGCTGTTTCTCACAGGTAGGAATATTCAATATTTTGTCTTTGCTTTGTTTATAATTTTTTAATCAGGATGGCTCTTTATTTGTATAAGTAAGACTGTTGAATGCTTGTAGAATTTAATTACTTCCCTTCCCCCGCCATCCCCCCGCCCCTCGTTCCCTATTTGTAACCTACGCCTGATTTGTAAAGTGTTGGCAAGGTTTTTCTGAGCGTACAAAAATCTACACTTACTCCATTCTAAGTTAGTTTGGAGTAAGATTTCACTGCCTAAACCTTCAAAACAGACGTAAGTGGCCGGACACATCCCCTTTTGAAAAAAAAATCTGTTCCAAAATGAAACTGTTCTAACTGACGAGAACTGGAGCAAACTAAATGCCGAGAATTGCAATTTCTAAGATACTCCATTCTAAACCAGTTTCTCCAAAAAAATAGGAGCAACTCAGGCCGAAACTTGACCCCTTTGCTTCCTGTCTGCCAACCAGTTCTCTATCCACGTCAATACATTACCCCCAATCCGTGTGGAGGTGCGTCGCTGAGTCGGGAGCAGCGTCGAGGAGGTGCGTGGAGAGGCGTGAGTTCCGGGGTCGGCGAGAGGCCTACAAAAGGCACAATGCAGCGGCAGTCGGGAGCAGCGTGTGGAGGTGCATCGCTCAGTCGGGAGCAGCGTCGAGGAGGTGCGTGGAGAGGCGTGAGTTCCGGGGTCGGCGAGAGGCCTACAAAAGGCCCAATGCGGCGGCAGTCGGGATCAGCGTGTGGAGGTGCGTCGCTGAGTCGGGAGCAGCGTCGAGGAGGTGCGTGGAGAGGCGTGAGTTCTGGGGTCGGCGAGAGGCGAGCCGGTGCAGCTACAGGGAGAAGGCAAAAAAGAAGTAGAAAGAAACAGAAAGGTGACGTCACAGCCAAGGGGACTGGTGATTGGTGAGTAGTTTTTCTTTTTTCTTTTCTGTAACAGTGAGTAAACTTTAGCATTGTTGTTGCTTAAGTCATGGCAGGACAGCTCGGTCACATGTTATGCTCCTCCTGTACCATGTGGGAACTCAGGGACGACTCCAGTGTTCCTGACGACTACGTGTGCGGGAAGTGTATCCGCCTCCAGCTCCTGACGGACCGCGCTGCGGAGTTGGAGCTGAGAGTGGATTCACTCTGGAGCATCCACGATGCTGAGAATGACGTGAGTAGACGTGTAGCGAGTTGGTCGTACCGCAGGTAAAGGGACCACAGCCAGATAGGGAATGGAAGACCAGCAGGAAGAGCAGTGCAAGGAAGGTAGTGCAGGGGTCCCCTGTGGTCATCCCCCTGCAAAACAGATACACTGCTTTGAGTACTGTTGGGGCCGATGACTCATTAGGGGAGGGCAGCAGCAGCCAAGTTCATGGCACCGTGGTTGACTCTGTTGCACAGGAGGGCAGGAAAAAGAGTGGGAGAGCGATAGTGATATGGGATTCAATTGTAAGGGGAATAGATAGGCGTTTCTGCGGCCACAACCGAGACTCCAGGATGGTATGTTGCCTCCCTGGTGCAAGGGTCAAGGATGTCTCGGAGCGGGTGCAGGACATTCTAAAAAGGGAGGGAGAACAGCCAGTTGTCGTGGTGCACATTGGTACCAACGACATAGGTAAAAAAAGGGATGAGGTCCTACGAAACGAATTTAAGGAGCTAGGAGCTAAATTAAAAAGTAGGACCTCAAAAGTAGTAATCTCGGGATTGCTACCAGTGCCACGTGCTAGTCAGAGTAGGAATCGCAGGATAGCACAGATGAATACGTGGCTTGAGCAGTGGTGCAGCAGGGAGGGATTCAAATTCCTGGGGCATTGGAACCGGTTCTGGGGGAGGTGGGACCAGTACAAACCGGATGGTCTGCACCTGGGCAGGACCGGAACCAATGTCCTCGGGGGAGTGTTTGCTAGTGCTGTTGGGGAGGAGTTAAACTAATATGGCAGGGGGATGGGAACCAATGCAGGGAGATAGAGGGAAACAAAAAGAAGACAAAAGCAAAAGACAGAAAGGAGATGAGGAAAAGTGGAGGGCAGAGAAACCCAAGGCAAAGAACAAAAAGGGCCACTGTACAGCAAAATTCTAAAAGGACAAAGGGTGTTAAAAAAACAAGCCTGAAGGCTTTGTGTCTTAATGCAAGGAGTATCTGTAATAAGGTGGATGAATTAACTGTGCAAATAGATGTTAACAAATATGATGTGATTGGGATTACAGAGACGTGGCTCCAGGATGATCAGGGCTGGGAACTCAACATCCAGGGGTATTCAACATTCAGGAAGGATAGAATAAAAGGAAAAGGAGGTGGGGTAGCATTGCTGGTTAAGGAGGAGACTAATGCAATAGTTAGGAAGGACATTAGCTTGGATGCTGTGGAATCTATATGGGTAGAGCTGCAGAACACCAAAGGGCAAAAAACGTTAGTGGGAGTTGTATACAGACCTCCAAACAGTGATAGTGATGTTGGGGAGGGCATCAAACAGGAAATTAGGGGTGCATGCAATAAAGGTGCAGAAGTTATAATGGGTGACGTTAATATGCACATAGATTGGGCTAACCAAACTGGAAGCAATACGGTGGAGGAGGATTTCCTGGAGTGCATAAGGGATGGTTTTCTAGACCAATATGTCGAGGAACCAACTAGGGGGGAGGCCATCTTAGACTGGGTGTTGTGTAATGAGAGAGGATTAATTAGCAATCTCGTTGTGTGAGGCAACCTTGGGGAAGAGTGACCAAAATATGATGGAATTCTGCATTAGGATGGAGAATGAAACAGTTAATTCAGAGACCATGGTCCAGAACTTAAAGAAGGGTAACTTTGAAGGTATGAGGCGTGAATTGGCTAGGATAGATTGGCGAATGATACTTAAGGGGTTGACTGTGGATGGGCAATGGCAGACATTTAGAGACCGCATGGATGAACTACAACAATTGTACATTCCTGTCTGGCGTAAAAATAAAAAAGGGAAGGTGGCTCAACCGTGGCTATCAAGGGAAATCGGGATAGTATTAAAGCCAAGGAAGTGGCACACAAATTGGCCAGAAATAGCAGCGAACCCGGGGACTGGGAGAAATTTAAAACTCAGCAGAGGAGGACAAAGGGTTTGATTAGGGCAGGGAAAATGGAGTACGAGAAGAAGCTTGCAGGAAACATTAAGACGGATTGCAAAAGTTTCTATAGATATGTAAAGAGAAAAAGGTTAGAAAAGACAAACGTAGGTCCCCTGCAGTCAGAATCAGGGGAAGTCATAACGGGGAACAAAGAAATGGCGGACCAATTGAACAAGTACTTTGGTTCGGTATTCACTAAGGAGGACACAAACAACCGTCCGGATATAAAAGGGGTCAGAGGGTCTAGTAAGGAGGAGGAACTGAGGGAAATCCTTATTAGTCGGGAAATTGTGTTGGGGAAATTGATGGGATTGAAGGCCGATAAATCCCCAGGGCCTGATGGACTGCATCCCAGAGTACTTAAGGAGGTGGCCTTGGAAATAGCGGATGCATTGACAGTCATCTTCCAACATTCCATTGACTCTGGATCAGTTCCTATCGAGTGGAGGGTAGCCAATGTAACCCCACTTTTTAAAAAAGGAGAGAGAGAGAAAACAGGGAATTATAGACCGGTCAGCCTGACATCGGTCGTGGGTAAAATGATGGAATCAATTATTAAGGATGTCATAGCAGCGCATTTGGAAAGAGGTGACATGATAGGTCCAAGTCAGTATGGATTTGTGAAAGGGAAATCATGCTTGACAAATCTTCTGGAATTTTTTGAGGATGTTTCCAGTAGAGTGGACAAGGGAGAACCAGTTGATGTGGTATATTTGGACTTTCAGAAGGCTTTCGACAAGGTCCCACACAAGAGATTAATGTGCAAAGTTAAAGCACATGGAATTGGGGGTAGTGTGCTGACATGGATTGAGAACTGGTTGTCAGACAGGAAGCAAAGAGTAGGAGTAAATGGGGACTTTTCAGAATGGCAGACAGTGACTAGTGGGGTACCGCAAGGTTCTGTGCTGGGGCCCCAGCTGTTTATACTGTACATTAATGATTTAGACGAGGGGATTAAATGTAGTATCTCCAAATTTGCGGATGACACTAAGTTGGGTGGCAGTGTGAGCTGCGAGGAGGATGCTATGAGGCTGCAGAGTGACTTGGATAGGTTAGGTGAGTGGGCAAATGCATGGCAGATGAAGTATAATGTGGATAAATGTGAGGTTATCCACTGTGGTGGTCAAAACAGAGAGACAGACTATTATCTGAATGGTGACAGATTAGGAAAAGGGGAGGTTCAACGAGACCTGGGTGTCATGGTACATCAGTCATTGAAGGTTGGCATGCAGGTACAGCAGGCGGTTAAGAAAGCAAATGGCATGTTGGCCTTCATAGCGAGGGGATTTGAGTACAGGGGCAGGGAGGTGTTGCTACAGTTGTACAGGGCCTTGGTGAGGCCACACCTGGAGTATTGTGTACAGTTTTGGTCTCCTAACCTGAGGAAGAACATTCTTGCTATTGAGGGAGTGCAGCGAAGGTTCACCAGACTGATTCCTGGGATGGCGTGACTGACCTATCAAGAAAGACTGGATCAACTGGGCTTGTATTCACTGGAGTTCAGAAGAATGAGAGGGGACCTCATAGAAATGTTTAAAATTCTGATGGGTTTAGACAGGTTAGATGCAGAAAGAATGTTCCCAATGTTGGGGAAGTCCAGAACCAGGGGTCACAGTCTAAGGATAAGGGGTAAGCCATTTAGGACCAAGATGAGGAGAAACTTCTTCACCCAGAGAGTGGTGAACCTGTGGAATTTTCTACCACAGAAAGTTGTTGAGGCCAATTCACTAAATATATTCAAAAAGGAGTTAGATGAAGTCCTTACTACTAGGGGGATCAAGGGATATGGCGAGAAAGCAGGAATGGGGTACTGAAGTTGCATGGCCTACTCCTGCACCTATTTTCTATGTTTCTATGTTTCTATCCTATGTGCCTTAATTTTGCATACTAATCTCTTGTGTGAGACTTTGTCAAAAACCTTTTGAAAGTCCAAATACACCACATCCACTGGTTCTCCTTTATCCACTCTACTAGTTCCATCCTCAAAAAATTCTAGATTTGTCAAGCATGATTTCCTTTTCATAAATCCATGCTGACTTGGAGCGATCCTGTCACTGCTTTTCAAATGTGCTGCTATTACATCTTTAATAATTGATTCCAGCATTTTCCCCACTACTGATGACAGGCTAACCGGTCTATAATTCCCTGTTTTCTCTCTCCCTCCTTTTTTAAAAAGTGGGGTTACATTCGTTATTCTCCAATCAATAGGAACTGATCCAGAGCCCCTCCGCAGCTTGAATACACTAACTGTTTGCTTGATCCCATTTCTGGTGGCAGCTTGGCTCTCGTTGTAGGCCTGCTCTGCAGCTGTGCCGTGGTTCCTGGCAGTTGTCATGAGCCATGAGTCAGTGTGCTCCTGATGCCACCGAAGATGCCTGATGTAAGAATAAAAGTATTTACTCATGATAAAATTGATTCTGTGTGTATAAAAATGTTAAAAGTGTAGATTATTCGGAAAGGCTGCCATGTTGAAACAAAATGGAAGCTCACAGACTTCCAGCATGGTTTATGTGTATTGTGTTAATTGGAAAGCAATTAACCTAATCAAGAGATGGCTGGGCCAGTCCAGACAACCACATGTGTGAGGAGAGCCAATAAGGAACTGCCCTGGAACCAAGATCCAATCCGAGGCTTTCGGAGGAACAATGGAATTAAGGGATATAAAAAAGCAGCCAAAAGCTGCTCTGTCTCTCTTTTCTCTCCTGGACACATGGCAAGACTTCCTGCTCAAAGACCAGCCAAAACAGCAAGCCGTGTATTCATTCATCCAGCCAGCCAGAGGGAAGTAAAGTATATCGCTTTTTATTATAACCTCATTGTATCTCTGTTGTAACTAAGGTAGATCCATACAATAATTGACGACTGCTGTTAAATGTGCATGTGTATGTGTTTTTAATAAACTGTTCCGGATTGTTTTAAAAGAATCGTCTCAGTGTCAATTTAATGCCAGAGATTTAGAAATCTTACAAATTGGTGGAGAATGCGGGCATTTGGCGAGACAGCTTTTTGATGATGCTTTTGAACAATTGGAAATTTCGGGAGTTGCGATTCTAACCTGTGTTGCGAAGTATCATATATGGGATACCTTGGAGACACAAGAGCAAATCGTAGCTGTAGTAACCACTTCTTTCGGATGTAATACGCACGATCGCATCACCAGTAACCATACCGACTCACGCCGCATATCTGGTGCTGACGCCATGGCGTGTAGCCATGAGTTGGGGCCCATTAATGATGGGGACGACCCACTGGAAGTTAATAGGAGGTGGGCAAATTTCAGGAGGGGTCACCCCGAGTTGGAAGAGAGAGACTTAACACGAGTCCTCTTCTTGGCCTGTTCCACTTCCCTGAAAGTTAATCTGCAAGACGCAGTCCTCCAGCCTGGCACAGCGGCCGATGCACTCATGACCGAGATCCTAAACCATTTAGGGATCCAAAACTTGAACTTAGTGGCTCTGCTTAATCAGACCAAGTCGTGCCCAGAAGAGATCCCTAGAGCCTTCAGTAATCGCCTGTATGATATCTATCAACGTATGCAGAACCAGGCACCTGCAAATGCTACAGTAGGAAAGAATCAGGAACAATTTAAATTGATGTTCCTGACCCAACTCCACCCTTTAGTTAAAACCACCCCGGGCATAGCCATGAGGCCCGCCAATCAGTGGACAGATATAGAGACCAGCGCTCAAATAGCCTGGGAGATGGTAAAAGACCAGTTAAAGGTGAAGTCACCACCCATTGCAAATAAACCAGTGTCAATGGTGCAGAGATCTTTAAACCACCCTTTTAAGGGACAGTACTTTAATTGTAAGAAGGTAGGCCACCTAGCAAAAGACTGCAGCAGACCCAGACCAGCACTGAACCATGATGCAATGCATAGATACCTCCCGAGGGATGAATCCAAGCCCTCTGGGACAGATCAACGATTGGATCAATTGATAACCCTTATACAAATCTAAATTGCCATGGGGAAGATGCAAAATCATTTATCGGTGCACACAATCGCCGATGCACACTCATTAGAGCGACCCATTCAAGGATCGATCCTATGAAAGGGTCCGGTCCCCAAAGATTGGTCGGAAGTGGGGTTCCGATGTGATGGTAGCGGGAGACCAGTAGTCTTTGTTGTCTTAAAAAGAGGCAGACAGCAGATTATGCTTATCGATACTGGCTCTGCCATTACCATCATCCACACCCCATACCCTGTACACCATGCAGTGGCGGGCAAGAGTTATATGACCCTTAAAGGGTTTAACGGTGATACAACCACCGCGTATACAGGGAAGGCCACTGAACTTCAGTTGGGAGGTGTCACCTGTAAAGTCCCAGCGCCAATGCTGATGACCACCCTCGACAGAAGGGGAATTTTAGGGACTGATGTGTTGGATCAGTATGGCGCGGTGATAAATTATAATCAGGACTGTGTTTGGATGGGATTGAGAGATAAGGCAGGAGTGATAGAAATTTCAGATGCTCACTCAGTTTTTGCTATTAAAAAGCCATCTGAGTATGACCCTCCAGGGAACGAAAATGAAGCTGTGACAAAACTAATTCAGGAACACCTCGCGGCGTTTGCCACATGCAAGCATGACCATGGAAAAATGACAGCGAGGAATCTATTGAGAGACCCCCCCACTCATTAACTAGCAGTACCCCATCCCAAGGGAGAGTCACCCTTACATCCGAGACACCATAAAATCCCTAGTCGAGCAGGGTGTTGTTAGGACAGGCACTTTCACGATCAATTCACCCACATGGCCGGTTAAAAAGCCTGATAGTAGCTGGCAACTCACTATTGATTACAGAAAGTTAAATTCTGTAACACCAGCCTGCACACTGGTAGTAAGAGAAATTCCCCAAATTATGGGCGATTTTAACCTTCATATTGATTGGACAAAGCAAATTGGCCAAGGTAGACTTGAGGAAGAGTTCATAGAGTGTATCCGGATAGTTTCCTTGAACAGTTCGTTGCAGAACCAACCAGTAAGCAGCCTATCTTAGATCTAGTATTGTGTAATGAGGCAGGATTAATAAATGATCTCATAGTAAAGGATCCTCTTGGAATGAGTGACCATAACATGGTTGAATTTCAAATTCAGTTGGAGGGTGAGAAAGTTGGTTCTCAAACCAGTGTCCGAAGCTTAAATAAAGAAGACTACAAAGGTATGAGAGCAGAGTTGGCTAAAGTGGACTGGGAAAATTGATTAAAGTATGGGACGGTTGAAGAGCAGTGGCAGACATTTAAGGAGATATTTCATAACTTGCAACAAAAATATATCCCAATGAGAAGGAAAGACTGTAAGAGAAGGGATAACCATCCGTGGCTAACTAAGGAAATAAGGGATGGTATCAAATTAAAAACAAGGGCATACAATGTGGCCAAGACTAGTGGGAGGCCAGAGGATTGGGAAACTTTTAAAAGCCAGCAAAGAACGACTAAAAAAATGATAAAGAGAGAAAGGATAGATTATGAAAGTAAACTAGCATGAAATATAAAAACAGATAGTAAGAGTTTCTACAGGTACATAAAAAGGAAAAGAGTACCTAAAGTAAATGTTGGTCCCCTAGAGGATGAGATTAAGGAATTAATAATGAAGAACAGGTAAATGGCAGAGACATTGAACACATATTTTGTATCGGTCTTCATCGTAGAAGACACTAAAACATCCCAATACTGGATAATCAAGGGACTATAGGGAGGGAGGAACTTAATACAATCACTATAACTAATGAAGTAGTATCCAGTAAAATAATGGGACTAAAGATGGACAAGTCCCCTGGACCTGATGGCTTACATCCTAGGGTCTTAAAAGAAGTGGCTTCAGAGATAGTGGATGCATTGGTTGTAGTCTACCAAAATTCCCTGGATTCTGGGGCGGTCCCAGTGGTTTGGAAAACCACAAATGTAAAGCCCCTATTTAAAAAAAGAGGCAAACAAAAAGCAGGAAACTATAGACCAGTTAGACTAACATCTGTCATTGGGAAAATGCTGGAGTCCATTATTAAGGAAGCAGTCGTGAGACATTTGGAAAAGCATAATTCAATCAAGCAGAGTCAGTATGGTTTTATGAAAGGGAAATCATGTTTGACAAATTTGCTGGAGTTCTTTGAGGATGTAATGAGCAGGGTGGATAAGGGGGAACCAGTGGATGTGATGTATTTGGATTTCCAAAAGGCATTCGACAAGGTGCCACATAAACGGTTACTGCACAAGATAAAAGCTCACGGGGTTGGGAGTAATATTTTAGCATGGAAAGAGGATTGGCTAACTCACGGAAAACAGAGAGTCGGGATAAATGGGTCATTTTCCGGTTGGCAAACAATGACTAGTGGGGTGCCGCAGGGATCGGTGCTGGGTCCTCAACTATTTACAATCTAGATTAATGACTCGGATGAAGGGACCGAGTGTAAGTAGCCAAGTTTGCTGATGATACAAAGATGGTTGGGAAAGCAAATTGTGAGGAGGACACAAAAAATCTACAAAGGGATATAGAAAGGCTAAGTGAGTGGGCAAAAATTTGGAAGGTGGTGTATAATGTAGGAAAATGTATCAGAAAAAATAGAAAAGCAAATTATAATTTAAATGGAGAAAAATTGCAAAGTGCTGCAGTACAGAGAGACCTGTGTGTCCTTATGCATGAAACACAAAAAGTTAGTATGCAGGTACAGCAAGTAATCAGGAAGGCAAATGGAATGTTGGCCTTTATTGCAAGGGTGATAGAGTATAAACGCAGAGAAGTCCTGCTACAATTGTACAGAGTATTGGTGAGGCCACACCTAGAGTACTGCGTACAGCTGTGGTCTCCGTATTTAAGGAAGGATATATTTGCATTGGAGGCTGTTCAGAGAAGGTTCACTAGGTTGATTCCGGAGATGAGGGGGTTGACTTATGAAGATAGGTTGAGTCGGTTGGGCCTATTCACATTGGAGTTCAGAAGAATGAGAGGTGATCTTATTGAAACATAAAGATAATGAGGGGGCTCGACAAGGTAGATGCAGTGAGGATATTTCCACTCATAGCAGAAACTAAAACTAGGGGACATTGTCTCAGAATAAGGGGCCGCCCATTTAAAACTGAGATGAGGAGGAATTTCATCTCTCAGAGAGTTGTAAATCTATAGAATTCTCTGCACCAGAGAGCTATGGAGGCTGGGTAATTGAATATATTTAAGGCGGAGATAGACAGATTTTTGAGCGATAAGAGAATAAAGGGTTATGGGGAATGGGCAGGGAAGTGGAGCTGAGTCCATGATCAGATCAGCCGTGATCTTATTAAATGGCAGAGCAGGCTCGAGGGGCAGGTGGCCTACTCCTGCTCCTATTTCTTATGTTCTGATGTTCTTAAAATGAATATGAACACGTTGGTTTCTACTGTTTACCTTGTTTCAATGTAATTTTCTACTGTTTATCACCTGATCACATTCCAACTCATGATAATGATATTTCTGGCTAATTCTTCCCCCTGTAATCAGGCACTGAGCACAAATGTCCCACAAGTCCAACCACCCCCCCGGCCCCTCACCTCACCCGCCCCCATGATTACACAAGCGGAGATCCATTAACTCAGCACACAGCTGCAGTGTGGTTTTATCTTGTGAAAAATACTGCTTGGATTTTTTTTCTCTCAAAAGATTTCTGACTAAAATACATTGAGTGCTTGCAGCAAAATTATAAGTGTGTTCCTTATAAAGTTTTCCTCAATGTTTTTACGTATAACATGCAAAGAAACATTTCCCTTGCTTTGTATAGAGGGGCATATACTACATAATTAGCCCCGATGTTACTGCTGGACACAGAATATCTTATAAATCTGTAAACTTTAATTTAAACTTAACATAAACCAAAAATTCTTGCTGCACCATATTCTTAGAACAGTGGTTAGCATGGTGCCGATTTTTTGGCACAGACTGTATTAGCTATTTCAGGAACTTAGCTTGCCTGAGAACTCCCCAAAATGGTAAAACAATCTTTTACTGGTAATAAAGCTGAAATGATTTGTATGCAGTTTGCACCATATTTGATTTGAAGTGCAATTCAGAAGATGACACTTGTTGAATGACCTTATTCCCAGCTCGAGACCCCTGAACAAAATAACTATCAATTCCCACCATTTGATATTTATTGGATTAAAAATTTTCTTCTGAAGCCGTTTAGCACAAAAATGGCAATCACAGATGTATTTTGGCAAATAAAATGTTGCCAAATCCAATTTGCACAGGGGTTTATATTATTGCTGTGTGATATTAAGTGATTAATGACCTGTGTCGGTTTTAGGACTTGAGTGATTGGCTGAGATTCCAGTTTGACTTGGTCAATAGCCTTTATGCAGCAAACCCTGTTCTTGTTTGTGGATCACATTTTGTAATCATGAGACTTTTGACTTCCTAGTTCAAGAACTTTAATGCTCTAACACACCCAGTTTTTGTTCCTATTTTGATTCTGATTTTTTTTCAGTTTACTACATTGAGGTGGAATTATGTGTTGCTATATGTTCTTACAGACTGAAGTGATGACGGCATCATTACATTACCTTTGAGTGTTCGCAGTTACATAGAAACATAGAAACATAGAAAATAGGTGCAGGGGTAGGTCATTCGTCCCTTCGAGCCTTCACCACCATTCAATAAGATCATGGCTGATCATTCACCTCAGTACCCCTTTCCTGCTTTCTCTCCATATCCCTTGATCCCTTTAGCTGTAAGGGCCATATCTAACTCCCTCTTGAATATATCCAATGAACTGGCATCAACAACTCTCTGCGGTAGGGAATTCCACAGGTTAACAACTCTCTGAGTGAAGAAGTTTCTCCTCATCTCAGTTCTAAATGGCTTATCCCTAATCCTTAGACTATCCTGGACTTCCCCAACATCAGGGACATTCTTCCTGCATCTAACGTGTCCAGTCCCGTCAGAATTTCATATGTTTCTATGAGATCCCCTCTCATTCTTCTAAACTCCAGTGAATACAGGCCCAGTTGATCCAGTCTCTCCTCATATGTCAGTCCTGCCATCCCGGGAATTAGTCTGGTGAACCTTCGCTGCACTCCCTCAATAGCAAGAACGTCCTTCCTCAGGTTAGGAGACCAAAACTGAACACAGTATTCCAGGTGAGGCCTCACCAAGGCCCTGAACAACTGCAGTAAGACCTCCCTGCTCCTATACTCAAATTCCCCAGCTATGAAGGCCAACATACCATTTGCCTTCTTCACCGCCTGCTGTACTTGCATGCCAACTTTCAATGACTGATGTACCATGACACCCAGGTCTCATTGCACCTCCCCTTTTCCTAATCTGCCGCCATTCAGATAATATTCTGCCTTCATGTTTTTGCCACCAAAGTTGATAACCTCATATTTATCCACATTATACTGCATCTGCCATGCATTTGCCCACTTACCTAACCTATCTAAGTCACCCTGCAGCCTCTTAGCGTCCTCCTCACAGCTCACACCGCCACCCAGCTTAATGTCATCTGCAAACTTGGAGATATTACACTCAATTCCTTCATCTAAATCATTAATGTATATTGTAAATAGCTGGGGTCCCAGCACTGAGCCCTGTGGCACCCCGCTAGTCACTGCCTGCCATTCTGAAAAGGACCCCGACTCTCTGCTTCCTGTCTGCCAACCAGTTCTCTATCCACGTCAGTACATTACCCCCAATATCATGTGCTTTAATTTTTCACACCAATCTCTTGTGTGGGACCTTTGAATGCTGTGTCACCATCAAAGTACCATATATCGATTGTAAACAGCCTAATGTGAATGCTCCAAATTGCCTAGTCTTTGAGATGGTTGAGTGTCTTGTACCAATGTGAGAGTTACGCTTGTGCGGTCCTGTGCAGCAGTGGGGCCTTGCACATAGCCAGTGCATATCAGAAAATAATGGGTAACAGTTCACTTTGATTCATCTACCTTCACATATAAAATGGGTGCACAGGGTTATTGGGAACAGTGTCGATTAGAAAGGTAAATTTGAAAAGCCATATCAGAAGATTGCTGGAATCATTTGGAGACTATTTTTACAAGTCCTTATTTTTTTCCTGGTTCCGCTTAAGTGTTTGCGACTCCCTGTTGCAATTGCTGCGGCACTGCTATTTTTCACCGATGACCTACAGCAATAGAACAGTAGAATTTTCCATGGGAATTCCCCTGCAATTCAGCTTTCTAGAGGAAGAGGACCAATGGAAAGATACCAGGGAAGTCAGGCAGCACCAGAGGTACCCTGCACCCATCCACCAATACTGTCATGCCCTCAACTACAGACAGAGGTGCACATATCTCAATGTACCAGCAGAACAGTGCCTGGGGAGGCTACAATTCACAAGGGAAAACATGACAGAGTTGTGCCACGTGCTCCAAGGTGACCTGACAGCACAGCTAGTGATCGTCAAAATCACAACAGCCCTTAAAGCATGTGGGTTGTTTATTGCCTCTATATACATCTGGTGCTGCTGATGTCTCCTGTGGCAGCTTGGAATGGTCTTGAAGCATCAACTTTAAGGGCAATTGTGATTTTGGCGATCACTAGTAGTACCGTGCCAGTGGAGCAGTTTGTCTGCAGGCCGCCTTGGAGCATGTGGCACAACTCTATCATAGTATCCCTTGTTAATTGTAATCTCCACTGGCACAATTTCTCCAATACATTAAGTTATGTGCACCTCTTTCTATAGATGTAGGAGTAATGATACTGGTGGGTGGGTTCAGAGTACCTCTGGTACATACAAAAGAGGGGAGATAGAATTAGAGACACAAAGGGAGTTTCTAATCATTTTGATTTGCAGTTTTTAAAAAATAATAATAATGCACTGTCTCTCTCCACGATTTAACATTGAAGTAAGTTTAAAAAGAAAAAAGACTTGTATTTATATATCACCTTTCACGACCACTGGATGTCCCAAAGCGCTGTCCACCTCATGATGACAAAGTTGTGGAGCATGCAGCAGACAACCACAAATCTGGAGATCTGCTCTGTCATCTCCTGCAAAGGTCCTCCCAAACGGTCCAGGCAATGGAACCGTTGCTTCCGCATGCCAACTGTCTGTTTGATGATGTTTCTCATGGTGGCATGTCTCTCTATGTAGGCCAGGTTTGCAGCTCTGTCCAGGATCCTGACAGGAATCATGAGCCATGTCTGAAGAGGATATTCCTTGTAGCCCAATGACCAGCCTGTCACTTGTTAGCCTGGTGGGAATAAAGGCATCATGAAGGACTAACACAGAATGAATGAATCGTGACTGCTATAAGGAAACTGGGCACAGACCTGCATGGTGCACTACCTGTGGTCGAAAACATGCTGGACGTTGAAGGAGTGAAATCCCTTTATATTCAGAAAGATGCCAGGCTGGTGATGGAGAGCAGGCAAGGCAATTTAGGTGTAATCTATGACACCTTACATCCTGGGGAAGCTTACAATGAGGCTTGCTCGTCCTGCTTCGCTCTGTCCATGAGGAAAGTAACTGTCATGTATGTACTTTTGGGATCACTAGCCACTAGATGGCGTCACTGTTGGAGGTCGTTGGGTTGCACACGCGTGTGTGCAGCCCAAATATAAAATGCCAGCCATTTTGTATATTAGTCACTTTGGGCCTTAATAAAGCAGAGCCAAGGATATACCTCTTGGAGTTAAACAGTATCTAGTCTAACAATTATCTCTTACACATTTGGCGACGAGGCAACAAGAACCTTTGTATGCAAAAATGAGCACAATTGGATTGTTGGAGAAATTTGTGGAAGGAGAAGATTGGGCAGACTTTGTGAGTCATTTGAGCCAGTTCTTCGTGGCCAACAAAATGGAGGAGGTCGGCAACACAGATCGGCGCCAGGCGGTATTCCTCATGGTTTGCAGTCCAAAAATGTATGGTCTGATAAAGAATCTACTCCTGCCTGTGAGTCTAACAGAGAAGACGTATGAAGAATTGTGTACACTGATACAGGACCACCTTAAGCCAGACGAAGGCATCATCATCTCGAGATACAGATTTTATACGCACGTTCGCTCAGAGGGCCAGAATGTGGCGGAATTCGTTGCTGACCTGAGACGTCTAGTGGGACTGTGTAAGTTCGGGGCTGTGTTGATAGACATGCTGCGGGACTTCTCTGTAATCGGCATCAACCATGAGGTGATCCTGCGTAAACTACTGGCGGTGGAGACGTTGGACTTGAGCAGGGCCATCACGATCGCTCAGTCATGCATGACGAAGGACAGAAGTCTAAAGCAGATATCAGTGAAAAATCAAAACTCGGCAAGTACTGTAAATATGATTGATTCGGCGTTCAGCAGAGCGGCACATGACAGGGCCTACCCGACTGCGTACACGAAACCTGTGGCTGCCCAAAGTCCGTGAGCGGGAATGCATTCGATTTCTCCGTGTTGGCGTTGTGAGGGAAATCACTGGTACAGTAGTGCCAATTTAAGCAATATAGTTGCAAAGGCTGTCTGAGAGTAGGGCATCTCCGGCGCAAGTGTCCGCAGATGAGCAAGCATGCTGCGACACACCACATGGAGGATGATGGTCAGACTCGCGCGGATCTGGATACGCAATCCGAGATACCAGAGGAGGAAGTGTATGGACTGTACTCGTTCCTAACTAAGAGCAAATCGATAATGATCAACGTGAAATTTAATGGGGTGCCGGTATCGATGGAACTGGACACGGGGGTGAGTCAATCGATAATGAGCCAGAGGGCATTCGACAAGCTGTGGGATACTAAGGCTGTGAGGCCCAGGCTGAGTCCAGTCAATGCCAAGTTGCGCACGTACACCAAAGAACTCATAATGGTGATTGGCAGTGCCACAATTAAAGTGTCGTATGATGGTGCGTTTCACGAGTTACCGCTATGGATTGTCCCAGGCAATGGCCCAACACTGTTCGGCAGGAACTGGCTTGAAAAAATCAGATGTGACTGGAACGACAGCAAGGCATCGTCGTTGGAGGAAGATACTTGGGCCCAAGTACTGAGCAAGTTCCCCTCGCTGTTCGAACCAGGCATCGGCAACTTCACGGGAGCCAAGGTGCAGATCCACATGGACTCGGATGCAAGATCCGTCCAACATAAAGCTCGGGCAGTTCCGTATATGATGAGGGAGAAGGTCGAAATCGAACTGGACAGACTCCAGTGTGAAGGGATCATATCACTGGTTGAATTTAATGAATGGGCCAGCCCCATTGTTCCTGTGTTGAAAGTGATGGCACAGTCAGAATCTGTGGAGACTACAAGGCTATGATCAACAGGGTTTCGAAACAGGATCAGTACCCGTTACCGAAGGCTGATGACTTGTTTGTAACGCTAGCCGGGGGGAAGTCGCTCACCAAACTGGACTTGACGTCGGCCTACATGACACAGGAGCTTGTCGAGATGTCGAAGAGACTTACACGCATAAAGGACTGTTTATTTATCACTGGTGCCCTTTTGGAATTCGCTTGGCTGCAGCCATATTTCAGAGGAACATGGAGAGTCCACTGAAGTCCGTTCCCAGAACCGTTGTGTTCCAAGATGACATCCTGATCACAGGTCATGACTCCGAGGAACATCTGAACAGCCTGGAAGAGGTTCTACATTGTCTGGACAAAGTGGGACTCAGACTGAAACGCTCGAAGTGCGTCTTCATGGCACCAGAGGTCGAATTCCTGGGAGGAAAATTGCTGCTGACTGCATCAGTCCCACGAACGCGAAAACCAAGGCCATCAAGAATGCACCCAAGCCGCAGAATGTGACGGAGCTGCATTCATTCCTAGGTCTACTCAACTACTACTTTGGTAACATCCTACCTAAATTGAGCACCTTATTATAACCACCGCACATGCTGCTAAGAAAAGGTGATATCTGGGTGTAGGGTGCGTCTCAAGTCAGAGCTTTTGAGAAAGCCACTAATCTGTTTTGCTCTAACAAGCTGCTGGTACATTATGACCCATATAAACATTTAGTATTGGCTTGTGATGCTTCATCATATGGAATTGGTTGCGTACTCCAACAAGCTAATGAGTCGGGTAAACTTCAACCAGTCGTGTATGCTTCAAAAAGTTTGTCTAAAGCGGAAAGAGCCTACAGCATGGTAGAGAAAGAAGCACTAGACTGTGTGTATGGGGTAAAAAAGTTGCATCAGTACCTGTTTGGTCTTCGGTTTGAACTGGAGACAGATCACAAGCCGCTCATTTCACTGTTCTCTGAAAACAAAGGTATCAATACCAATGCTTCATCCTGCATCCAGAGGTGGGCGCTGACATTATCCGCTTATGATTATGACATTCGCCATAGACCTGGCACCGAGAATTGTGCTGATGTTTTGAGCCGTCTGCCGTTGCCCACACTGGAGGTGGAAATGCCACAACCAGCGGACCTATTGTTAGTTATGGATGCTCAGAGTTTATTGTGAAAACCAGGCAGAAACCGTGTGACAATTGATAAAATAAAATGAAAAGATTTCATTTTCTGCAGCTTCCTGGGTTGTTTGAGAAGTGGGGATTGACGGTCATGGTTCTTTACTGATGCAATTTATAGGGACCATTTCCCACTTGTGCCCTGCAATTATGCCTCACCAGCCTATGATATTCCATCCATCAATTTTAATAAATAGCAGATCTTGAGTTGAGGGTATGCCACTTCCTGAGTGTCAAATGTGCAAGTGTCAGCTCTGGCTCAGTAGGTAGCACTCTCGCCTCTGAATCAGAAGGTTGTGGATTCATAGAAACATAGAAAATAGGAGCAGTAGTAGGCCATTCGGCCCTACGAGTCTGCACCGCCATTCAATATGATCATGGCTGATCCTCTAGCTCAACACCATATTCCCACTTTTTCCCCATATCCCTTGATGCCTTTTGTTTCTAGAAATCTATCGAGCTCACTCTTAAATATATTCAGTGACTTGGCCTCCACGGCCTTCTGTGGTAGAGAATTCCACAGGTTGATCACTCTCTGAGTGAAAAAATTTCTCTTCATCTTGGTCCTAAATTTCCTACCTCATATCCTGAGACTGTGATCCCTTGTTCCAGACTTCCCAGCCGGGGGAAACATCCTCCCCACATCCAGTCTATCCAACCCAGTCAGAATTTTATACGTTTCAATGAGATCCCCTCTCATTCTTCAAAACTCTAGTGAATACAGACCTAATCGACCCAATCTCTTCTCATACGACAGTCTTGCCATCCCAGGAATCAGTTTGGTGAACCTTCTCTGCACTCCCTCTATGGCAAGTATATCCATTCTTGGGTAAGGAGACCAAAACTACACACAATACTCCAGGTGTGGTCTCACCAAGGCCCTGTATAACTGTAGTAAGACATCCTTGCTCCTGTACTCAAATCCTCTTGCAATGAAGGCCAACATATCATTTGCCTTCCTAACTGCTTGCTGCACCTGCATGTTTGCTTTCAATGGCTGGTGTACAAGAACACCCAGGTCCCTCTGTACATCGACACTTCCGAAGCCATTAACATTTAAATAATACTTTGTCCTTATGTTTTCCCTACCAAAGTGAATAACTTCACATTTATCCACATTATACTGCATCTGCCATGTGTTTGCCCACTCACTCAACCCATCTAAATCGCCTTGCCGTGTCTTTGCATCCTCCTCACAACTCACAATCCCACTTAGTTTTGTGTCATCAGCAAACTTGGAAATATTACATTTGGTTCCCTCATCCAAATCATTTATATATATTGTGAATAGCTTGGACCGAAGCATTGATCCCTGTGGTCACTGCCCACCACTCTGAAAAAGACCCATTTATTCCTACTCTCTGTTTCCTGTCAGTTAACCAATTTTTAATCCATGTCAATACATTACCCTCAATCCAAGTGCTTTAATTTTGCACACTAACCTCTTATGTCGGACTTTATCAAAGGCCTTCTGAAAATCCAAATACACTACATCCACTGGTTCTCCGTTATCTATTCTATCAGTTACATCCTCAAAAAACTTCAATAGGTTTATCAAACATGATTTTCCTTTCATAAATCCATGTTGACTTTGTTTAATCCCGTTGATATGATCTAAGTGTGCCGTTATCACATCCTTTATAATAGACTCCAGCATTTCCCTACTACTGATGTCAGGCTAACCGGTCTGTAGTTCCATGTTTTCTCTCTCCCTCCTTTTTTAAATAGTGGGGTTACATTTGCCACCCTCCAATCTGCAGGAAATGTTCCATAATTTATAGAATTTTGGAAGATGACAACCAATGCATCTATGATTTCCATGGCTACCTCTTTTAGTACTCTGGGATGCAGATCATCAAGCCCTGGAGATTTATCTGTCTTCAGTCCCATTAGTTTCTCCAGCACTATTTTCTTACAAATTATCATTTCCTTTAATTCCTCTTGCTCACTAGACCCTTGGTTCCCCAGCATTTCTGGGATGTTATTTGTGTCCTCATCTGTGAAGACAGAACCGAAGTATTTATTTAATTGTTCTGCCATTTCCTTGTTCCCCATTACAAATTCTCCCGTTTCTGTCTGTAAAGAACCTACATTTGTCTTCATTAATCTTTTTATTTTTCCATACTTGTAGAAACTTTTGCAGTCAGTTTTTATGTTCCTTGCAAGTTTACTCTCATACTCTATTTTTCCCCTCTTAATCAATCTCTTGGTCTTTTTTTGCTGAATTCTAAACTGCTCCCAATCTTCAGGCTTGCTACTTTTTCTGGCAACTTTGTATATCTCCTCTTTGGATCTAATATTATCCTTAATTTGTTTTGTTAGCTATGGTTAGGCCACTTTTCCTTTTGTGTTTTTACGCCAGAAAGGAATGTATAACTGTTACAATTCATGCATTCGTTCCTTAAATATTAGCCATTGCCTATCTACCGTCATGCCTTTTAATGAATCTTCCCAATTTATCATAGCCAATTCATTCCTCATACCTTCGCAGTGTCCTTTGTTTAGATTTAAGACCCTAATTTCGGATTGGACTACTTCACTTTCCATCTCAATAAGAAATTCAATCATGTTATGGTCACTCTTCCCTAAAGGACCCCGCACAACTAGACTGTTAATTAACCGCTTCTCATTACACAATACACAATCTAGGATAGCCTGTTCCCTAGTAGGCTCCTCAACATACTGGTCTAAAAAAACATCTCGTACACACTCCAGGAAGTCATCTGCCACAGTATTATTACTAATTTAGTTTGGCCAGTCTAGATGTAGATTAAAATCACCTACGATTACTGTAGTACCCTTGCTACATGCATCTCTAATTTCCTGTTTGATGCCATCCCCTACACTACCATTATTGTTTGGAGGCCTATAGGCAACACCCCAATGGGAGATCAATTCAAGTCCTACTCCGGAGACTTGAGCACAAAAATCTAGGCTGACACTCCAGTGCAGTGTTAAGGGAGTGCTGCACTGTCGGAGGTGCCATCTTTCGGATGAGACATTAAACCGAAGCCCCGTCTGCTCTCTTAGGTGGGCGTAAAATATCCCATGGCAATATTTCAAGAAGAGCAGGGAAGTTATCCCTGGTGCCATGGCCAACATTTATCCCTCAATCAACATCACTAAAACAGATTATCTGGTCATTATGATATTGCTGTTTGTGGAAACTAGCTGTGTGTGAATTGGCTGCAGTATTTCCTACATTACAACAGTGACTGCACTTTAAAACCACTTCATTGGCTGTGAAGCACTTTGGGATAGCCTGAGGTCCTGAAAGGTGCTATATAAATGCAAGGTTTCCTTGAACATAAGAATTAGGAGCAGGAGTAGGCCATACGACCCCTCGAGCCTGCTCTGCCATTCATTAAGATCATGGCTGATCTTCATCCTCAACTCCACTTTCCCGACCGATCTCCATATCCCTTGATTCCCCTAGAGTCCAAAAATCTATCTATCTCAACCTTGAATATACTCAAAGACTCAGCATCCACCACCCTCTGGGGAATAGAATTCCAAAGATTGTCAACCCTCTGAGTGAAGAAATTCCTCCTCATCTCGGTCTTAAATGACCTACCTCTTATCCTGAGACTATGACCCCTAGTTCTAGACACTCCACCCAGGGGAAACAACCTCTCAGCATCTACTCTGTCAATCCACAATCTTGTATCTTTCAATGAGATCAGCTCTCATTCTTCTAAACTCCAGAGAGTATAGGCCCATTCTACACAATCTCTCATCAAAGGACAGCCTCTCAGCCCAGGAATCAATTTTTTCCCTTGTGTCTATCTGTGTATGCATTTTGGCTGCCGCTTTGGATCCGAGCCTTTAACCTCTTTTTACACTTCCTTCTCACGCTTTTTCTCTCTTTCCCTCAATGGTCAATATCTAACTTGTTGTAAAATTGTTGTGAAACGCCTTGGGATGTTTTACTATGTTAAAGGCGCTACATAAATACAAGTTATTATTATTAATCTAGTGAACCTTCGTTGCACTGCCTCCAAGGCAAGAATATCCTTCCTTAGATAAGGAGACCAAAACTGTGCACAGTACTCCAGGTGTGGTCTCACCAAGGCCCTGTACAACTGTAGCAAGATTTCCTTACTCTTATACTCCAACCCCCTTGCAATAAAGGCCAACATGCCATTTGCCTTCCTTAGTGCTTGCTGTACCTGCATCCTAGCTTTCTGTGTTTCTTGCACGAGGACACCCAAATCTCTCTGAACACCAACATTTAATCTGATTTTTGATTCTTCCTATCAATGTGGATAACCTCACAATTTCCTAAATTATACTCCATCTGCCACCTTACTGCCCACTCACTTAGTCTATCTGTATCCCTTTTCAGACTCTTTGGGCCCAAACTTGGTCAAAGCCAAGGCCCGCCCAAGTGCCGCCCAAAGGATCACCAATGGCCACCAAGAGACTGGCGGTACTTTGCCAGGAAGATCCTTCTAAAAGAGGTGGCAGTACCGCCTGGTGGCAAAATAACGGTTTATGCCGTCAATCTGGGCAGCAGCGGGCGAGAGCTCGCAATCTCGGCAGCAAATGCACTTGCCGCCCAAGTGTGCTGAGGATGGAGTCGGGCCCAGGGAGGGTGGAGGAGTTGAATATAAAAACCATTACCAAAAAAAAAGATAAACACTGGAGCACCTTCAGGGGGCCCCATCCAGGTAAGACACAATGAAAAATGTTTTTTTAAAGATGTTCACTAACCTTTTTTTGCAGGTCTTCATACTTACCATTGGGGTTAGACCTCTTCCACGCAACGGTCCTTCCCCCTGCTGGCGCTGACTCCCGCCGACTCCCGCCCACACCAATCTGGCCGCCAGCAGCCATCAGCGGGTGGTTCCCAGCGGTACTCCCCTCCCACCCGCTGCAGCCCGAGTGGAAACTGGTACAGAAGGGAGACCGGCGGCAAAAGTCGGTGGCAGTGGAAGGTAAGGTCAGCAATATCGGGGCCCCTGTGTTCTCCTCACAGCTTACTGTCTCACCTAGCTTTGTATCAATAGCAAACTCGGATACATTAAACATGGTCCCTTCATCTAGGTCAATAATAGATTGTAAATAGCTGAGGCCCCAGCACTGATTCTCGTAGCATCCCAGCACTGATCCTTGCAGCATCCCAGCCTGCCAACCTGAAAATTACCCATTTATCCCGACTCTCTGCTTTCTGTCTGTTAACCAATCCTCTATCCACATTACCTCCATTCCCATGAGCCCCTATCTTGTGTAGTAACCTTTTATGTGGCACCTTATCGAATGCCTTTTGGAAATCCAAATATACTACATCCACTGTTTCCCCCTTATCTACCCTGCTAGTTACATCCTCAAAAAACTCTAATAAATTTGTCAAACACGATTTCCCTTTCATACAACCATGTTGGCTCTGCCTAATCATACCATGATTTTCTAAGTGCCCTGATACCACTCCTGAACAATGGATTCCAGTATTATACCGATGACTGATGTCAGGTTAACTGGCTAGTAGTTCCCTGTTTTCTCTCTCCATCCTTTCTTGAATAGCAGTGTTGCATTCGCTATCTTTCAATCTGCTGGGACCGTTCTCGAATCTAGGGAATTTTGGAAGATCAAAGGGAATTTTGGAAGATCAACAAAACAGACAATTTCACCTCATGAGGAAAACATACCAATTAAAAAAAGCAGGTAAAACCAATGAAGTTACTCAAAATGGTTGGTGCAACACCTTCTGTTTGCCATTTGTCTTTTTGACACATTCAAAATATCCAGAGGTCAAAAATAAGATTTATTTTATTCTAACAACCAATAAAAACATTAAAAAGTATGGGCCAAAATACCCCCTATTTTTAAGGCCCATTACGGGGCGGGAAGGCCTTTCTAACCGGGGACAGGCGGATGATGCAACCCATGCGGAATTACCCCCGGCCCGGCGCTCCGACCCTTTAATGGCCACGCGCCAACTCCATTACCACCTGCCGGTGACCCCTTTCCGCCCTGCAAGAGAAATTAACCCGCTGGAACGTGGCCGCCGCCGGTCAATGCTGACAGCTTCGCGCGGCGCGAAGCTGCCAGTGGCTGGGCGGTGCAGCTGCCCTTAAAAGGGAGGGAGCACTGCTACGGCCGCCATTTTGTTTTACTGGTCGGCCGACTCTTGAGGCGGCCCGACAATGGCGGCCGCTGGTTCAGCCGGGCCGCCAACAGGCAGTCTGGCACCCCCTCTTGGGTACCGGGCCATTGGCCTGACCGAAACCCTCCCTGGTGGCCTAGTGGGCTTGATGTAGGCCTTGCAGCATCCCTGCCCTTTAAGTGAAGGGGAGGGATGTTGCAATGTGTCAGCGCGACGTGACATGTCTGTGTCGCGCTGACGTGCTCAGTGCGGCGCTGATGACACTGCCCTCCTTCTGCCCCTCTCCGAACTCTCTTCTGCCCCTCTGCTACCCCCAACACAGCCCCTATTTACAAAGTGCCCAATTTCCCTCTATTCCTCGCCCCATTTGTACTGGCAGTAATTCGCCACTTAATTCGAATTATCCGCCCCAAACAGGGCGGAGGGCAATTTTGGCCCTATATTCTTCACAATAATATGAGGAACTTAACCTTAAACATAATGGGGTGGAAATTGCCTCCCTCCATAAGATCCTTTCCTGCCTCTAAGAGGCAGGAATGGAGTGGAGAGGCCTTACCGACTGGGCGCGGACGGATGAGCTGACCCGTCCGAACTTGCCACCAGGCCGGAAGCGGTGGGAACGGGTTAACGCACCACCTGTTTTCCCACTGCGTCGAGCAAGTTGCCCCGCAGGAAATTGCCCCGTCCGGAATTGCCCAGAGGAAGTTGCGTTGTCGCCAGTCGGTCCCCCCGACAATTTTCCCCAGCGGTGAGCTGTCTGTGGCTGGGCGGTGCGCCCGTCCTTAAAGGGGAGGTCATGCTGCTGACGACTTCATTTTATTTTTTATTGTCGGCCGACTGCCAGGTCGGGCTAACAATTATGCCCACTGGTTCGGCCGGGCCGCAAACAGATAGCCTGGCACCCGCTCTTGGGTGCCAAGTCACTGGCCCGGCCAAAACCATCCCTGGTGGCCCAGAGTTTGCCACTAAAGTAGCTGCAGAGTTCGCAGCGGCCCTCCCCTTTAACTGATGGGGGAGATGTTGTGACGCGTTAGCGTGGCGCTGATGACTTGGAGCGATGGCCGTTCCGACCCATCCACACTTCTGCCCCGCAACACTGCTCTGACCGTTAAAAAAAATTCCAATTCCTGAATTGCTCCGGATTATCCTCCCCATGGATTGGGGCAGAGAAACACTTTAAAAAAAGGTAGGTGTGCCCCATTTGGGGCGGGGTTCAATTTCGGCCCCATTCTCTTTTGTGGTTGTTGAATACCTTTGTCTATGTTTTTCTTTATCTGTGCTTGTAGATTTGGCAGATTAATCTGAGTTGGGGGCCAATGATCAGGAGCAACCATACACCACACATCAGACACTGTACTGAATCCCACTCTGGCAAGCAGCACAGGTACTTTCACTTTGGCTGACTTATCAAATGAATCTGAGGAGAATACACTGGGTTAAACAGATACTACAAGTGTCGTAGGTGGCACAGAAGAAAGCAAAAAGCAGCTGGCCAGGGGGTTATTTTGAATCCATCCACAGTTCCTGAGCGCAATCCTGATCTCCAGGGCTGAGCATGGACAGTTGTTACGGTCAATGGGGCACATGACCAACAGCTTTTATCCCATGGTGGATAGAGCAGAGAATTCTACAACCTGTGGCATCAACAACAACAACTTGCATTTGTATAGCACCTTTAACGTGGTAAAATGTCCCAAAGCGCTTATAGGAGCGTTATCTAACATATATTTGACACCGAGCCACATGAGGATATTAGGACAGATGTTAGAGGTGGTTTTAAGGGCATCTTAAAGGAGGCGAGAGAGATACAGAGACGGAGAGGTTTAGGGTAGGTAATCCAGAGCGTAGGGCCCAGGCAGCTGACGGCATGGCCACCAATGGAGGGGCAAAGGAAATTAGGGATGCTCAACAATTGGAGAAATGCAGAGTTCCCTGAGGGTTGTTGGTCTGGAAGTGGTTACAGAGATAAGTGGCAATCATAGCATGCTAATAGAGACCCATTCCTTAAAATGTCTCAGGCCTCACACTGGCACAAATGGGTGGTCAGAGCAGTCATACTACTGATTTTGCCACCCGTTTTGGGCACTACTTGAAACTCACTCACATAGTGGCTAGTCACTTCACAGGCTTCAGCTCCAAAAAGAAGCACAATATTAAGTAGTATAGCACATCATTTACAGGGTTGTATTTACCTCCACCCACTGTAAACATGGCGGGCTGGGTGGGTGGGCTGAGACCCCTGCCCACCTACAAGACATTGCTGGCGAGCCACATGTCCCATTTTCCTGGGGCAGATGTAATAAGTTATTCAGGGCAGGTTTGGAATTGTGTCCTCACTCCTGAATGGTTTATACCACTGGGAGTATTGTGTTCCTAACACAGATGAGACTGCACACAGGGAGATTAAAGTAACAGTGACCTCAGTCTTTATTAAGACACTCCAGAGTGAGGAGCAGGCCTTAGGGGCCGGCTTATATACAGTGCTCCCAAGGAACGCTGGAATCCTTTGGGATTTCAGGGGATGTGCTCCCTGGTGGCGGGACATGGGAGTGCATGCTTTACAGATACACAACATCACTCCCCCCCGCAAAGTCAAAGTGAAAACTATTTACAAGTTGAGGCGGTTGGGAGCCTTTCTTTCCCTGGTGGACCGCCTCGGTACAAATGTCTGTTCTGGTGTGTTGGCTGTTCCCCCGCTGGGCTGGCGTGTTGTTGGCCCTGCAGGGCTGCTGGGTGAGCCTGGCCTTGCTGGGCTGTTGGGCGTGATGGGTTCAATTTCCTGGTCCGGGTGGTGTCGTTGATCCTTTGGGTGTGTGTTGTGGGCTCGAAAAAGGTGGTGTCTGCTGTGGGTTGTTTGGGGCAGTCAGTGAACCGCAGCCTCGTTTGGTCCAGGTGCTTTATGCAAATTTGTCCATTCTCTAGTTTGACTACAAACATCCTACTCCCTTCTTTAGTTATCACCGTGCCCGCGATCCACTTGGGACCATGTCCATAGTTTAGCACATACACAGGGTCATTCAGATCAATTTCCAGTGACACAGTGGCGCGACCATCGTTTACATTTTGTTGCTGCCGCCTGCTCTCGACCTGATCATGCAGGTTGGGGTGAACCAGCGAGAGTCTGATTTTAAGTGTCCTTTTCATGAGTAGCTCAGCCGGGGGCACCCCTGTGAGCGAGTGGGGTCTCGTGCGGTAGCTGAGCAGTACTCGGGACAGGTGGGTTTGGAGTGAGCCTTCTATGACTCGTTTAAGGCTCTGTTTGATTGTTTGTACTGCCCGCTCTGCCTGCCCATTGGAGGCTGGTTTAAACGGGGCCGAGGTGACATGTTTGATCCCATTGCGGGTCATGAATTCTTTAAATTCAGCACTGGTGAAACATGGCCCGTTGTCACTGACCAGTATGTCAGGCAGGCTGTGAGTGGCAAACATGGCCATCAGGCTTTCAATGGTGGCGGTGGCGGTGCTTCCCGACATTATTTCACATTCAATCCATTTTGAAAAAGCATCCACCACCACCAAGAACATTTTACTGAGAAACGGGCCCGCATAGTCGACATGGATCCTCGACCATAGTCTGGAGGGCCAGGACCACAAACTTAGTGGTGCCTCTCTGGGCGCATTGCTCAAATGAGCACACATGCTGCATTGCCATACACAGGACTCTAAGTCAGAGTCGATACAGGGCCACCACACGTGGGATCTGGCTATCGCTTTCATCATTACTGTACCCGGGTGTGTGCTGTAAAGATCCGAGATGAACGTCTCTCTGCCCTTTTTGGATAGCACTACGCGGTTACCCCACAACAGGCAGTCTGCCTGAATGCACAGCTCGTCCTTTCGCCGCTGGAACGGCTTGATTAGCTCTTGCATTTCAACGGGGATGCTGGCCCAGCTCTCATGCAGTACACAGTTTTTTACTCGGGACAGCAGAGGATCTTGGCTGGTCCAATCCTAATCTGGCGGGCCGTGACAGGTGATTTATCATTTTCAAACACTTCCATGACCATCAACAAGTTTGCAGGCTGCGCAATTTCCACCCCCGTGGTGGGCAATGATAGCCAACTGAAAGCATCCGCACAGTTCTCGATGCCTGGCCTGTGGTGGATGGTATAGTTATATGCTGATAGCGCGAGTACCCACCTTTGTATGTGGGCTGAGGCATCAGAATTTATCCCCTTGTTTTCAGCGAACAGGGATATGAGGGGCTTGTGATCGGTTTCCAGCTCAAATTTGACGCCAAACAGGCATTTACTTTATCCCGAACACACACGCTAATGCCTCTTTCTGAATCATGCTGTAGGCCCTCTCGGCCTTAGACAAGCTCCTGGAGGCATTGGCGACAGGTTGCAGCTTCCCCGCAACGTTAGCTTGTTGTAATACACACTCGACTCCGTATTACGACGCATCACATGCTCGCACGAGTCTTTTACACGGGTTATACAATACAAGCAGCTTGTTGGAGCATAAAATGTTTCTGGCTTTCTCAAAAGCAATTACTTGTTTTTTTTCCCCATACCCAGTTCTCACCTTTACGCAATAACACATGTAGGAGCTCTAAGAGGGTGCTTAACCCCGGTAGGATGTTACCAAAATAGTTGAGGAGTCCCAGGAACGTGACATTCTGTAGTCTGGACGCGTTCCTGATAGCCTCTGTCTTGGCATCTGTGGGCCGAATGCCATCCACCGCGATCTTTCTCCCCAAAAACTCTACTTCTGTTGCCATGAAGATGCATTTTGACCTCTTCAACCGCAGTCCTATGTGATCCAGTCGCTGGAGGACCTCCTCCAGGTTTTTTAGGTGCCCGACGGTGTCCCGAACCGTGACCAATATGTCGTCCTGAAAAACCACCATGTGTGGTACCGACTTGAGTAGGCTCTCCATGTTTCTCTGGAAGATCGCTGCAGCCAACCAAATTCCAAACAGGCACCTGTTGATGAACAGTCCCTTGTGCGTGTTGATGCACGTGAGGCCCTTCGAAGACTCCTCCACCTCCTGCGTCATGAAGGCCGAAGTCAGGTCGAGCTTGGTGAACATCTTGCCTCCTGCCAGCGTCGCAAATAGGTCATCTGCCTTAGGTAGCGGGTATTGGTCCTGTAGCGAGAAACGATTAATAGTTACTTTATAATTGCCGCAAATCCTGACTGTGCCATCACTTTTGAGAACTGGAACAATCGGGCTGGCCCACTCATTGAATTCCACTGGGGAGATGATGCCCTCGCGTTGCAGCCTGTCCATCTTGATTTCCACTCTCTCCCTCATCATTTGAGGTACCGCTCGCGCCTTGTGGTGAATGGATTGTGCCTCTGGGACCAAGTGGATACGCACCTTCACCCCGGAAAAGTTTCCAATGCCTGGCTCAAAAAGGGAAGGAAATTTGTTAAGAACCTGGGTACATGAGACCTCATCGACATATGATAGCGCTCGGATGTCATTCCAGTTCCAGCGGATTTTGCCCAGCCAGCTCCTTCCAAGCAGTGTGGGGCCATCGCCCGGGACAATCCTGAGTGGCAGTTCGTGCACCGTGCCCTCATAGGTGACCTTGACCATGGCATTGCCCAGGACAGTGATGAGCTCTTTGGTATACGTTCTCAGTTTCGTGTGGATGGGGCTCAGGGCTGGACTGAGTGCCTTGTTGCACCACAGTCTCTCAAACATGGTGGGTTGGCTAGCGCCAGTGTCCAGTTCCATGGCTACAGGTAAGTTATTCAATTTTACATTTAGCATTATAGGTGGACATTTCATCAAAAATGTGTGCACCCCGTGTACTTCAGCATCTGCCTCCTCTCTCTGAGGCTCGAAATTGCTTTGATCCACCATGGACCGATCTTCCTCTGCCACGTGGTGGTTAGCAGGTTTTTCAGAGCTTGCAGCTTGTCTGCAAGCTCGTTGGAGGTGCCCCATTGTTCCACAGCTCTTGCAAACATACCCTTTGAAGCGGCATGAATAGGCTGAATGGAAGCCTCCACCACGCCAACAAGGTGTGAATTGCCTTGCATTCATTCTTTGTTGCGGACTCTGAGTCATCTGGGTCACCTGAGGCCTGCTGACAGTTGCAGACTTGTGGTTTCTGCCCCGTACATTTCTGCTTGCAAACACAGTTCCAGTTAATTTATGAACATTGCTAGCACTTGTGTGTTGAGAGATTTGTTTGGTGTTATCACTGGTGGACATAAATGCCTGTGCTCTCGCAATGGCCTTACTGAGGGTCGGTGTCTCTACAGTCAAAAGTTTTCGTAGGATGGTCTCGTGGCCAATGCCCAGTACAAAAAAGTCTCTGAGCATCTGCTCCAGGTAGCCATCAAACTCACATTGTCCTGCAAGTCGCCGTGGCTCGGCGACATAGCTCGCCACTTCCTGAACTTCAGATCGCTGGCACGTGTAGAACCGATACCTCGCCATCAGCACGCTCTCCCTCAGGTTAAGATGCTCCCGACCTAGTGTATATAGCTCCTCATACGACTTATCTGTGGGTTTCACCGGAGCCAGCAGATTCTTCATGAGGCTGTAGGTCGGTGCCCCGCAGACCGTGAGGAGGACCGCTCTCCTTTTTGCAGCGCTTCCTTCTCCGTCCAGCTCGTTGGCTACAAAGTACTGGTCTAGTCGTTTGACATAGGCTTCCCAGTCCTCACCCTCCAAGAACTTCTGCAGGATGGCCACAGTTTGCTGCATCTTTGCGTTGGATTTGTATACTCGTCGCCAGTTATTGTGTTCCTAATACAGATGAGACTGCACACTGGGAGGTTAAAGTAACAGTGACCTCAGTCTTTATTAAGACACTCCAGAGTGAGGAGCAGGCCTTGGGGGCCGGCTTATATACAGTGCTCCCAAGGGATGCTGGGATCCGTTGGGACTTCAGGGGATGCGCTCCCTGGTGGCGGAACATGTGAGTGCATGCTTTACAGATACACAACAGGGAGGGAGAGAAGTGCTGTTCTGCTGAAGTGTGTAAAACACTGCAGCTGCTTAAAAGGGGCAGGCACGTTGTGTGTCGTAATTGGATATGGAAAAGGAACCTAAAGCTGATGGTGGGACCTGAATTTGCATAGAAAATGGGCCTAATGCTGGTTCCAGACATGTGCCCTGGGCGACTCTGCGGCGCCCTAGACGATTTGGAATGCAGCACTTTCTCGGAGTGGAATTAGTGCATGTCATATTTGAACCTTCAGCTCCCATTTTTCGCCTAAAAAAGAGGCTGCATGATCCAGCCCCGATTTTAACTGCCCCCATGTAGTGGATGCCCCAGGAATGCCCAAAATGACTCCGATGTCTACCTCTCCTATACAAATTACCCCGAGCCTGCAAACAAATCAAAATTTCCAGCAGTGTGTTTATACCATAGAACCAATTATAGGACGCAACGTGTGTATTGCTCTATGATTAGCTAGGTCATTGATGTGTGACCGTGAATCAAGAAAAAGTGGACCCAAAATTCCTGTGGCCTCACTCCACTGCCAGAAGTACAGCCGGGTGGGATTTCTGGCTGCCAGTTTCCCCCAGTCTTGAACCTGTCTCAAATTCAAGGATTGGGATCAGTTGCATAGAAGGGGTAGGCACTTTCTTTTTATTTATTCCTGGATGTGGATGTGGGCATCACTGACATAGCCAGCATTTATTGCCCATCCTAATTGCCCTTCATAAGGTGGTGGTAAGCTGCCGCCTTAAACTGCTGCAGTCCTTGTGGTGAAGGTATTCCCACAGTGCTGTTAGGGAGGCAGTTCAAAATTTGACCCAGTCATGATGAGTGCCATTTTGGGCATTCCTGGGGCATCCACTGCACGGGAGACGAGGAATTTCCCTGAGGACTCGATGGGCTGAATCGCCACCTTCTGTACTGTACTATTCTATGAAAGACTGAAAGGAAGACTTGCTCCTTTCACGACCACCGGACATTTCAAAGCGCTTTACTTTTAAGTACTTTTTGAAGTGTAGTCACTGTTGTAATGTGGGAAATGATTCTATAACACCTAGTTGCTCTGTCTGAGGGTGGGGTGCTTGGTCAAAGTAGATCAGAAATATATAAAAGTTTCCATTTTAAAGTTGCCATTAGGAAACTGGTATTTGCAGCTTTTTTTCCTCCAAGATCTGATCCTGGCATTCAACCAGACCTGCATCATTGCTTTGGGGACACTGGAGCTGGAACTGGATGGGATCCTACTGGATGACATCAATCCCGCTTCTTCTGAAGACGACCACATGGAGGAATTTCTCCATGTAGGAAAAAAGAAGTGGAGATCCAGTGGAAACACTTCCAGAAGATGCAGTTCTGAAATTGACTTGGCTCTTGGTGCTGTGTAATCTGCTCTGTTTATCTGGTGGAGCAGATTCCATAACCCCAGCGCAGCAGTCAAACAATCACTTCCACCTGCACAGCTGTTTGAGATTCGCCATTCAATAACTTTTCACTGAGCTGCAGCAAGTTTCTTTTGGTGTTGCTGTCTGATGCACGCGGCTCCCAGCAGCACTAAACAAATATAGAAGCAGCTTTCACTTTGTTGCCATGGCACTGCTGACTCAGGAGGCGCCCAAGAGAACCAGCTGTTCAGGCGGCTCCCAGCACCTCCGGCAGCAGCAGCACCGACCTATTTAACTTACGGCACTTTGCCAAAGTTAGAGTTTCCAACAGTACAAGTGCTGTGAAATGAATGCATGGAAAAAATGCTCGTCAATTATTTAAGATGTTAATTGGATTTGGAAAATAAAAATTATTTTCTATTTAAGTTGCAGTGCTTCAATGGACGCATTGTGTAACCTGCTGAAACAGCCTTATGAATGATCTAGTTTGAAACCAACATACCACATATTGTCTTTTATTGATCAGATTTCCGCCTCTCCTTCAAATTCCCATTTTATCAAATTGTGACCTATACACTGTTATGTCTTTAGATGCTCTGATAATGACTCCACGAGGCAATGTATGGTACTTGAACTGTAGTGACCTTAGTCCATTTAATGTAACTCCAGAGTGAGGATCACACATAGTGGCCTGTCTTTTATACTAGGCCTGGCACACCTGTACAGGTAACCTACAAGTCTCCCACTGCAGTGCCCTCTGCTCTCACACCTTAGTGACCATACAGCTGGTGTACAAGTTTCCCATAGTAGTGCCCTCTGGTGGCACATCATATGTAATAGTACAAACAGTAAACATGTTTGGATACATGACATACACCATTCAACTTAGTAATGAAAAAGGAGATATGGCGGTGCCATGAAAGAGTTGGGCTGTGAGGCCCCAGCAATCTTCTCTCCATATTCAACTTAAAATATGCTGGCAAGAATGAAGTGGAAAAATAGGGTGAAACCAGAACTGAAAGTAAGAAGAGATTGCAGACCAGGCAGAGCGTGTGTGGGTGATGGATATTCACCTCTTCTGTATTTGGAAATTTGACAATATGGGCGAAATCAACGGGGCACGTGAGACCGTTCCTTTCTTTATTTACCTGTCTGTGTATACATATAAATATATATGCATGGTATACATATAAGTTTAATGAAGGTATCATTAAAGGAGAGAGTCCAGATCCAAATCTGCTGTGCGCCTTTATTCCAATGGCTCAGTAGGTAAGATGCATCATATGGTGTGAAACTGGACCACACAAACGAGGAAGGTCGCAGGTACATTCCCTGGTTGATGCTGAAATAGTAGATCTCAGTCGGGGTATTGGTGGGGGACTACAATTAGATTCAGTATCCCTGAATTACAGAGGAGAATAAGATCAGCCAGGGATTCCACTCCAGACAGCTATCCAATGCTAAGAAAGATAGAAGCTGCATCTATATAGCACCTTGTCTCAGAAAAATCCCAAATTGCTACACAAACAATGAATTACTTTATATTATTACAACACTATCACTCCAACAGCTAAACAAAGCAAGAACTCACATGTTCCGTTGATTTTGCCCACGTTTCCAACTGCAGTGGCTGTGCATATCTGGCACCTGGACACTTCCTGCATAGTTGTTATGTAGACAAAAACAGCAGCCATTTTGTGCATTACAACATCCCACAAATAACAATGAGATAACTGACCAGTTAATCTATTTTTGATGGTGGGAGAAGAACATCAATCAGGACTCACCAGATTGGGACTTCTCAGATTTGGAGAACTCACTGTTCTTCTTTGAATACTGCCATGAGATCTTTTTCCACCTGAACCTACAGGAATAGGTAGACAAAGCTTCTGACAATGCAGTACTTCCTCAGTGCTACTTTGGCATGTCATCTTAGATTATGTGGCTGACTCCTTATTGGAGCTTGAATTGACAATTTTTTGACACAGTAATGAGTACCAGCAATTCAGCCAAGATTACACTTGAAAATATATGTGTAAATATCGAATGAAGACAAGATCTGGCTTAAATGTGATGATCCTCATAGTTGAATAGACTGATAATGTTTGCAGTTTCACACTGATGTTTGCACTGTCATGGCATGTACTGCTCATGTACTGCAAGGTTCTCTGTGCCCATCAAAGTGTATCACAAGCATGAATCACTATCTTTGGGAGAGGAGGAAAGAAACTGGAAGCAAAAAAGAAATACGGAGATGAGATTAGCTATTAAAGCTATGTGGTGAAACAGGCCAGAGCGGTTTGATGACCACTCCCAAAAAGCAGAACAAAGTTACATAATTTGATTAGGTTAGCCACAGTGGCTAGAACTGAGGGCCTGGTGAAATCCAAAACACTTGCTTTGCATTTTCACTGGGAACTCAAAGTGCATCGCTTCCTCCATGTCCTTTAATTGAAACTACTTTCTAATTCCATAGACAATGTGATGTTTGTAGAGACTATTTTTCTCCTTTTTTTGAATTCGAATTTTCTGTTATGAGATTCCTGCCATTAAATAAATGTATCTTTTAACTGGTGACTTGGGAGATTGTATATGTATGATTTTACTCCCTCCTCGCCTCCCTGAGGTGGTGTTCCATCTAACAGACCTGAAAACATCTCGTTAAACTCACCAATGAACGCAATTGTGGTTGAATGATAGCTGGCCCTGAGATTCAAAATTGCTGTGCTAAGACAAGCACTAAACCACTTGAGCTCCTGGGCTGCAGCCATTTTATTTATTTCTCTTTTTAGAGTCTGAAGGTTGTTTCGTTTTTATCTGCAAGGAAAATAAGACCTTGAGTGTGTTCAAAATAATATACAATATACACTTAAATTTAATAGCCCATGGTTTAAAAATATGGCCGTGTCATCATTTGAAAATATAGGCCCAGTTTTTCGAAGTTAATTTTTTTAATGCAAAATATCTATCTCTTGAATACATGTGGGAAGAAAACACTTTCTGTATTTTGATATGCACACATGGAAAATGCAACAAAGGCCATATACAAGTTATTACTAAACATTCAGATTAAGTTCTAATTTCAACTAACAATTGTTATATTTACTCTCATGATGGTTAAGTGCACATTTAGAACCAAATATTACCAAGAAAGATATGGTGTGAGAGAAACATAAGATGTGGTCCAAACTTGACAGATAACTAAACTGTCAGTGTGTAACTGGAACAGATCACACAGCTATGAAATGACAATGAGAAGTGATAATTAATGTCATGTAAATGTATCCTGATAAATGTCATTCAGTGGTTGTACAATCATATTTTGTGTGCTATAAAACATATGTGATGTCTTCATATCTAATTGATTCTTATGGGTCGCAAGGTCACACGCAGTGAATTGTACAAAAAAAGATGATGTACACATGTGCATGCGTGGGAGTCTGTTGTCCTGAAGGAAATAAGTCCATCTGTGGCTTCGTCTTCTATTGAAAGCTTGACTTGAGGCACAGAGAGGAGAATTTTATTTAGAAAATAAATTTTAGAAGGGCATAATACCAAGCCTTTATTGAACAGTCTGAGGGAAAGGATACAGAGCTCTAAAGTAATGAATAAAAACAGTTCATTTGACTTCAAATGTAAAGTGTACATTTCAGCATGGTGTAAACAAGCAAACATGTTTCTTCTCCAAATAACAAAAAAGCGACACAGAATTAAATGAGGCATGCCAAAATAGGTTACGGAAGCATAGCGGTTATGTTACTGGACTAGTAATCCAGAGACTTGGACTAATGATCCTCTTGAGAACGTGAGTTCAAATCCCATCATGGCAGTTACCTTTATAAAACACTGGTTCGTCCTCAACTAGAGTATTATGTCCAATTCTGAGCACCGCACTTTAGGAAGGATGTGAAGGCTTTAGAAAGGGTGCAGAAAAGATTTATGAGAATGGTTACAGGGATGAGGGACTTCAGTTACATGGATAGACTAGAGAAGCTAGGGTTGATCTTCTTGGAGCAGAGAAGGTCGAGAGGAGATTTGAAAGAGGTGTTCAAAATCATGAGGGGTCTAGACAGAGTAGATAGAGAAACTGTTCCCATTGGCGGACGGGTCGAGGACTAGAGGATACAGATTTAAGGTGATTGGTGAAAAAACCAAAGGCGACATGAGAAAAAACTTTTTTACGCAGCGAGTGATTAGGGTCTGGAATGCACTGTCTGATATTGTGGTTTTCAACAGGGAATTGGTTAAGTTACTGAAGGAAAAAAAAATTGAAGGGCTATGGGGAATGGTCAGGGGAGTGGGACTAGCTGAAGTGCTCTTGCAGAGAGCCGGCACACGCTCGACAGGACGAATGGCCTCCTTCTGTGCTGTAACCATTCAAAAAAAATGTGAAAAGTTTGAAAATTTGAATTCAGTTTACAAAATGTGGAAATAAAAAGCTGGTATCCGTAAAAGTGACCTTGAAGCTGTCATATTGCCATAAACACCCAACTGGTTCAATAATCTCCTCTAGGGAAAGAAACTTGCCGTCCTTACCTGGTTTGGCTTATATGTGACTCCTGTCCCACATTAATGTGGTTGATTTTTAACTGTTCTCTGAAATGCCCTAGCAATTCAGTCAGTTGTATAAAATCTCTCTCAGGGCAACTAGGGGTGGGCAATAAATGCCATGCGGCTTTGCCGTGGCACTCATATTGCAAGAATGAATTTTTTAAAAATTAACAAGTTTTCCATGTAGAGACTAGAGGTGGATAGTAAACAGTTAGCTATATTTTTTAGCTGTCATTTTTCCCTCCCACTGGACAAACAAGATGGTTTTACCAGGAGGTTCAAATTGCAAAAGTATAGAACCATTTTTAAAGGTACCATAAATGAAGTGTTCGAACAGTGCTGAGGAGACAGTTCTGATCGAGCTGCACAATGGATGTATCACAGCCCTTTTGGTCTCATCCTTTCAGAATATGAACAGTACCATCACAGCCTCTAATTGTTTCTGAAATGAATTCAGTGTTCTGGGCTTAACCACTCTTTCTGGCAAAACATTTCAGCCGTTGACCACCCACTATGAAAAGAAATACTTTCTGACCGCTGTCCTAAATTTGCTTTTTACAGTCTTGAATCTGAACGCTGTTGTCCTGCTACCCTGGCATATCTGAAAGTAATGTTTTAAGTTTACTTTAGATATCATATTACACTGGTCTGTTGGCTTAGGTTCTCTATTTGGTAAATGCTTAATTACCATTATGTTTTGTATCCCTTATGGGATGTCAATTTCTCTTTTTAGTCCTATTGATCCTTTCACATTTTTCCTCCTGTTGATGTATGGATGCTGCATATATTTAAAAAATTATTTTCAATAAACATTATCATGAATTTCTACATTCAAGTCCTGCAACAAAAATATATATGCATTGGAAAGAAAGCAGAAAAGAGCAACAAAACTGATTTGGTGGAAGGGTCGCGAATTAGAGGATACAGATTTAAGGTGATTGGTGAAAGAACCAAAGACGACATGAGAAAAAACTTTTTTACGCAGCAAGTGGTCAGGATCTGGAATGCACTGTCTGATATTGTGGTTTTCAAAAGGGAATTGGTTAAGTACCTGAAGGAAAAAAAATTGCAGGGCTATGGGGAATAGACGGGGGAGTGGGACTAGCTGAAGTGCTCTTGCACAGAAGGAATACAAAACATAATGTGAAGTGTGAAGTTATGAGGAAAGGTTAAACAAGGCCAAGTTATACTGTACAAGATCACATTATTACTTAAAATTAAGACAATAATGTGGGATCAGGACACTGAAAGTTAAATTAGTGAAATGTAGATTTAAAGCAAGAATTTCTTTACTCAGTGATAAATGTCTGAAATAATTTGCGAAGGAGAATAGTAGAGACAAAAGCACTGAGGTCCTTTAAAATGCAGCTGAAATGCCACAATTAGAAAATGAGATTTGTCGAACGATAAACTTCAATAGGCTGAGTGGCTTTTACTGGTCCTTGCCATTTCTTATTATGTTCATAAAAAGGAAACCCTCAACTACCGAATTATTTATTTTTACTTCTGTATACAGTAGTCTATGTATGATGCATACACGCTTAAGAAACCTCATTTTCTGGGATTGTGTTCACATGCTCCTGGCTACAGTACATTACTCCCAGAATTCCCTTATTGTTGAATTCCCAAGCTGTTGAAGTGTGAACAGAGAAAACCCCTGATCGAAATGGCAGCAGCAGCTAAGTGCATTGTATTAAAATGATGACCATCAGCAAGCTGATCCAATCTCCGAGATACAGACAAAAATAGAATTATGTAGCTGTCTGGCTTCTGTGCAGAATTAAGGCAGCTGAATAAGCATTAGGATTCCAACGGTGAACTGAGTAGCCGCTCTGGTACAAGTAACACATGGTGGATAGTCATCACCATCATCATAGGCAGTCCCTCGGAATCAAGGAAGACTGGCTTCCACTCTTAACATGAGTTCTTAGGTGGCTGAACAGTCCAATACGAGAACCACAGTCTCTGTCACAGGTGGGACAGATAGTCTTTGAGGGAAGGGGTGGGTGGGACTGGTTTACCGCACGCTCTTTCCAGTGCCTGTGTGTGATTTCTGCATGCTCCCGACGTTTAGACTCGAGATGCTCAGCGCTCTCCCGGATGCACTTCCTCCACTTAGGGCGGTCTTGGGCCAGGGACTCCCAGGTGTCTGTGGAGATATCGCACTTTATCAGGGAGGCTTTGAGGGTGTCCTTGTAACGTTTCCGCTACCCACCTTTGGCTCGTTTGCTGTGAAGGTGAGGTTTGATTGGGAAGACTGAAAGCTTGAATTGCAAAAATCAGAGAAAGACTGAGAAGGGTGCTAAAGGCACTATATAAATGTTACCATCTGTTCTCCACTTGGTATCTTCTCACAGCAGCATGTTTGAGATTGGTAAATCATGTTGTGGAAACTCACAGGTATAATCTCATGTTCTACCATTGCACAGCACAATACAACACACTGCATTGCCATCCAGATATTTTCTCCCAAAATGTTGGCAGGTATATACATAGATAAAATAGATCAGTGAATGGCAGGTGGATCATCTGAATCCTAAGTTTAGGTTGCGGTTAACTGTTTCTCTCTCCACAGATGCTGCCTGACCAGCTGAGTGTCTTCCATTATTTTTTGTTTTAATTTCAGATTTCCAGCATCCGCAATATTTTGCTTTTGCCTAAGTTTACATTACTGGTTTAAATTCACTGCAGCGAGCCAATTATTGTATGCAATAGTACACGGGCATTCTTTTATTTTCCTCAAGAATTTACCCCCTTTCGTAAAGATGTTAACTACTTCCTGATGTACAATTTCATGGACACCTGTCTCTATCTAGTACCAAGTGCCCATTACCAATGTTCAGACTTTCAGTAGCGGTGAAATCCTGAGCAATTTTGTCCTCCCTAACCCAATGTCACTGAGGCCAATTGTAACAACATAAGAAATAGAAGCAGGAGTCGGCCATTAGGCCCTTCAAGCCTGCTTTGCCATTCAATAAGATCTTGGCTGATCTTCTACCTCAGCTCCACCTTTCTGCACTGTCATGTATGTACATGCTGTTTGTAGGCACTAGATGGTGTCATTGTTGGAGGCCACTGAGCAGCACGCACATGGTGCTGCTTTGGTATAAAAGGCCAGCCATTTTGTGAGTCAGACACTTTGGGCCTAAATAAAGCAGAGCCCAGGTTGTACCTTGCTTAGTTAAACAGTACTCAGTTTGAACTTTTATTGCATACATAACATGCACTATCCCCATATTGCTTGGTTTGCTTAGTATCTATTGATCTCTGTTTTGAATATGCTCAATGACTGAGCAGCCACAGCCCTCTGAGGTAGAGAATTCCAAAGATTCACAACCCTTTGAGTGAAGAAATTTCTCCTCCTCTCAGTCCTAAATGGCCATCCCCTTATTCCCGAGTTCTAGAAACCCCAACCAAGGGAAACATCCTCCCAGCATCTACTCCGTCAAGCCCCTTAAGAAGTTTCAATGAGATCACCTCTCATCCTTCTAAACGCCAGGGAATATAGGCCTAGTCTTCTCAATTGCTCCTCATAGGACAATCCCCCATTCCAGGAATCAGTCTGGTAAACCTTTGTTGCACTCCCTCTAAGGCAATATCCTTCCTTAGGTAGGGAGACCAAAACTGTACACAGTGCCTGAACTGAAATAAAGTAACTCAGTACAGACCAGGGACGGAACTTGGGACTTTCCTGGTCTGTATGGCTCAGCTGCTCACAGGATAAACTTACTGAGCCATCCAGTGAGCCTCAAAATAATTTTCTTTACAATTATTTTTTAAATAATTATAGTGTATAGTTTAAGATATGAAAAATAGAACCTGAAGAGATAAGTCAATGTCATCAGACTCATATTGAATCTGTGAAGTAGTGCTTTCAGTATTGCCATTTTAAATGATGAACTACATTAGAAAAACTCACTGTTTTGTACAGAATATATGCAAAATTGACATTTGAAGTAATTTTCTATTCAACAGTACCTACTGATACTTCATGTCCTCTTACCAAATTCAATGATTAGGTCTTTTGTCATAAATATATACATCCAAATCTGATATAATAGACTTGATTATATCCTTTATCTCATATCAATACTTGCACTTTCAAACAGCATTAAACAGAAGGCATCAATTGATTTCCCCCCCAAAGAATAGACATAAAAATATTCACACATAATAATGGATATTCAAATAAGCAATAATGAAGTCTCCAAATGAATTTGAGGCATTGATGTAATTGTGTGGTATCAGATGACAGTCATAAACTTTTACTCTGCAGTATTTGCTGTCATCTGAACCCTTCCATTGGATTATTGCCTTGTAATTCATTTGGAGGCAACCATTACAGGCTGTGGAACACTGACATGTTGTAATAGAATTAAATAAAACCAGAGCAATCCTTTCTCATTTACAAGATATAAACTCTGCTATTTTATTAACCTCAGTTTCATATTAGTGTCTCATTTCATTGCCCTGTAAGCGTAGATTATATTAACAAGTTGCAAGGGGAACTGTAGTGACACCACCAATGGACAGCTTGTTTTCCTCTTTTCCCTTCTCTATCTGCCTTATTGCTTCTAGTGAGCAATTATTTGATTGTTCTTGTTTTGCTTTCCATCAAAGGGCACCTGACATTCTTTCAATGCACATAAATGTAAAAAGTCCACCACCAAAATCAAGATTAAATATATATAAAGAAAGACTTGCATTTATATAGCGCCTTTCCTGATTATTGGACGTCCCAAAGTGCTTTACAGCCAATGATGTACAATGACGTGTAGTCACTGTTGTAGGAAACGCCGCAGCCAATTTGCACACAGCAAGCTCCCACAAACAGCAATGTGATAATAACCAGATAATCTGTTTTTAGTGATGCTGATTGAGGGATAAATATTGGTCAGGACACTGGGGATAACTCCCCTGCTCTTCTTCGAAATAAAGTTGTGGAATATTTTATGCTCACTTGAGACCTCAGTTTAACATCTCATCTAAAAGACAGCACATCAGACAATCTGGATTTTTAGACTCAAGTTTCTGCAATGGGACTTGAACCTACAACCCTCTGACTCAATTGGGGTAAAGCCAATTTTGCTGAGCTGAGATGGGATTTGGCCAAGGTGGACTGGAAACAGCTACTTGATGGTAAAGCAGTGTCAGAGCAGTGGGAGGCATTCAAGAAGGAGATCCCGAGAGTACAAAGCAAGTATGTTCACTTAAAAAAAAGATGTGGTTAAAAAATCTAGAGCCCCCTGGATGTTAGAGACATACAGGATAAGATAAAGAAAAATAGGGAAGCTTATGACAGATTCTGAGAACGCAATACGACAGAGACTTGAGAGGAGTATAAGAAGTGCAGGGGTGCAATTAAAAAAGATATCAGGAAAGCAAAGAGAGAGCATGAAAGAATGTTGACAAGTAAAATCAGGGAAAACCAAAAGATGTTTTATAAATACATTAAGAGCAAGAGGATAACTAGAGAAAGAATGGGGCCTAGCAGAGTCCACGAAGGAAATCTATGTGTGGAGGCAGAAGATGTGGGTATGATTCTTAATGAATACTTTGCATCTGTTTTTACAAAAGAGAGGGGCAATGCAGACTTTGCAATGAGGGAGGAGCAGTGTGAAATATTAGTCGAGATAAACATAGTGAGAGAGGAAGTATTAAGGTGCTTAGCAGCTTTCAAAGTGGATAAATCCCCAGGCCCGGATTAAATGTATCCCAGGTTGTTAAGAGAAGCAAAAGAGGAAGTAGCAGAGGCTCTGACCATCATTTTCCAGTCTTCCCTGGCTACAGGTCTGGTGTCAGAGGGCTGGAAGACTGCTAATGTTGTACCTTTATTTAAAAAGAGAGAAAGAGATAGACTGAGTAATTACAGGCCAGTCATCCTAACCTCAATGGTGGGAAAGTTATTGGAAAAAGTCCTCAGGGACAGGATAAATCTTCATTTGGAAAGACATGGATTAATCAAGGACAGTCAACATGGATTTATTAAGGGAAGGTCAGGTCTGACTAACTTGATTGAATTTTTCAAGGAGGGTCGATGAGAGCAGTGCGTATGATGTAGTGTATATGGATTTTAGCAAAGCTTTTGAAAAGGTCCCATATGGCAGACTGGTCATGAGAATAAAAGCCTATGGGATCCAGGGCAAAGTGGCAAGTTTGATCCAAAATTTGCTCAAAGGCAGGAAGCAAAGGGTAATGGTTGATGGGTGTCTTTGTGACTTGAAGGCTGTATCCAGTGGGGTTCCACAGGGCTCAGTGCTGGGACTCTTTCTTTTTGTGGTACTTATTAATGACAAGTGTTATATGTGTAAACCTGTAAATACCTCGTGTAGCCGCCAGATGGCTCATCCCCTGGAGTCCCAAGGGATCCCACAATCCCTTGGGAGCACTTGTACTTAAGGAGGCCTCACAGGCTGGAGAGGCACTCTGGAGACCTGCAATAAAAGACTAAGGTCATACTTTACTTTGGGCTCACAGTATCTAGTCAGACTCTTTATTCATACATAACAACTGGTGACAAGGTACTGATGACGAACCCAACGATGCAGAGAACAGTGGGCATCTGGAGAAATATTTGGAGGGAGATGATTGGGAAACCTTCGGGGCACGACTCGACCAATACTTCGTGGCCAACGAGCTGGAAGGAGAAGCGAACGCTGCCAAACGAAGGGCAATTCTCCTCACCATTTGCAGGGCACCAACGTATGGCCTCATGAAAAATCTGCTTGCTCCAGCAAAACCCACAGAGAAATCATATGATGATTTGTGCACACTAGTCCGGGAACATCTGAACCCGAAGGAAAGCATTCTGATGGCGAGTTACCAGTTCTACACCTACAAAAGGTCTGAAGGCCAGGAAGTGGCGAGCTATGTCGCCGAGCTAAGACGCCTTGCAGGACATTGCGAATTTGAAGGACATTTGGAGCACATGCTCAGAGACTTCTTTGTACTTGGCATTGGCCATGAAATGATACTTCGCAAACTTTTCATTGTAGAGACCCCAACCTTGAGTAAAGCCATAGAGATAGCCTAGGCATTCATTGCCACCAGTGACAACACCAAGCAAATCTCTCAGCACATCAGTGCTGCTACAAGTACTGTGAACAAAGTGATGTTCTTTTCAAATCGCAATGTACAGGGCATGCTTCACATGCCTGCAGCTGCACATCCACAGATGTCTCAGAGTCTACCATCAAGGGTGATGAATGAAAGGCCAGTCACACCTTGTTGGCGCTGCGGGGGTGATCATCGTTTCCATTCATGCTGCTTCAAAGGGTACATTTGCAAGGGCTGTGGAACAATGGGACACCTCCAACGTATCTGCAGGCGAGCTGCAAACCCTTCCAATCCTGTAAACCACCAAGTTGCAGAGGAGGACAGATCCACGGCGGATCATGACAAAACAGAGCCTCACACCAAGGAGGCAGAGGTATATGGGGTGCACACATTTACCACAAAGTGTCCCCCGATAATGCTGAAGGTTGAATTAAATGGACTCCCGGTGTCAATGGAGCTGGACATGGGCGCAAGCCAGTCCATTATGAGCAAAAAGACTTTTGATAAATTGTGGTGCAGCAAGGCCTCAAGGCCAGTCCTGACTCCCATTCGCACTAAACTGAGAACTTACACAAAGGAACTGATTCTCGTAATCGGCAATGCTACTGTAAAGGTCTTCTACGATGCAGCGGTGCACAAGCTACCACTCTGGGTGGTACCGGGCGATGGTCCCACGCTGCTCAGCAGGAGCTAGCTGGGAAAGATACGCTGGAACTGGGATGACGACCGAGCGCTCTCGTCCGTTGACGACATTTCGTGTGCCCAGGTCTTAAACAAGTTCCCCTCACTGTTTGAACCAGGCATCAGGAAGTTCCAAGGAGCAAAAGTGCAGATCCACCTAATTCCGGGGGGCACGAGCAGTACCGTACATGATGAGAGAGGGTGGAGATCGAGCTGGACCGGCTGCAAGGAGAGGGCATCATTTCGGCGATCGAATTCAACGAGTGGGCCAGTCCGATTGTTCCAGTCCTCAAGGGAGACGGCACTGTCAGAATCTGTGGTGATTACAAAGTAACTATCAATCATTTCTCCCTGCAGGATCAATACCCACTACCAAAGGCAGACGACCTTTTTGCGACGCTGGCGGGCGGAAAGACGTTCACGAAGCTGGACTTGACCTCGGCCTACATGTCGCAGGAGCTGGAGGAATCATCGAAGGGCCTTACCTGCATCAACACGCACAAAGGTCTCTTCATTTACAACAGATGCCCATTTGGGATTCAATCAGCCGCGGTGATATTCTAGAGAAACATGGAAAGCTTACTGAAGTCGGTCCCATGCACAGTGGTCTTCCAGGACAACATCTTGGTTACAGGTCAGGACACAGTCGAGCATCTGCAGAACCTGGAGGAGGTTCTTAGTCGACTCAACTGCGTGGGGCTCAGGTTAAAACGCTCGAAGTGCGTTTTCCTAGCGTCTGAAGTGGAGTTCCTGGGGAGAAGAATCGCGGCAGACGGCATCAGGCCCACCAAATTGAAGACTGAGGCAATCGAGAACGCACAAGGCACGATGGAGCTGCGGTGGTTTCTAGGACTCATGAACTACTTTGGTAACTTCTTACCGGGTCTCAGCACACTGCGAGAACCACTGCATGTCTTACTGCATAAAAGAGACGAATGGGTATGGGGTAAAAGCCAAGAAAATGCCTTTGTAAAAGCTAGAAAATTGTTATGCTCAAACAAATTGCTTGTGTTGTATGATCCATGTAAGTGTTTGGTACTAGCATAGAAACATACAAACGTGGAAAATAGGTGCAGGAGTAGGCCATTCAGCCCTTTGAGCCTGCACTGCCATTCATTAAGATCATGGCTGATCATTTCCTCAGTATCCCTTTCCTGCTTTCTCTCCATACCCCTTGATCCCCTTAGCTGTAAGGGCCATATCTAATTCCCTCTTGAATATATCCAATGAACTGGCATCAACAACTCTCTGCGGAAGGTAATTCCACAGGTTAACAACTCTGAGTGAAGAAGTTTCGCCTCATCTCAACATTCTTCCCGCATCTAACCTGTCCAGTCCTGTCAGAATCTTATACGTTTCTATGAGATCCCCTCTCATCCTTCTAATCTCCAGTGAATAAAGGCCCAGTTGATCCAGTCTCTCCTCATATGACAGTCCAGCCATCCCTGGAATTAGTCTGGTGAACCTTCGCTGCACTCCCTCAATAGCAAGAACGTCCTTCCTCAGATTAGGAGACCAAAACTGAACACAATATTCCAGATGAGGCCTCACCAAGGCACTGTACAACTGCAGTAAGACCTCCCTGCTCCTATACTCAAATCCCCTAGCTATGAAGGCCAACATACCATTTGCCTTCTTCAGCGCCTGTTGTACCCGCATGCCAACCTTCAATGACTGATGAACCATGACACCCAGGTCTCGTTGTACCTCCCCTTTTCCTAATCTGCGGCCTTTCAGATAATATTCTGCCTTTGTGTTTTTGCCGCTAAAATGGATAACCTCACATTTATCCACATTATACTGCATCTGCCATGCATTTGCCCACTCACCTAACCTGTCCAAGTCACCCTGCAGCCTCTTAGCGTCCTCCTCACAGCTCACACCGCCACCCAGTTTAGTGTCATCTGCAAACTTGGAGATAGTACAATCAATTCCTTCATCCAAATCGTTAATGTGTATTGTAAAAAGCAGGGGTCCCAGCACTGAGCCCTGCGACACTCCACTAGTCACTGCCTGCCATTCTGAAAGGGGCCCGTTTATCCCGACTCTCTGCTTCCTGTCTGCCAACCAGTTCTCTATCCACGTCAGCACATGACCCTCAAAACCATGTGCTTTGATTTTGCACACCAATCTCTTGTGTGGGACCTTGTCAAAAGCCTTTTGAAAGTCACCACATCCACTGGTTCTCCCTTGTCCACTCTACTAGTTATATCCTCAAAAAACTCTAGAAGATTTGTCAAGCATGATTTCCCTTTCATAAATCCATGCTGACTTGGACCGATCCTGTCACTGCTTTCCAAATGCGCTGCTATTTCAGAATTCAGAAGAATGAGAGGTGATCTTATCGAAATATATAAGATTATGAGGGGGCTCCACAAGGTGGTGGTGCTACATTAGCTACCTTCCAGTCCATAGGAACTGATCCAGAGTCAATAGAATGTTGGAAAATGATCACCAATGCATCCACTATTTCTAGGGCTACTTCCTTAAGTACTCTGGGATGCAGCCTATCAGGCCCTGGGGATTTATCAACCTTCAATCCATCAATTTCCCGAACACAATTTCCTGACTGATAAGGATTTCCTTCAGTTCCTCCTTTTCGCTCGATCCTCAAACCCCTAGTATTTACATAAAAACATAAGAATTAGGAACAGGAGTATTGCCATCTAGCCCCTCGAGCCTGCTCCGCCATTCAAAAAGATCATGGCTGATCTGGCCATGGACTCAGCTCCACTTACCCGCCCGCTCCCCATAACCCTTAATTCCCTTATTGGTTAAAAATCTATCTATCTGTGATTTGAATACATTCAATGAGCTAGCCTCAACTGCTTCCTTGGCCAGAGAATTTCACAGATTCACAACCCTCTGGAAGAAGAAACTCCTTCTCAACTCGGTTTTAAATTGGCTCCCCTGTATTTTGAGGCTGTGCCCCCTCGTTCTAGTCTCCCCGACCAGTGGAAACAACCTCTCTACTTCTATCTTGTCTATCCCTTTCATTATTTTAAATGTTTCTATAAGATCACCCCTCATTCTTCTGAACTCCAATGAGTAAAGACCCAGTCTACTTAATCTATCATCATAAGGTAACCCCCTTATCTCCGGAATCAGCCTAGTGAATCGTCTCTGTACCCCCTTCAAGGCTAGTATATCCTTCCTTAAGTAAGGTGACCAAAACTGCACGCAGTACTCCAGGTGCAGTCTCACCAATACCCTGTACAGTTGCAGCAGGACCTCCCTGCTTTTGTACTCCATCCCTCTCGCAATGAAGGCCAACATTCCATTCGCCTTCCTGATTACCTGCTGCACCTGCAAACTCACTCTTTGGGATTCATGCACAAGGACCCCCAGGTCCCTCTGCACCGCAGCATGTTGTAATTTCTCCCCATTCAAATAATATTCCCTTTTACTGTTTTTTTTCCAAGGTGGATGACCTCACACTTTCCGACATTGTATTCCATCTGCCAAACCTTAGCCCATACACTTAACCTATCGAAATCTCTTTGCAGCCTCTCTGTGTCCTCTACACAACCCGCTTTCCCACTTATCTTTGTGTCATCTACAAATTTTGTTACACTACACTCTGTCCCCTCTTCCAGGTCATCTATGTATACTGTAAACAGTTGTGGTCCCAGCACTGATCCCTGTGGCACACCACTAACCACCGATTTCCAACCTGAAAAGGACCCATTTATCCCGACTCTCTGCTTTCTGTTAGCCAGCCAATTCTCTATCCATGCTAATACATTTCCTCTGACTCCGCATCCCTTTATCTTCTGCAGTAACCTTTTGTGTGGCACCTTATCGAATGCCTTATGGAAATCTAAATACACCACAACCATCGGTACACCTCTATCCACCATGCTCGTTATATCCTCAAAGAATTCCAGTAAATTAGTTAAACATGATTTCCCCTTCATGAATCCATGTTGTGTCTGCTTGATTGCTCTATTCCTATCTAGATGTCCCGCTATTTCTTCCTTAATGATAGATTCAAGCATTCTCCCCACTATAGATGTTAAATTAACCGGCCTATATATAGTTACCTGCCTTTTGTCTGCCCCCTTTTTTAAACAGAGGCGTTACATTAGCTGCTTTCCAATCCGCTGGTACCTCCCCAGATTCCAGAGAATCTTGGCAGACTATAACGAATGCATCTGCTATAACTTCCGCCATCTCTTTTCCTGGGATGCATTTCATCAGGACCAGGGGACTTGTCTACCTTGAGTCCCATTAGCCTGCCCAGCACTACCTGCCTAGTGATAGTGATTGTCTCAAGGTCCTCCCTTCCCACATTCCCGTGACCAGCAATTTTTGGCATGGTTTTTGTGTCTTCCACTGTGAAGACCGAAGCAAAATAATTGTTTAACGTCTCAGCCATTTCCACATATCCCATTATTAAATCCCCCTTCTCATCATCTAAGGGACCAACATTTACTTTAGTCACTCTTTTCCGTTTTATATATCTGTAAAAGCTTTTACTATCTGTTTTTATGTTTTGCGCAAGTTTACCTTCGTAATCTATCTTTCCTTTCTTTATTGCTTTTTTAGTCATTCTTTGCTGTTGTTTAAAATTTTCCCAATCCTCTAGTTTCCCACTAACCTTGGCCACCTGATATGCATTGGTCTTTGATTTGATACTCTCCTTTATTTCCTTGGTTATCCACGGCTGGTTCTCCCTTCTCTTACCGCCCTTCTTTTTCACTGGAATATATTTTTGTTGTGCACTATGAAAGAGCTCCTTAAAAGTCCTCCACTGTTCCTCAATTGTGCCACCGTTTAGTCTGTATTTCCAGTCTACTTTAGCCAACTCTGCCCTCATCCCACTGTAGTCCCGTTTGTTTAAGCATAGTATGCTCGTTTCTGACACAACTTCCTCACCCTCAATCTGTATTACAAATTCAAGCATACTGTGATCACTAATTCCGAGAGGATCTTTTACTAGGAGATCGTTTATTATTCCTGTCTCAATACACAGGACCAGATCTAAGGTTATTTGTGTCTTCCTTAGTGAAGACAGATCCAAAGTATTTGTTCAATTGGTCTGCCATTTCTTTGCTCCCTATTAGAAATTCACCTGATTCTGAATGCAAAGGACCTATGTTGGTCTTCACTAATCTTTTTCTCTTCACATATCTATAGAAGCTTTTGCAGTCAGTTTTTATGTTACCTGCAAGCTTCCTCTCATACTTTATTTTCCCCCTCCTAATTAGACCCTTTGTCCTTCTCTGCTGAATTTTAAATTTCTCCCAGTCCTCGGGTTTGCTGCTTTTTCTGGCCAATTTATATGCCTCTTCCTTGGTTTTAACACTATCCGTAATTTTCCTTGTTAGCCACGGTTGAGCCACCTTCCCCATTTTATTTTTTACTCCAGACAGGGATGTACAATTGCTGAAGTTCATCCATGTGATCTTTAAATGTCTGCCATTGCTTATCCACCGTCAACCCTTTAAGTATCCTTTGCCAGTCTATTCTAGCCAATTCACGCCTCATACCGTCGAAGATACCTTTCCTTAAGTTCAGGACCCCAGTTTCCGAATTAACTGTTCACTCTCCATCTTAATAAAGAATTCTACCATATTATGGTCACTCTTCCCCAAGGGACCTTGCACAACAAGATTGCTAATTAGTCTCTTATCATTACACATCACCCAGTCTAGGATGGCCATCTCTCTAGTCGGATCCTCAACATATTGGTCGAGAAAACCATCCCTAATACTCTCCAGGAAATCCTCCTCCACCGCATTGCTACCAGTTTGGTTAGCCTAATCAATATCCAGATTAAAGTCACCCATGATAACTGCTGTACCTTTATTGCACACATACTTAATTTCTTGTTTGATGCTGTCCCCAACCTCACTACCACTGTTTGGTGGTCTGTACACAACTCCCACTAGCGTTTTCTGCCCTTTGGTATTCCGCAGCTCCACCCATACCGATTCCACATCATCCAGGCTAATGTCCCTCCTTACTATTGCATTAATTTCCTCTTTAACCAGCAATGCCACCCCACCTCCTTTTCCTCTCTGCCTATCCTTCCTAAATGTTGAATACCCCTGGATGTTGAGTTCCCAGCCTTGGTCACCCTGGAGTCATGTCTCCGTGATGCCAATTACATCATACCCGTTAACTGCTATCTGCCTAGTTAATTCATCCATCTTATTCCGAATACTCATCGCATTGAGGCACAGAGCCTTCAACACACTTTGCCCCTTTAGAATTTTGCTGTAATGTGGACCTTTTTGTTTATTGCCTTGGGTTTCTCTGCCCTCCACTTTTACTATTCTCCTTTCTATCTTTTGCTTCTGCCTCCATTTTATTTCCCTCTGTCTCCCTGCATGGGTTCCCATCCTCCTGCCATGTTAGTTTAACTCCTCCCCAACAGCACTAGCAAACACTCCCCCTAGGACATTGGTTCCGGTCCTGCCCAGGTGCAGACCGTCCGGTTTGTATTGGTCCCACCGCCCCCAGAACCGGTTCCAATGTCCCAGGAATTTGAATCCCTTCCTTTTGCGCCACTCCTCAAGCCACGTATTCATCTGAGCTATCCTGCGATTCCTACTCTGACTAGATTGTGGCACTGATAGCAATCCTGAGATTACTACTTTTCAGGTCCTACTTTTTAATTTAGCTCCTAGCTCCCTAAATTCGTCTCGCAGGACCTCATCCTGTTTTTTTTCCTATATTGTTGGTACCTATGTGCACCACGACAACTGGCTGTTCACCCTCTCTTTTCAGAATGCCCTGCTCCGAGACATCCTTGACCCTTGCACCAGGGAGGCAACATACCATGCTGGAGTCTCGGTTGCGGTTGCAGAAACGCCTATCTATTCCCCTTACAATCGAATCCCCTATCACTATAACTCTCCCACTCTTTTTCCTGCCCTCCTGTGCAGCAGAACCACCCTCGGTGCCATGAACTTGGCTGCTGCTGCCCTCCCCTGATGAGTCACCTCGCTCAACAGTACCCAAAGCGATGTATCTGTTTTGCAGGGGGATGACCGAAGGGGACCCCTGCACTACCTTCCTTCCACTGCTCTTCCTGTTGGTCACCCATTTACTATCTGGCTGTGTACCCTTTACCTGCGGTGAGACCAACTCGCTAAACGTGCTATTCATGTCATTCTCCGCATCTTGCATGCTCCAGAGTGAATCCACCCGGAGATCCAGTGCTGCAATGTGGTCCGTCAGGAGCTGGCGGCGGATACACTTCCCGCACACGTAGTCGACAGGGACATCGGAAGCGTCCCTGTCTTCCCACATGTGATGCGTCGTCATACGAGGTTGGATGTGTATTGCAACAAGCTAATGAATCTGGGAAATTGAAACCGGTTGCTTATGCATCCAGAAGTCTGTCTAAGGCTGAGAGAGCCTACAGCATGATTGTAAAAGCGTTAGCGTGTGTTTATGGGGTAAAGAAAGTGCATCAATATCTGTTTTGGCTCAAATTTGAATGGGAAACTGACCATAAGCCACTGATAGCCCTCTTTTCCAAAAGTAAGGGGATAAATACGAATGCATCGGCCCGCATCCAGAGATGGGCGTCACATTGTCCGCATACAACTGCGCCATCCGCCACAGACCAGGCTCAGAAAACTGTGCCTATGCTCTCAGTAGGCTGCCATTGCCCACCACGGGGGTGGAAATGACACAGCCCGCAGATTTAGTCATGGTTATGGAAGCATTCGAGAGTGAGCAATCACCCGTCACAGCCCAACAGATTAGAACCTGGATGAGCCAGGACCCTTACTGTCCTTAGTAAAACATTGTGTGCTTCACATGAGCTGGTCCAGTGTCCCATTGGAAATGCAGGAAGAGATAAAGCTGTACCAGCGCGCAAAGATGAAATGTCTATCCAGGCAGACTGCCTTCTGTGGGGTAATCAGGTGGTGGCCCCCAAGAAGGGCAGGGACACTTTCATCAGTGATCTCCACAGTACTCACCCAGGCATTGTAATGATGAAAGTGATCACCAGATCCCACGTGTGGTGGCCTGATAACTAGGGTCACACTTTACTTTGAGCTCACAGTATCTAGTCAGACTCTTTATTCATACCGAACAACATGGACTTGAATGTTGGGAGTCTGATTAAGGAATTAGCAGATTACATTAAACTAGGTTGTGTGATTGATAATGAAGAAGAAAGCTGCGGATTGCAGAAAGATATCAATGTACTGGTCAGGTCAGTGGCAAATGGAATCCAATCCGGAAAGTGTGAGGTAATGCATTTGGGGAGGTCGAACAAGGCAAGGGAATACACATTAAATGGTATGACACTGAAAAGTGTAGAGGAACAAAGGGACCTTGGAGTGCAGGTCCACAGATCCCGAAAGGTAGCAGGTCAGGTTAGGAAGGCATATGCAATACATGCCTTTATTAGTCGAAGCATGTAATACAAGAGCAAGGAAGTCATGCTTGAACTGTATAAAACATTGGTTAGGCTGCAGCTGGAGTGCTATGTGCCGTTCTGGTCATCACATTACAGGAAAGATGTGATTGCACTGGAACGGGTGCAGAGAAGATTTGCAAGAATGTTGCCTGGACTGGATAATTTTGACTATGAGGAAAGATTGGAGATTCTGGGTCTGTTTTCTTTGGAACAGAGAAGGCTAAGGGAAGACCTGATTGAGGTGTATAAAATTATGAGGGGCCAGGATATTGTTATGTCTGTAATGCACTTATGAATGACTCCACGAGGCAATGTGTTGTACTCAAACTGTAGTGACCTTGATCCTTTATTCATAACTCCAGAGTGAGGCACAAGCATGGTGGGCAGCCTTTTATACTGGGCCCTGCACACCTATGCAGGTGACCCTCAGGTCTCTCACCGCAGTGCCTTCTGGTGGACAGCCTCTGCTGCAGGGGCAGGAAACCCCGATCTCCACCAGTTGCACTCTCTAGTGATGCCAGCATAGTATATACACAGTGTAAACCTTATTGATAGTGTGGTGTATGTAGCACACAAATCACTGACTCCACATGGTCTGGTGTTAATCTAACTGCTGTGACCTTCGTCCTTTATTGAACAGCTCCAGAGTGACTCTCAGGTGTGGTAGTCAGCCTTTTATACTGCCTCTTGCAGGTACTTTCAGGTCTCCCACCACAGCGCCCTCTGTGGTGTAACATTGTGTTTATTATACATTTAAGGTACCAGGACGATACACACATCAATACATAACATCTCACTTCCCCCCCAGGACGCAGGACGATACACAACATCTCACTTCCCCCCCCCCAGTCCCGAAGCCGTTGCCGGGGATCTCGACCTTGTTTGTCCAACGGAAGGCAGGTATGCATAGACAGTGCGTTTGTGTGGTACATGTTATCTGGTACAGATGTTGCGTCAATGGGTTGTGGGTACACTGAGTAGTTACATTAAATAGTTATTAACTGGTAATGGATCCCTGATTTCCTTATTAGCTCTTATCATTAATTGTACTTCATATCCATTATTTTACTCAAGCACAGTGACCATTCAGCATTAAAATATTAATTCTTATTATAAATCCGTCATCTCACATTAACATAGCTCATTTTAGACTCGCTCTTGCCTTACACAAGTCACTTTCTGCGGACCACCACGTGGTAAGGCCCTTTTAAGACTCCCGGGTTCATTTCCTTTTTAAGGCGCCATCTTTGATGCAGCAGGATTCCACGAGGCTTCTCCTTGGGCGCCGCCATCTCCGCTGCCACCTGACTTGCCGCCTCTCCTGCGGCCGTCATCATCGCTTCTCCGGCGGCCACCGTAGCCGCCTCTCCTGTGGCCGTCGTGGCCTCTCCAGCCGCCGCACTTGCCGCCTCCCCTGTGGCCTCCGTAGCAGCCGTCGACCTCCAGCTGCTGCCGCCGCTCGACTCTCCCTCTGCGTGGGTCCCTCCGATCCACCGGCCATCCTGGATCCCTCACACCCCGCCCACAGCGCCCTGCCGGCTCACCCCCCCACCCACTAGGCCTGCCTCTGCAGGGCTGCTTGCCTGTGGGGGCTAAGGCTGCAGGATCTCTGTGGCTTGAAGTCCGGGGCTGGGGCTTGCTCTGCTTGCCTGTGGGGGCTAAGGCTGCAGGATCTCTGTGGCTTGAGGTCCGGGGCTGGGGCTTGCTCTGCTTGCCTGTGGGTGAATTGAGGCTGCAGCTCCAGCTCAGTCGGCGCTGCTCTCTGGGAACCCGGGGCACGGCAGCATCCCGGGGAGCAGCAGCCTGTGGCATGGTGAAGTCTTCCCAGCTCCCACGGACCGTCCCCATCCACCTCCGGCCGAGGAGTGTCGGCCCATCGCCTGCAACGACCCACAAAGGTAAACCGTGCGTCTCGTCCCCATGGGATACCTGCACCTCCGCTCTGCCAAGAACAGTTATCAGTTCCCTGGTGTAGGTACGCAGCTTCGCCGGGACCAGCTTGGGTCGTGCAGCTGGGTTAATCCACAGTTTATCAAAAGTTCTCTGACTCATCAATGACGGACCCAAGCCCATGTCCACTTCCATACTCACAGGGACTCCGTTGATTTTTACTTTCATTATCACTGGGCGTGAATCGTCGGTGCACGTATACAGTCCCAACACCTCATCTTCTTCTGCCTGCTCCTCGCTGAACAGTGGATCATCCCCCATCTCCTCAACCACATGGTGAGTCCGACTTCTTTTACACATACGCTGAAGGTGGCCTTTCAGGTGGCAGGTATTGCACGTATACGCCGCAAACCTGCATCAGTGAGCCCCATGGCTTCCTCCGCAGCGCCAGCATGGTGCTGCTTGATTGGCCCCCCTCAGCGAACTCTGAGTTCCAGGACCTCGAGGTCCGTGCTCTCTGCCGCGGGCAGAGCCATGTTCTGCAGTTTTGTCCGTGGCGCGCACTATCCTGTGGACAGTGCCTGCCGGGTTCGAGACTGTGTGGATCATTTGTTTGGTGCTGCAAGTCGAGGTCATATATGCCCGGCTGATGGTGATGGCCTTTGTCAGGGTGACTGTGGGTTCCGTGGCTAGCAGCTTGTGAAGGAGGCCCTTATGGCCAATCCCCATAATGAAAACGTCCCGCAACGCCTCGTCAAGGTGTGCGGCAAAATCACACGGCGCCGCGAGTCTCCTGAGGTCCACAGCATATTTGGTGACATCCTGGCCCTCAGGTCTGTAGTGATGGTAAAATTTGTATCTGGCTGTGAGGATGCTCTCCTTCGGTTTCAACTGGTCACGAATGAGTTCAGTCAGCTCCTCGTATGACTTGTCCCTGGCGCTCCCAGGTGCCAGCAAATCCCTAACGAGACAGTAAACCTCATCGCCACAACTGGAGAGCAATATCGCCTTATGCTTCTGTCTCAGTGCGTTCGTGTCCTCCGTCAGATCGTTTGCTGTGAAGTAGTACTCGAGCCTTTCCGTAAAGGCCTCCCAATCATTGGCTACGGTAAAATCCTTTAGCAAGCTCAGAGTAGCCATTGTTGCGTGGAATTTGTCTGCTTCCTTGTCGCCAATGTGGTGTATGTAGCACACAAATCATTGACTCCACATGGTCTGGTGTTAATCTAACTGCTGTGACCTTTGTCCTTTATTGAACAGCTCCAGACTGACTCTCAGGTATGGTGGTCAGCCTTTTATACTGCCTCTTGCAGGTACTTTCAGATCTCCCACCACAGCGCCCTCTGTGGTGTACCATTGTGCTTATTATACATTTAAGGTACCAGGACGATACACACATCAATACATAACAGTACATCAGGTAACAAGTCTCCATCTTATGTAACTATACAGTGACTACACAGAGAGTATATCTATAATCTGCAAATATAACATCACTCTCCCCCAAGTCCTTTGTGTCTATTACTTTTGCACTATGTGCTCTGGCTTAGCTCTCCCCAGACTTAAGTGCCAATAGCCCTTGCACCTTGGCTGTGCGTTGGCTCGGCTCTCTCCCTGTTAACCCCCAAATCCTTTTGCCACAACGCTGGGTAGTGGTTACCAGTTTGGATGGTTCAATGATGCAGTGGAGGTTCCAGTGGGTTCTGGGTGTGATCCATGTGTGTGTCCATGGCTACATCCATCCATCCCCCCCAGTTTGGTTCAGTGATTTACATTTGTTTTGCGGTCGTGCGCCAGGATTGGGTAGATTGCATTCATGGTTCAGTCATGGTAAGTACTGAGGTAGCAGTACAGGTATGCGTGGACGCAGGTTCCAGAGCAACCGGATGGGGTCCTAGTCATCTGATAGTGGCGCTGCGCCCCCTGCTAGCATGGTGGGCTTGGTTCGCTCACCTAGCCAGGACTCAGGGCCTTTGCCGTTGCCTAGTGGTGGGCAGAGCCACAGATGTGTGTGGCCTCCCTGTCTTCCTTTGAGGACTGCAGAATATTCTGCCTGCTCTCTAACGCTGTTCCAGGTCCCGTTTGGGGAACTCATTGGTTCTGACCTTTCGCTCCCGGACATGGCCGAGGTAGTGACTGGGTCTGGGGGTTACGCCATCTCCACCCGGGTGGTGGGTAACGGCGGTCGACTGTGCATTTTGGCGCCGTTTTCATTTCCAGGTCCGTGGCGAATAGTACCATCGGATGCCTGCAGCGTGGGATAGACCTGGGGCCGGGTATCAGGATCAGCACCTTTACCCTCCTGAATTCGCTTGCTTGCTACTTTTGGGGATACTCTATTCCCGACATCTCGCAACAACATTTTGTTATTTACATTAGGAATAGTACCGACATCTCGCAATATTTTGTTCACAATCTTAATCGATTCGTTACATTGATTGCCATGCATACAATGTCTCTTTAAGTTCAATTGGTTGCAGGTCTCCTTTAAGAGAATCCTGGTGGCTTTACCCCAAACAAATCCTTTGTTTGACACCACGTGTTGGTCCCTCAGCGTTACACCTCATGATATGGCCACGGACATCTTTTTTTACAGCCACGCTGCACCTCGCTGCAGCAGGGACGCCATTTTGCCTCTGTCCTTGAGGTCGACTGCCTTGATCCTTCTCTCCTGCAATTCTGCCACAAAGACTGGAAGAGTGTCTGTGAATTCAATCTTCCTCCCCAGGAGTCCTGCCACTGGAGCCAGGAAGGTACTTTTAGATCGTTCCGGTCGGATCATTGCCACGCAGTCATTGTGGACGGTCTGTGCCTCAGGTGCTGCGCTGGTCTGTTCTCTGGTGCCTGGCCCAAGCGAAGGTGAGGTTTTGCTTTGCTTCTGAGCACGGGGGACGTCGATTGCTGGAGTGAAGAGGTCTTCTCATTTTCACTGAATCTTCCCCATCCACCTTCTTCCGAGTAGCATTGGACCATCACCTGCAACAATCCATAGAGGTAACTTGTGCGCCACACCATTATGGTTTACACTTACATCCGCACTACCAAGTACTGGGATCAGCTCCTTGGTGTAGGTGCGCAACTTTTCCTGTACTGGAACCAGCTCGGGTCGTTTTTTGTTCCATAGCCTCTCAAAGGCATCCTGGCTCATCACTGACTGGCTCATAGAAACATAGAAAATAGGTGCAGAAGTAGGCCATTCGGCCCTTCGAGCCTGCACCGCCATTCAATGAGTTCATGGCTGAACATGCAACTTCAGTACCCCATTCCTGCTTTCTCGCCATACCCCTTGATCCCCCTAGTAGTAAGGACTACATCTAACTCCTTTTTGAATATATTTAGTGAATTGGCCTCAACAACTTTCTGTGGTAGAGAATTCCACAGGTTCACCACTCTCTGGGTGAAGAAGTTTCTCCTCATCTCGGTCCTAAATGGCTTACCCCTTATCCTTAGACTGTGACCCCTGGTTCTGGACTTCCCCAACATTGGGAACATTCTTCCTGCATCTAACCTGTCTAAACCCGTCAGAATTTTAAACGTTTCTATGAGATCCCCTCTCATTCTTCTGAACTCCAGTGAATACAAGCCCAGTTGATCCAGTCTTTCTTGATATGTCAGTCCCGCCATCCCGGGAATCAGTCTGGTGAACCTTCGCTGCACTCCCTCAATAACAAGAATGTCCTTTCTCAAGTTAGGAGACCAAAACTGTACACAATACTCTAGGTGTGGCCTCACCAAGGCCCTGTACAACTGTAGCAACACCTCCCTGCCCCTGTACTCAAATCCCCTCGCTATGAAGGCCAACATGCCATTTGCTTTCTTAACCGCCTGCTCCCGTGTCCACTTCCATGAAGATTGCAGCACCGTTTATCTCGACTTCCATCTTCACTGGAGGACAATCGGTGGTGCAGGTATACACTCCAGACATTTCTTGTTGGGGCTGAGCTGCCTCTCTGGCCAAATCATCATACTCCCCGCTAGATTCAAAGTCATCTACCGACTCCTCTGCTAGACAGTGAGTCGTGTTTCTTTTACACATATGCTGGAGGTGGCCCTTCGTGTTACAGGCTTTGCATACGTACTCAGCAAATGGACTAGTGAGCCCTATGGTTTCCTCCGCAACGCCAGCATGGTGCTACTCAATTCGCACCCCTCGGCGGACTCTGAGTTCTGGATCCCTGAGGTCTGTGCTCTCTGCCCTGGCAGAGCCATGTTCTACAGTCTTGCCTGTGAAAGGCACCATTCTGTGTACAGTACTTGCAGGGGTTGAGTCCACAGGATGAATAATTTGCTTGGTGTTGCAGGTCGAGGTCATGAACGTCTGACTGATGCTGATGGCCTTCTGCAGGTTGACTGTGGTGTCGGCAGATAATAGCTTGTGAAGGAGGCCCTCGTGGCCAATTCCCATAACGAAGATGTCTCGCAATGCTTCTTTGAGGTGCGTGCCGAAATCACACGGTGCCGCAAGTCTCCTGAGGTCGGCAGCATATTTTGCAATCTCCTGGCCCTCAGGTCTGCAGTGAGTGTAGAATCTGTGCCTGGTCGTGAGGATGCTGTTTTGGTTATAGTTGGTCGCGAATTAGTTCAGTCAGCTCATCGTATGTCTTATCCTTGGCCTTCGTGGGTGCCAGCAAGTCCCCGACGAGGCGGTAGACCTCAGGTCCACAACTGGTCAGCAGTATAGCCTTGCGCTTCTCCGCCAATGTGTCCGTCTCCCCTGCCAAGTCGTTTGCCACGATATATTGCTCGATCCTTTCCGTGAAGGCATCCAAATCATCACCCTCTGCGAAGTCTTTGTGTGCCAAAGGTAGCCATAATCGCGTGAAAGTCCGTATTCTCGTCGCCAATTGTTATGTCTGTAATGCACTTATGAATGACTCCACGAGGCAATGTGTTGTACTCAAACTGTAGTGACCTTGGTCCTTTATTCGTAACTCCAGAGTAAGGCACAAGCATGGTGGGTAGCCTTTTGTACTGGGCCCTGCACACCTATGCAGGTGACCCTCAGGTCTCCCACCGCAGTGCTCTCTGGCGGACAGTCTCTGCCATAGGGGCAGGAAACCCCAGTCTCCACCAGTTGTCATGTATTTAACCATCTTGCAGTGACATAGTCATGTAACTATAACTCATTTACACTGTACCTGTACCATAGAAATGCACACTCTGACCACAGGGGGTGAACTTGCGGGAGACACTCCTCACGTGGGTTTCCAGGTATAAAAGGGGAGGTCCCACCCAGGGTCAGCACTCCTTGGTCCTGGCAATAAAGGTGAAGGTCACAGAGTGACCGTGTCTGATATATCCATGCCTCGTGTGAGTTTGTAGTAAGGTGCAGGGACACCACATTTGGCGACGAGAAACGGGAATCACCGAACCACGAGGATGGCCACCAGTGGCACAGAGGAACGTTACTGTGTGGGTGAGGACTGGGACGACTTCGTGGAAAGACTCCAGCAGAGCTTTATCACAAAAGATTGGCTGGAAGAGACAGCAGCTGACAAGCGGAGGGCGCATCTACTGACCAGCTGCGGACCACAGATGTATGAGCTGACCTGCTCGCACCCCAAAAGCCGGCGGACGAGTTCTTTGAAGAGCTCAGTCAGCTGATCAGTGAGCATCTCAAGCCAGCGAGTAGCGTACACATGGCCCGGCACCGGTTCTACTCTCACCGGTGTCGGGAGGGACAAAACGTCTTGGACTTCGTGGCGGAACTGCGGCGTTTGGCCAGTCTCGAAGTTCTCCAATGCCTACAGGGGGAGATGTTAAGGGACTTTTTCATCGAGGGCATTAATCATGCCGGCACTTTCAGGAAGCTCATAAAGACTAAGGACTTGACTTTATAAGGGGCGGCGTTGATAGCTCAGACCTTTATGGCAGGGGAAGAGGAGACCAAGCTAATTTACGCGCGCAGCCCTGGTCCAAATGTGACGACGGACCAGGGAGTTAACATGGTGAACATGGCTCGGGACCCCGCAGGCAGGCAAGGGCATTTCGAAACCACCCAGGCAGCAACAGGCTCTAGGGTGGGCCTGCAACAAGGACAATGGAAAGGGGATCGGCAATTCACACCATCTCGAGGAACAATGCGTCCCGCGATGGGACGATTAACACCCACCATCAGAGTGCTTAGAAACAGCCAAATGGGCAATCAGAGAGGAATGCCTGGGAATAGTCCTTTTGTTAACAGCAATCTCAATCTCAACTCATGCTGGAGGTGCGGGGGTAGACACACTGCGAGAAGCTGCAGGTTTCAGCAATATACCTGTAGGATTTGTAATGTCAGTGGACACTTGGCCAGGATGTGCAAAAAGACAGTAGCGAGGCTAATCTGCGAGACAGAGGAACCAGATGAGGGGTCTGCAATGCAGGATGAGGCCTGGGGTAAAGCCATAGATGCTGAAGTTCAGCGGGTTCATGTAGCTGACGTCCACAGCTCATACACTAAAACGCCACCCATGATGATGCAAGTCTTACTGAATGGCATCGCGGTGCACATAGAGCTGGATACGGGAGCTAGCCAGTCACTCATGAGCGTCCAATAATTTGAGAGACTATGGCCACACAGAGCTAGCAGGCCCAAAATGGAACTCATTGATACACAGCTACGGACGTACACCAAAGAGATCATCCCAGTGCTGGGCAGTGCAAACTTGGTGGTAACACATAATGGATTACAGAACCGGCTGCCACTCTGGATCTTTCCGGGAAATGGCCCCGCGCTTTTGGGGAGGAGTTGGCTAGATGAGATGAATTGGAAATGGGGGGATTTGCACGCCATTTCATCCGTGGAGCGAAGTTCATGCTCACAGGTCCTGCAAAAATTCGGCTCATTGTTTCAACCTGGTGTTGGAATGTTCAAGGGCACTAAAGTAGTGATACGCATCACTCCAGACGCCAGACCAGTGCACCACAAAGCCAGAGCGGTGCCGTATGTGATGCGAGAAAAAATTGAATGTGAACTGGACAGGCTGCTCAGAGAGGGCATAATTTCGGCCGTTGAATTCAGCGACTGGGCAAGTCCCATCGTTCCCGTCCTCAAAGCAAATGGCTCGGTTAGGATTTGTGGCGATTACAAAGCCACCATCAACTGAGTATCGCTGCAAGACCAATACCCGTTTCCGAGAGCGGAGGACCTTTTTGCCACACTGGCAGGTGGCAAGCTGTTCACGAAGTTGGACCTCACTTCGGCCTACATGACTCAGGAACTGGCTGAAGAATCCAAGCTTCTGACCACCATCACGACACACAAGGGATTATTTGTCTACAACAGGTGTCTGTTTGGCATTCGTTCGGCAGCAGCCATCTTTCAGAGAAACATGGAAAGCTTGCTCAAATCCATTCCTGGAACGATCATATTCCAAGACGACATTCTCATAACGGGTCGAGACACCGAAGAACACCTCCACAACCTGGAGGAGGTGCTATGCCGATTGGATCGGGTAGGCTTGCGGCTGAAAAAGGCCAAGTTGTGTTTTGGCCCTAGAGGTCGAGTATTTGGGCAGGAGGGTTGCCGCAGACGGGATTCGGCCCACTGAATCAAAAACAGAGGCGATCCGCCGGGCGCCCAGGCCCGGCAACACGCCGGAGTTGCGATCATTCCTGGGACTATTGAACTATTTTGGGAACTTTCTGCCGAACTTAAGCACTTTGTTGGAGCCGTTACACATGCTCCTGCGTAAAGGTTGTGAATGGTTTTGCGGGGTCTGTCAAGAACGGGCTTTCAATAAGGCGAGGAACCTGCTGTGTTCCAACAAACTGTTGACTTTGTATGACCCTTGTAAAAAACTGGTTTTAACATGCAATGCGTCATCCTATGGGGTTGGGTGTGTGTTGCAGCAGGTTAACGATGACGGCCGACTCCAACCGGTGGCTTACGCCTCCAGGTCGCTCTCCCAGGCAGAGCGGGATACGGCATAGTCGAGAAGGAAACACTCGCGTATGTTTACGGAGTGAAAAAGATACACCAGTACTTTTTTGGTAGATAGTCCGAGCTAGAGACGGACTACAAGCCGTTAACATCCTTGTTGTCCGACAGCAAGGCTGTCAACGCCAATGCGTCAGCTCGCATACAGCGCTGGGCCCTCACGCTGGCTGCGTATGACTGCACCATACGGCACCGGCCAGGCACCGAAAATTGAGCTGACGCACTCAGCAGGCTTCCACTGGCCACCGAGATGGTCATGGCCGTTGAGGCTTTTGACACTGCGGGCTCCCCCATCACAGCCCGCCAGATCAAACTCTGGACCAACAGGGACCCTCTCCTATCCATGATAAAGGAATGTGTCCTGACTGGGGATTGGGCGCCCGCACACATGGCGCCGAGGAAATCAGACCGTTTCAGAGACGGTTGGATGAGCTCTCCATCCAAGCCGACTGCCTGCTATGGGGCAGCCGGGTAGTCATGTCCCAGAAAGGAAGGGAAGCATTCATCAGGGAACTCCACAGCGAGCACCCTGGCATCGTGTTAATGAAGGCCATTGCCCGGTCACATGTATGGTGGCCGAGGATTGACTCAGACCTGGAACACTGGGTTCGCAGGTGCACGACATGTGCCCAGCTGGGCAATGCCCCCAGGGAGGCCCCACTCAGCCCGTGGCCCTGGCCCACCAGACCACGGTCACATATTCAAGTAAACTATGTGGGTCCGTTCATGGGGAAAATGTTCCTGATCGTTGTCGATGCATACTCGAAGTGGATCGAGTGCATCATATTGAACTCGTGCACGACATCCATCACCGTGGAGAGTCTGCGTACGGTTTTCGCGACCCATGGCTTGCCGGACATCCTGGTCAGCGACAATGGCCCGTGTTTCACCAGCCATGAATTCCAAGAGTTTATGTCAGGCAATGGTATGAAGCACGTCCGGACAGCGCCGTTCCAGCCGGCTTCCAATGGCCAGGCGGAACAGGCGGTCCAAGTCATAAAACAGGGCATGCTACGCATCCAAGGACCCTCCCTTCAGTACCGCCTATCGCGCCTCCTGCTGGCCTACAGGTCCCGCCCACATTCGTTCATGGGAGTCCCGCCAGTGGAACTCCTCGTGAAACGCACGCTCAAGACGCGGCTGTCCCTCATTCACCCAGCCCTGGTAGACATTGTTGAGGGCAAGCGCCAGTTCCAAACCGAGCTCCATAATCGAAACTCAAGGGGGGAGGTGTATAGAAATAGATGACCCCGGTATTTGTTCTTAACCATGCTTTGGGACCCAAGTGGCTTGAGGGCACCGTAATTGGCAAAGAAGGAAATAGATTCATGGTGGTCCGACTAAACAATGGGCAGATATGCCGCAAACACTTGGACCAAGAAAAGGTTCAGCACAGACACGGAGGAACCTGAAGAAGAGCATGAGATGGCACCCACACCACTGCCAGCGGACGAGCAACAAAGACAGCCCTCAGCATGTACAGTCCCTGCGGCCAGCCCGGAATCACCTCAAGTGACAGAGACACGTGCCGAGGCTCAGCCACCAGAGCCACGAGGGAGCGTCGACCACCTGACAGACTTAACCTCTGAAACAAAAAGACTTAAGGGGGGAGGTGATGTCATGTATTTAACCATCTTGCAATGACATAGTCATGTAACTGTAACTCATGTACACTGTACCTGTACCATAGAAATGTACACCCTGACCACAGCGGGTGAACTTGCGGGAGACACTCCTCACGTGGGTTTCCAGGTATAAAAGGGGAGGTCCCACCCAGGTTCAGCACTCCTTGGTCCTGGCAATAAAGGTGAAGGTCACAGAGTGACTGTGCCTGATATATCCATGCCTCGTGTGAGTTTGTAATCAGGTGCATGGACACTACAAGTTGCACCCTCTAGTGGTGCCAGCATCGTATATACACAGTGTAAACCTTATTGATAATGCATCAGGTAACAAGTCTCCATCTTATGCAACTATACAGTGACTACACAAAGAGTATATCTATAGTCTGCATATATAACAGATAGAGTGGATAGGAAGGATCTGCTTCTCTTGGCAGAGGGGTCAACAACCAGGGGACATGGATTTAAAGTAATTGGGGGGAGGTTTAGAGATATGAAGGGAAATTTCTTCACTCAGAGGTTAGTGGGGGTCTGGAACTCACTGCCTGAAAGGATGGTAGACGCAAAAACCATCACATTAAAAAATTCTTGGATGTGCACTTAAAGTGCCGTAACCTAGAGGGCTACGCACCTAGAGATGGAAAGTACGATTAGGCTGGATAGCTCTTGGTCGGCCAGCGCTGACACGATGGGCCAAAATGGCCTCCTTCTGTGCTGTAAATTTCTATGATTCTATGAGTCATAGAAACATAGAAAATAGGTACAGGAGTAGGCCATTCGGCCCTTCTAGCCTGCACCGCCATTCAATGAGTTCATGGCTGAACATGCAAATTCAGTACCCCCTTCCTGCTTTCTCACCGTACCCCTTGATCCCCCTAGAAGTAAGGACTTCATCTAACTCCCTTTTGAATATATTTAGTGAATTGGCCTCAACAACTTTCTGTGATAGAGAATTCCACAGGTTCACCACTCTCTGGGTGAAGAAGTTTCTCCTCATCTCGGTCCTAAATGGCTTACCCCTTATCCTTAGACTGTGACCCCTGGTTCTGGACTTCCCTAACATTGGGAACATTCTTCCTGCATCTAACCTGTCTAAACCCGTCAGAATTTTAAACGTTTCTATTAGATTCCCTCTCATTTTTCTGAACTCCAGTGAGTCGAGGATGCTATCCACTGAGCCACAACTGACACTTAAATAGAATGTATACGTGTAGTTCAGCTGAATAGCATAGATGCATTTCAGGGGAAGCGAGATAAATACATGAGGGAGAAAGGAATAGAGGGATACCTTGGTGAGGTGAGATGAAGCAGGGTGGGAGGAGACTCGTGTGGAGCATAAACACCGGCATGGAGTACCTGGGCCGAACGGCCTGTTTCTTGTATAATTTGTATGTAGTTCAATGTAAATAAATTCCACCTTCAACATTTTCTAATGCATCGTCGACAGTGGGAGGGCCATTAATCCTGCCCATTAAAGAGAGCGGGCGGCGGCACACACAACCTCCACCTGTGCCGCCCGCGCGCCAGCTCCCGTCCCGCATTCCATTTTTAACGGTTCTCTCTGTCTTGCCCGCGCAAACCAAACCAACAAACACACAGCAGCCCAGGGACCGCGCGCGGCGGCAGTCGTGTGACGTCAGCTTAGCGCTCGCTCCAGTCGCTTTAATGAAGCTGCAGCTGAGGAGCGCGCACGCGTCTAAGCCGAGGGGCGTTTAATCAGCCGAGCCCAGAGTCGCTTGGGTTGGTTGTGACTTTTTTTTAAAAAAATTGTGGGGGGAGGGTGCTTTCTTTTTTTACTCCTCCCCGTTGGCTTTTTTTTTGGTCATTTCGTGCTCTGAGCCGCTGCAGAAAGTAGTGTGTTCCTCCTCCCCAGTGTGTGTTTTTCTTTGCAACCTGCCGCATCATGTCGACATGATCCGTGCAGAGGACAATGGATATTGTCGGCATTGCGAAAAGAGCAGCGGGTCTCACTCTTTGGGGATAAGCAGTGACCGCAGGGAATAAGTGCGGGTTTTTTTTGCAATCATCTAACAAACCCCTTTAGTGGCATTGATTTCCCCCCATCATCACCCCCTCATTATTCCAGATAGGAAGCTTTTTTTGTAATCAGGAGAACGAACACAACTGTTCGGTGGGTTTAGGGATTGTGCTCGAAGATTTCCCACTCCCTCTCTTTGAAGAGACCGTGTGAAGGTATTTTATCCTTTCGTTTGTGGAGACCAGCTGTTCCTTTTTGTAACGTTATTAGGAAAATGGAGGCTGTTATAGAGAAGGAATGCAGTGCGCTCGGTGGACTGTTTCAAACCATCATCGGCGACATGAAGGTTGGTGACCTTTTAAAAATTAATTATCCTACTGATCATTGCACCGAATAAATTAAGCGAAAAGTCGCGTTTGCATTTATTGTAGAAACTGGGTTCTTTCCAGAGAAGGGGATCGTGACACTGGTCAGAATATATTGAAAGTTGATTGTAAAGCGCTGAGCTGTTGATGGAGACAGCGGCTTGTCCTTTCCCTTTACAGGTTTCCGAGCAAATAAATACATTGATATCTGTTTTAACTTGTTGATGTTCTGGATGCAAATGTTTTTCAGGATTAACCGTTTTGAAGACTATAATAACCAGTTTGGAAACTGCACCTGTCAGTTTCTAGTAATATTTATGACAGAGGTTTTCTTTGCTACAATTTGATTTTTGCACATTACATTACGAACATGTATAGGCGGTTCACGAATCGTTTATTTTTTTTATTGAAATGTAGGGATAAGTATTAATCTATGCTGGGAGCTGTTCGATTTGCAACGAGCAAGCATATAAATTATAATCCTGCAAATGAAGAGTTCTGCTTAAAGTGGTAGAGTTGGAGGGCTGTGAAATTGTCTCTGCCGAATTGACTTATAAATTTTTATTTTATGTTCAATATTTTTAAGTCTAGTACTTTGACTTGAATAAAGTAGATATTTTATAGAAAGGAACAGTAGCTTTTGCACCTTTTCGGTTAACCTCTTGTAGTCTCTAAATAAAATCTTGTTTCAGCTTTAAATGGCTTCATGTAGTTTTGTTGTCTAATTGATTTTTTAGCAGGCACTGGATCTTTATAATACTGTGTGTTTTGTTGAAATCTGCTTATCAAATGTAAGCATTTTTCTAAAATCCGGTTCAACAACATGCCTTTCTATAACACTCCTCTCATCAGTAAGTCTTGGATCTTGTACGTGATTTAAGCTTTCATAATTTTCCTGTTGACATTGAGTATGCTGGTGTCCCTCTAAAAGGATGATGTAGTCCGTTCCCATCAAACTGCACCATTAGTCACTGAATTTATACAGACTTTATTGTGATTAGTTCATCTGGAATCTTCTTGGAGAGGTGCATTTTTGGTGTAAAACCTTGGTGGGGTGCTGGCTGACTTTCCCCTCCCTAGGAGTTCTGAGGCCAATTGTATCACCCCAACCTCCACCCTGGCTAAGATCAGCTAACAGTGGAGTGGGAATTGAATCTGGAACCATGTCTGTATGGCACAGCTACATGGTGTCTTTAGCATTTGAGCCATTGGGACATTTTGCTGTGTTAAATGTGCTATATAAATGTAGGTTGTTGTATTGGAAGAACTAGTATCCCTTTTAATGTAAAGCAAATTCCCAAGTACCCATTGTTAATTTTGGCAAATTTTCCATCTGCCTCCTCACTTGAACGTATTTACTGCTGCTGGGGTACAGATCCACAATGTTGGATGCCCTTTGACACTCACCTAACTCCATTCTATATGTGTCAGTCTAGCTATTAAGTGCCAAGTGAGGCATGAGCAACTGACCCAAATTCTGTCTTCTTCTGACATCCACGCGCATACACTTTGGAGGAGGAGTCACTGGAGAGCAATCAGAAGTGGGAACCTTGATGGATTTCACGCCCTCTTACTCAGGGATGTTGAGACTAATGGTAGCAGCTCTACTATTTCTTCCCCCCCCCCCCCCCCCCCCCCCCCTTACCCCTCACCTCCAACTGAGGTCACTTAACTTTGTACAATCTGGAGCCATCTGATCACTATTCTGTCAATTTTAATTCAGTACAATTTGAGTTGACCTGGGTACTGTTCTGTGAAGCCTCTCTTGGTTGGCTACTCGGTTCTGTTGTTTTATGAAACACTGAAGACAAAGCGATGGAAAAGTCTGAGGGATCGAATCTATTTGTACTACCACAACACACTCGTGGGCAGATCAGGAATGGCACCAATAGATGTGGTGTGATTGCAGATTGTCATGGAGCATCAACAAGCAATTCCATGAAGTGGCACAGTGCACATTTATGCCACCTGTCACCCACAGATTTAGTTCCATATCCTATCAGTGCTGCCACATATATGTTGTCCCTTGAATTGGAATGGATGAATTTTATTCACTTCCTTGGCTATGCTTAACAGACTTTCTAGCAGTTAGTTTAGAATGATAGAGATGGAATCCTGAAGCAGGTGGCTGCAGTTGGTGCCCTGGGTTAGGTTGAGCAACACGGGGATGGGAAGGTGCGCCTGCTGCCAGTGATGCTGTTGTGTTCTTTCTGAAATATTTAATTTGCATCTAGTACACAAGAACGTTGAAATATATAATCATATCTTTCTGTGAAACTTCATTTTTTTTTCTGCTATTGGTCTTCAGATTGTGTACCAACAGAGAGGGCAGCCTACTTGCGTCCAAGCTGCCTCTAATACTCTTGAACCATCGGATAGGCGGTATGAGTCATCTGAGATGAGAGCAGTGCAGTCGGGTTGATTAACCAAATTCTAAGATCAGAAGCTTATCTGTGTTGCACTTCGGAATCAACAACAACAACTTGTATTATATAGCACCTTTAACGTAATGAAATGTTCCAAGGCGCTTCACAGGAGTATTATGCGTTAAAAATTTGACACCGAGCCACATAAGTAGAAATTAGCGCCAGTGACCAAAAGCTTGGTCAAAGAGGTATGTTTTAAGGAGCGTTTTGAAGGAGAGGCGGAGAGGTTTAGGCAGGGAGTTCCAGAGCTTGAGACCGAGGCAACAAAGGCACGGCCACCAATGATTGAGCGATTACAATCAGGGATGCTCAGGAGGGCAGAATTAGAGGAGTGCAGACATCGCGGGGGGTGGGGGTTGTGGGGCTACAAGAGATTAGAGATCGGGAGGGGCGAGGCTATGGAGGGATTTGAAAATAAGGATGAAAATTTTGAAATTGAGGCATTGCTTAACTGGAAGCCAATGTAGGTCAACGAGCACAGTGATGATAGGTGAGCAGGACTTGGTGCGAGTTAGGACACGGGCAACCGAGTTTTGGATCACCTCTAGTTTATTTACGTAGGGTAGAATGTGGGAGGGCAGCTAGAGTGCATTGAAATAGTCAAGTCTAGAGGTAACAAAAGGCATGGAAGAGAGATTCAGCAGCAGATGAGCTGAGGCAAGGGCAGAGTGATGTTATGGATGCTGCACAAAGTTGGTTTATTTAGATTTAGGATGCAGTTGTACAGGGTACTGTCATTTTTTCTTTAATGCAAAGTGGTTGTGGATGTTTATCAACACAAATATGGCTGTGGCTCAGGAGACTAAAGAGTACAATAAAGCTGAGGCTGCCTTCAGGAGCATGTCCGACACCGGTTTTAGTTTGCAGAGAGCGGTGCATCACTCCAGCCTTAATCTATATTAACTGCTGAATAAAATTAAAGTACATCCGCGCACGGGTGGTCTGATGACATGGTACATTGTTCTCTGCAGTTACTGAGTGGCAGGTGGATTCACATATATGAGATCCTGAACTTATCAAGAGATGCTGAGTGGATATTGGGTGACTGCACAGCAGGAAGGTGAAATCGGAAGACAAGAGGACCACCACTTATGTACTTTCTAGTGACGAGCTGTCTGCTCTCCTGTGCAGCAGGTAGCTCTCATAAACTTAGAGAAAATCTCAGGTGACGTTTGGGGAGGCGAGAGATGAAGGCTCACACACTGCCAGGAACAGCCTGTTTTGGATTTGGTTTAATTTTGAAGCCTGACCTTTCATCTGTGTTCTGATGTGAAACTGACTTTTTAAAATTTTAGTATGGGTACAAAACCAACCCAGATTCAAAGTACATAACCACCACTGCAATTTTGTGTCATGCTGTATTTGTTGTAAGTTGACTGTGAAGGACTGTCATTCCCTGACCTGCAAATAAGGAGACCAGTGACCTCTAAAGTTGACCTGACTCTAATTGGATTCCATTTGCAAAATAAACTTTTGAGTTGATTGTAGTTCTTACAAGCCAAATTGAAGTCTCACTTCAGAATTATGGAAAAAGTTGTGATAATACAGAAATGGGATTCTAGCTTCAAACTATGCAATGCTTTTAATTTGTGGCTTCTTCAGTTTTTATTATCTTTCATGGAGTTTTTTCTTTAATACTTTAAAAAAAAAATGCAGCTTTCTGCACAACTAACGTTTCTTTATGCTGCTGTGGGTAAATCAATATAAGAATTAATCAGCTACCATCAGATGTGAAATGTATTGATTTTTTTTTAAAGTAGTTTGTAAAGTTGCAACGTTAACGTTTTGCTAACTGTAGCAACTAACTGACTAATTCTTTGTTCAATCGATGGCACAATATTTGAGGGCAGTATTTTTTTGATACACTGAGAAGTTTCACAAATATATTCCAATCTAATGTGAGGAAGTGATGAAGATTTAAAGGAGGTTGTAGAATTATATTAACTTAAGATGTCTTTTGCTGGTTCTGACATTTCTCTTGAAGTTCTAAATCATAGTTATTTTGGGAGAACATTTCCCCCAACTTAAGCCTGGTGGATATGGTAGTAAAAATTCCATCTCTCAGTACAATACTGTTTTACGTGGCCCCTGTACTTAATTTTCTGCCATTTTAATTCAAATGCAATCAACGCTAAAAGTTTCACTTGGGATTTGGATAAATGTTTGAAGGAGAAAAAATTGCAGGGATATGGGAGGAGTAGGACTAACTGGATTGTTCTTCGAAGCACCCAGCACAGACCTAATGGGCTGAATGGCCTCCTTCTATATGCTGTAGGTATTCTATGATTTTCTATGATTCTGATGTATTATTCTGTGGTTTTCTATGATTCCTTGAAGTATTCCAGTCTAATTCTGATTAGGCTTGTGGGGAATTTTTAGGTGCAAGCCAAAGATCAATAAGTCTGCAACAGACCAACATGCTGTGTCACCACACCTCCTAATTCGTGTGTTTCAAATTCAACTTTGATTGTTATTTGAAGACACACTGGCTTTTTTGGATGTGTTATGCCATTTCAGAATGAGATTGTTAGACTGAACACACTGGGTTGGTGAAAATTGTTGTATCTGAAGATGAGAAATTGGCAAGAACAATCTGGTTGCAGAGTCTGGTTGCATTGAAGGGTCTCTAATTGACAGACCTGTGACCTATATACTGCTTTGATCCATGCCAATGGCAGGAGATCTTATGGTAAAAGCAGAGAATAAAGCTCGAGAAAAGAGCAGCAAATCTAAACAACTTGGGGGAGAAATTGGGTGCATTTGTGCCTCCTGTTAGCACCCCCAGATATCGTGCCATCATCGCCGTGAGCATCCTCCCAGTAGCGCTCTGGACCTGAAATTCACTTCTGCCCCCTGCAGTAGCTCCGGGTGAATACACTGACAGCTGCAGCAGGCATGGATAAGGCTGCCGGTCGCTATGGGGGTGATGGATCAGATAAGTTTATTTAAAAAAAAAACTTAACCTTTCTTTTTTTTTGTGGGTTCCTACCTGTGATCGTTCAGCCTCGCACTGCTCGAGTGCCGGGGCTGATTGAGCGGGTCCGCTGTTCCAGGTGGTCCAGGTAGGTCCCCTTCATATTGCAGAGCCTGCATCGATGACCCTTCCCTTTAAGAGAGGCAAGGACCCTTTGAATGCGACAGCGCTGCATGGCCCAGTGTACAGCACTGCTGAGGTCTCAGTCCTGTCTGCTTCTGATGGTGTTCCAAGAAGTAAGTGGAACACTTGATTTAGCCCTTCACTTCTTGGTTAATTTTTGTAAAGTTTGAAATAGTTAGCACCTGGTGCTAACTTAAAAAAAACTTAAAAAAAAACTAGCATCTCAAACAGGGAGATAGTGAATTTCCCTTTCCTCTCCTCCTCCCTCTCCCTCCCCCCCCCCCCCCCCCCACCCCTCCCTGCCAAGTTTGTCTTTAAGTGTGATATTGACTGTGTTAGCCATGGTTCAGTGGGCAGCATTTTTGCCTCTGAGTCAGAAGGCTGTGGATTCAAGCTCCACTCCAAAACTTGAGCACAAAAATCTAGGGTGACACTCCAGTGCAGTATTAAGGGAGCTCTGCACTGTCAGAGGTGGCGTTAAACCGTCTACTCGCTCAGATCCCATGGCACTATTTCGAAGAAGAACAGAGTTATCCCCGGTGTCCTGGCCAATATTTATCCCTCAACATTTAAAAAAAAAAATGATCTGGTCATTATCACATTGCTGTTTGTAGGAGCTTGCAGTGTGCAATTTGGCTGCCACGTTTCCTGCATTACAACAGTGACTACATTTCAAAAAGTACTTCATTGTATGTTAACTGCTTTAGGATGTCCTGAGGTCATGAAAGGTGCTATATAAATGCAAGTCTTTTTTTTATTTGTGTTAGACCCATAGAGAGCAAGAACATTCAACTTTCAGTAATATCCAGGGTTGTCGTTAGGATTTCAGTGAAGTGTTATGAGCATGTGGCGTTGCTGTGCTATGTCCATTGTGAAAACACCAAACAATGCAATTATAGAATATCCCCATTGAGCGTTTGGCTGTGACTGGAGAGGGAAATTTCAGCTAATTGCGTCTCTCACTGTTGATGGTAGTGGCTAGAACAATGAGAGGTGATTTATTTCAGGGAATTTAGCAATGTAGAACATACTGGTTTTTGATTTTATTAAATTCCCTGAATATGGTATTGATACCGCTTAATAAATTGAGTTGACAATGTTGGTATTGGAAATTTGTATGATGTCAAGAATCATTTCTTATGATTGGGGAGATTAGTTCAATAATTATTTGCAAGACAGAACTCTGAAGTTAAAGTATAAAAGAATAATAACCTTAAATAATTCTAATCTTCATTGTGGTGCAAGAGAGTTGTAGAATGCAAGAAAGTGCCTGGGAATTCCTAACTCAGTTGGTTCTTAAACTTGGGTGTGGTATCGAGATGTTGAAAAGAGGCTAGATGGTTCTGCCTCGCTGCCATTGATGGGGAAAGAAAACCAGTGGATGAATTACCACTGGAATGGTTTCATAGGAAAAGGAATAGGCCATTTAGCCCCTCAAGCCTATTCTACCATTGAATTAGATCATGACTGATCTGTACATCAACTCAATTTATCTGCTATTGCTCCATAGCCCTTGATATCCTTACCTAACAAAAATCTGTTGATCGCTATAAGATCAAAATCATGTGTTACATTATATCCAGAACGGGATAACTATTTCAAAGGAGATCGAAGGTTTGTTGGCAACATCTCTGTTGCTGTGGTAACTGAGGCGCTAGGATACCAGTAGGAGTTTAATGCTGCCTAAGAGCTTTTATATGGCGAAAAATGGCTTTATGAAGTCTAGAGCTGAGTGTTGTTTCCCTCCCATTTTTAATACTGGTAAGGTTTACATTGCTATCCTTTTACACCTTTGTGCTCGAATTTAATATCAGATGAGCACTTGGGTTCTGTTTAAATCTTGTATGCACACCTTACACCAATGTAGCATATGAAGAAATCCTACACATTCAATCCACTGTGCAATGGCTTTGCTAACGCACAATATTATAGCACGCAATGACGACGAACATGAACAATGAAAGCCATTAAACCTTAGTCTAGCAGAAATGCTGTATAGTGTCAACAATGAATGCTGATCAGCTGCTACCTGATCTGCACATTACAAAAGCAGACATGTTTTATGGTGATTTGTGCTGCTCATGAAGATACCTGGTCACTGCCACTTAAGTGACTGCTTGTTGGATGTCTAATGTCTACCCTTCTGAATTAAAAGTTGCTTAATTCAAATTATCTGATCACTTATATTTTTGGCACTAAATTTTCTGTTTCTGTTTATATTGCATAACTCAAATTTTTGCTAATTTGAATTTTTTTATGGAGGGGAAACAAGTTTGAATCATCAGGAATAGACTGTATAATCTCTTTTAGAAGTTGGGGTGGGGCAAAGGAGCGTAATAGGGCTGCTTTGGAATTGAGTTGGCTCCAAGAACTCATGTCCAGCAATGTAAAATAGGAACTGAGTGAACCTTTTGTGAGATTTGTTAACCTGATACTTGAGCCAGGCTTCAGAACTCCAGGACAGTAAACCCGACTCATTAGTGGCACCTGGAGGAGTCAACCTGTCATTGGGGGGCTGGGATATTTCCCACTTAGTTCCAGGTAACCCTTCAAACCAGTGTCCAATTACCCAGCTGTACAACTAGTTGGGAATTTGCTAGTGCTCTGCATTGGTAAACCTTGGTTAAACTGACTTGCGTAATGGAAGTGTGTTCCTGCAGATGGAGAATGTTTATTATCTGTGTGGATTTATTAGTAGCTTGTTTTGAAGTCTCTTGTGCATGGTGTTGGGTTTGTGTGTGTATATCAAATATCTGTCTGACTTTTAAAACAAAAGCCAGACTATAGGCAGAAACCAATGCAAATGGATTTATCAAGGAATATAACTGGAGTAGGCCATTCGGTCCCTTGAGCTCTTTGACTGAACTCCAAGCCATCATCAACATCTTCACTGAGGCGTATTAAAGCATGGGTCTTAAACTAAACACCCGTAAGACAAAGGTCCTTCACCAACCTGACCCCGCCACACAGCACTGTGCCCCCAGTCATCAAGATCCACGGCATAGCCTTGGACAACGTGGACCACTTTCCATAGCTCGGGAGCCTACTATCAGCAAGGACAGACATCGACGACGAGGTTCAACACCGCCTCCAGTGCGCCAGCGCAGCCTTCGGTCCCCTGAGGAAGAGAGTGTTTGAAGATCAGGCCCTCAAATCTGGCACCAAACTTATGGTCTACAGGGCTGTAGTGATACCCACCCTCCTGTATGGCTCAGAGACGTGGACGATGTGCAGTAGACACCTCAAATCGCTGGAGAAATACCACCAACGATGTGTCCGCAAGATCCTGCAAATCCTCTGGGAGGATAGATGCACCAACGTCAGTGTTCTCAATCAGGCCAGCATCGAAGCGCTGACCACACTTGACCAGCTCTGTTGGGCGGTCCACATTGTTCGCATGCCCAACACAAGACTCCCAAAGCAGGCGCTCTATTCTGAGCTCTTACAGGGCAAGCGAGCCCCAGGTGGGCAGAGGAAACGTTTCAAGTACGCCCTCAAAGCCTCCTTGATAAAGTGCAACATCCCCACCGGCACCTGGGAATCCCTGGCCAAGGACCCCCCTAAGTGGAGGAAGAGTATCCGGGCAGGCGGTGAGCATCTCGCGTCTCGATGCCGAGAGCATGCAGAAAACAAGCGCAGGCACCGGAAGGAGTGTGCGGCAATCCAGACTCCCAACCCACCCTTTCCTTCAACGACTGTCCCGCCTGTGACAGAGACTGTAATTCCTGTATTGGACTGTACAGTCATTTGAGAACTCACTTTTAAAGTGAATGCAAGTCTTCCTCGATTTCAAGGGACTGTCTATGATGACAACTGAGATTGTTCCACCATTCACTTAGATCATGGCTGATTCAATTCCATTTACCTGCCTTGGTTCTATACCTCTTAATACACTAACCAAAAAATAATTAAAAGGCTAATGGAATGTTGGCCTTTATCTCAAGGGGGCTGGAATACAAAGGGGTGGAAGTTATGTTACAATTGTATAAAGCCCTGGTTAAACTCAAAATCTATCTATCTTAATTTTGAAATTTTCAATTGACCTAACCTCATCAGCTTTTTAGGGGAGAGAGTTTCAGATTTCCGCTACCCTTTGTGTTAAATGATTTCTGACCTTGCCCTGAATGGCCTAGCTCTAATCTTAAGGGTATGTCTTCTTGTTCTAGACTCTCTCAGCAGTGAAAATAGTTTATCTCTCTCTACCCTATCACAAACCTTTAATCATCATCAACACCTCAATTCGATAGCCCCATAATCTTTTCTACTCAAGGGAATACAATCTTGGGAATGCAACCGGTCATAATTTAACCCTTTTAGCCCTGATAATTTTGGTGAATCCGCGCTGCACCCCCTCCAAGACCAATATATGCTTTCTGAATTGTGGTGTCCAAAACTGAACTCTGCAATCTAAATGGGGTTTAACCAGAGCTTTATATAACTAACACAATTTTCACCCCTTTGTATTCCAGCCCCTTGAGATAAAGGCCAACATTCCATTAGCCTTTTAAATTATTTTTTTGTACCTGTCAACTAATATACTGATTTCTGTACATGGAACCATAAGCTCTCTGCTCATCCACAGTTTTTAGCTGTTTACCAAAACATGAAGGAATTGACTTTTTAAATAAAAGTGGAACTGCTCATGTGAACACATTATGTATGACGCAGAATGCTGTCTAGCAGATTAGTGTAATTGGTCATTCTGTTGATGCATTTGCTGCCAGGAGCCAGTGCGAATTCAGGATCATACGTATGATAGGGATATGTATTTAAAATATTGAAGTGGATCTGTTCATCACGTAGCAACAATACCAGCCATCTCTAAATCCTGAATAAACCAGATTCTGTGTGCCACAAAAATATAATTTTAATTAAAGACCAGTGATTTTAAAGACAATTTCCAGTTTATATCTGTTGTGATTCACATGTTGCTATTTTAAGAACAAACCTTCTTTCTCTACTTCACCCCTGCCCCCTGGTCTTACCTAAAAAGTGGGAGAAAATTGTGCTTATTTTGTGCTGTTTAAAGCATAGATGTTGGTGTTTGCAAAGAACACACTTTTACACTGGGTATCAGGTGTATATTGGATACTCCCAGTCAGGTCAGGAATAGTACAGGCCAGATGCAAAGGAAATCTCTCTACTTTGTAAAAACAATGTGCTATAACCCCGATCCTATGTCCCAGTTAGCAATGTTTTGCAATAAATCGGGTGTTATACATGCTTTTAGAGGGAGAGCAAAATGGCTGACACAAGTGATCAGGGCAACCATTTGCTTCTAGCCACGGGCAGGCTGACCTCTTATTGGCTAATGTTCTGCCTTGCACACCTTGCATTTCCCTGCTTAATTTCTAGCTCAAGGTAATCTGACAACAGAAAAAGCACACCTGGATGGAAGATGTCATGTATTCTACTATCATTGTAATCTATGTATAAACTGACCTAAGTTGTACACCGTGAGAACACTGACCACTCGGTGGTGAACTTGTGGGTGACACTCCTAATCTGGACTTTCAGGTATAAAAGGGGAAGCTCCACCCACCTTCTCCACTTCAGTGCTGGCTAATAAAGGTTACTGGTCGCAGAGTGACCACTTCTCCAGTATGGGCCTCATGTGCATTTGTACTGTATAGTAAGGACATATCATTGGCGACGAGAAACTGGGATTTAAACCACGCGAGCATGGCCACTAGCAGCACAGACGAGAGGTACTGTGTTGGTGATGATTGGGCCGATTTTATTGAGACTACAGCAAAATTTCGTCACTAAGGAATGGCTGGGCCAGGATTCGGCCGACAAACACAGGGCTCCTCTCCTGACGGTTTGTGGATCCAGGACGTACTCCCTGATGAAGGACCTTCTAGCGCCAGAGAAGCCTGCGGACAAGACTTTTGAAGAGCTCAGTAAATTGATCGGGAAACACTTTTTTTTTAAACCAGCGAGCAGCACGAACATGGCGATACACCGGTTTTACACGCACCGGCGGCGAGAAGGGCAAAGCGTTCCAGACTTCGTGGCAGACCTCCGGCGACTGGCGAGCCTATGTAAGTTCCCAGATGTGTGCAGAGCGGAGATGCTGCGAGATTTTTTTATTGAGGGCATCGGGCACGCTGGGGTTTGCAGGAAACTGATTGAGACCAAAGACTTGACCCTGGAAATGGCGGCTTTGATGGCCCAGACATTTATCTCTGGGGAGGAAGAGACCAGAATGATGTTTGACAAAAATCTTGGTTTAAATGCAGCAAATGGACAGGGAGTCAACATTGTTAATGCAGCACACAGTTCCCCAGGTAGACGGGCAATTGGACATGCCCAAGCATGTAGTCGAACCCAGAGGGGGAAGTCAACAGAGACAATGGCTAGCTGAACGGCGATTCATGCCATCGTAAGGGACAATGTAATGGGGCCATCAACACCTGTTGTTGGTGCGTTTAAGGACAATTACAGAGACAGTCAGACGATCGACTGGTAATGGACCTTTTGTTTCCAACAACGGCTCATGTTGGATGTGTGGAGGCAAACACATAGCCAGACCGTGCAGGTATCAGCAATATACCTGCAGAAATGGCAACGTCAGCGGTCACTTGGCACGTATGTGCAGGAAGCCTGCAGCCAGGTTGATGTACATGGAGGACGGGCCCGATGTAAGCCCTACGAGGCCAAATGGACACTGGGGGAAATCGCTGGAAGCTGAAGTTCAGCGAGTTCATGTGGAGCACATATACAGTTCATACACCAGGACGCCACCGATTAATAATGAAAGTGCTCCTCAATGGTATCCCAGTATCAATGGAGCTAGACACGGGGGCCAGCCAGTCCCTGATGAGTACCAAACAGTTCAACAAGTTGTGGGCGTCCAAGGCCAGGAGGTCAAAATTATTGCTGATTGACGCACAGCTACGGACATGTACAAAGGAGATCATTCCGGTGCTAGGCAGCGCCACGGTAGTCGTGACCCACAAAGATTTGGAGAACAGGTTGCCACTCTGGATTGTCCCGGGGGACAGTCCTGCACTGCTGGGGAGGAGTTGGCTTGCTGTCATGAACTGGAAATGGGGCGATGTCAATGCAATTTCTTCTGTGCAGCGAATATCATGCTCACAGGTCCTGGACAAATTTGACTCACTATTTCAACCCGGCATTGGCACTTTCATGGGGGCCAAGGTAGTGATTCACATAAATCCGGGCGCCAGACCAATACACCACAAGGCCAGAGCAGTGCCGTACGTGATTCGGGAAAAGATAGAATGCGAATTGGACCACCTGCTGAGGGAAGGCATCATCTCGCCAGTCGAATTCAGTGACTGGGCGAGCCCGATTGTGCCGGTGCTTAAGGCAGATGGGTCGGTCAGGATATGTGGTGATTACAAGGCCACCATCAATCGGGTGTCACTCCAAGACCAGTACCCGCTTTCGAGAGCGGAGGACCTCTTTGCGATGCTATCCGGTGGCAAACTTTTTTCAAAATTGGACCTGACCTCAGCTTACATGACCCAGGAGCTGACGAGTGAGTCGAAGAAGCTGACCACCATCACGACACACAAGGGGTTGTTTGAGTACAACAGATGTCCGTTCGGAATTCGCTCGGCCGCCGCGATCTTTCAACGAAACATGGAAAGTCTCCAAGTCGATTCCAAGGACGGTGGTTTTTCAAGACTATATCCTCATCACGGGATGCGATACTGAAGAACACCTCCACAACCTGAAGGAGGTGCTATGCAGACTGGACCGGGTAGGTCTGCGACTGAAAAAGGTGAAGTGCGTCTTCCTAGCTCCAGAGGTAGAATTCCTGAGGATGAGGGTACCGGCAGACGGGATCCGACCACCTGCGTCCAAAACGGAAGCGATGCAGAGAGCACCCAGACCCCGTAAACGACGGAGCTGCGTTCGTTCCTGGGGCTCCTGAACTATTTTGGTAACTTTCTTCCCAAATTGAGCACGCTGTTGGAGCCGCTACACGAGCTCCTACGCAAAGGTCGCAAATGGGTCTGGGGGGACAGCCATGAAAGGGCTTTTGACAGAGCACGCAATTTGTTATGCTCCAACAATCTGTTAATGCTATATGACCCATGTAAGAAACTTGTTTTAACGTGCGATGCGTTGTCCTATGGGATCGGGTGTGTGTTGCAGCATGTTAATGCCAAGGGTCAGTTGCAGCCGGTAGCTTATGCCTCCAGAAGTCTGTCCCAGGCAGAAAGGGGCTACGGAATGGTAGAAAAGGAAGCGCTTGCATGTGTATATGCAGTAAAAAAAAAATGCACCAGTACCTGTTGGCAGGTAATTTGAGCTGGAGACAGATCACAAACCCCTAATGTCCCTTTTGGCTCACAACAAGGTCATAAATGCAAATGCGTTGGCCCGCATGCAGAGGTGGGCACTCACTTTAGCCGCCTATGACTATACAATTCAACACAGACCGGGCACTGAAAACTGCGCCGATGCACTCAGCAGGCTCCCACTAGCTGCCACCGAGGGGGCAACCGAGCATGCTGCTGAGATAGTCATAGCTGTTGAAGCTCTCGAAAGCGAAGGCTCACCCGTGACAGCCCGTCAGATCAAAGACTGGACAAATAGATACCCGCTACTGTCTTTAGTCAAGAAATGTGTCCTGACTGGGGACTGGGCAGCCACGTACGGGGCATGCCCTGAGGAATTTAAACCATTTCACAGGCGCAAGGATGAACTCTCGATTCAGGCCAATTGCCTACTATGGGGAAACTGAGTAGTCATGCCCCAGATGGGCAGAGAGGCGTTCATCCGAGAACTCCACAATGAGCACCCGGGCATTGTCATGATGAAGGCAATTGCCAGGTCACACATTTGGTAGCCAGGGATAGATGCAGACCTGGAACTTTGTGTTCGCAGGCGCAACACTTGTGCCCAGGGAAGCCCCTGGCCCGCCAAGCCTTGGTCACGCATCCATGTGGACTTCGCAGGTCCTTTCATGGGAAAAATGTTTTTGGTTGTAGTAGACGCCTACTCCAAATGGATCGAGTGTGACATTCTCAATTCAAGCACATCCTCTGCCACGGTAGAAAGTCTACGGGCAATGTTCGCAGCCCATGGTCTACCGGATGTCTTTGTCAGCGACAATGGCCCGTGCTTTACAAACATTGAGTTCCAGGACTTCATGGCAGGAAATTATATCAACCTTGCCAGAACGGCACCGTTCAAGCCGGCCTCGCACTGCCAGGCGGAACGAGCAGTACAGATAATCAAACGGGATGCTCCGAATCCAAGGGGTTCCCGACAAAGCCGCTTATCTCACCTCCTGTTGGCCAATAGATCCCGACCACACTCGCTCACGGGTTCCACCCACAGAGCTGCTAATGAAAAGGATGCTCAAAACCAGGTTATTCCTTATACACCCCACCATGAAAGAAATTAGTGAGAGCAGGTGCCAGTCACAATGTGACTACCATGACGGGAATGCGAGGTTGCGATGTATTGATGTCAATGACCTAGTCCTTGTCCTCAACTACGCTGCAGTGCCCAAATGGCTTGCAGGCACTGTGATTGCCAAAGAGGGGAATAGGATTTTGGTAGTTAAACTTACCAAACACATGGATCAAACAAAAAGGAGGTTCAGCAACCCCATAAAAGAAGCAGAGGAAGAACACGATGTAGAGTTCACTCCTCCACAGGTGACCAAACACCGGACCCAGTGGAAGAGAGCCCAGTCACTGTGGGCAGTCCGGACAGGCCTGAGGCACCGCAAACAGCAGACACTCAAGACAGCGCCCAGCAACCGGAGCTCCAACTCAGGCGCTCTACAATGGAGCGTAAACCACCAGAGAGACTTAACCTGTGATCCCAATAAGACTTTGGGGGGGAGGTGATGTCATGTATTCTACTGTCATTGTAATCCATGTATAAACAGACCTAAGTTGTGCACCGTGAGAGTACTGACCACTAGGTGGTGAACTTGTGGGAGACACTCCTAACCTGGACTTTCAGGTATAAAAGGGGAAGCTCCACCCATCTTCTCCACTTCAGTGCTGGCTAATAAAGGTTACTGTTCATAGTGACCACCTCTCTAGTATGGCCCTCGTATGCATTTGTACTGTCGTAAGGACATAGTAGAAACTGCAGAAAAATCATCAGTTTGATGCACCATGTATGGCAGAAGTATAACCTCATTGGCTTACATGTGATATAAAAATTAGCTGTTGTTATAAGTGCTATATTTTACAATATTTTCTCTTTTTTTCAACAGGGGAGTTACCCAATCTGGGAAGATTTTATTAGCAAAGCGGGTAAGCTGCAGTCCCAACTCAGGTTAGTCAACATATTAAAAACTGCTTCAGTACTAGTATTTAGAGCTTGAAGGTAATGCTGCTTTGAATTAAAAGGCACTTGAGGGAGGGGATAAAGGGAAACTTTTATATTATAAAATGTTAAAAAAAATCTCTTCATAATCCTGGCGTTACCAAGATATCCTCTAAGGGCTTCATGTTGTCAGAATGACAGACTGTCAGATTACCAGCAAAGGTCAGGAAACTTTTGAACTTGAACTTGTAGCAAAGGACTGCATTGGGTCTGGCTCAAATCTGCAGCATGTGGATGATCAGAAAGGTTAAAGGGACAAACTGCAGCCATGAAGACACATGGTTTTGGCCTTAAAATTGCAGTTTCCCACAGAAAATTGATTAGAATCATAGGCCCCAAGTTTCCACACGATAAAAAACGGGCGCCCCTCCAAGCTGGGCGCCCGTTTTTCGCGCCGGAAAAAAAACGCGTGATTCTGGAGCGCCCTGCAGCTCCATTTCTGCTTGGCGCGGCGCCCAGGGGGGCGGAGCCTACCACTCTCACCGATTTTTGTAAGTGGGAGGGGGCGGGTACCATTTAAATTAGTTTTTTTCCTGCCGGCAACCCTGCGCATGCGCATTGGTGCGTTCGCACACGCGCAGTGTGAAGGAAACATTGGCACTCGGCCATTTTTGTAGTTCTTTGTCGCTGTTTAATTTTTGAACATTTTTTAATAAAAGCACATTGCCATCAGCACTGAGGCTTCTTGCAGCAGTGAGAAGGCTGCAGGAAGCCTCAAAGTTGAGGCAGTCGTTTCCTGACGGCCTCTTTCCCCCCCCCCCCACCCCCCTGCCGTCGGGAAATGGCTGCTGAACTTGAGGCTTCCTGCAGCCTTCTCACTGTCTCCTCCCCCCCACCCGCCCGCCATCTGGAACGGCTTCCTCCTGCGCCCCCCGCGGGAAGAACGAACGGCTGCCTCAACTTGTGAGGCTTCCTGCAGCATTCTCCCTGGCTGAAGCACTTTCACACAGGTAGGAAGATGGTTTATTTAATCTTTTCTTTGCTTATAAATTTTTATTCAGGTTGGATTTATTTGTATAAGTATAAATAAGGATTTATTATAGAATTTAATGACTTCCCTCCCCCCCCCCCCCGCCACCTCGTTCTGGACGCCTAATTTGTAACCTGCGCCTGATTTTTTTAATGTGTAGACAAGGTTTTTTCAGTTCTACAAAAATCTTCACTTGCTCCATTCTAAGTTAGTTTGGAGTACGTTTTCACTGTGGAAACTTTGAAATCAGGCGTCAGTGGCCGGACACGCCCCCTTTTGAAAAAAATTCTGTTCCAAAGTGAAGCTGTTCTAACTGACTAGAACTGCAGAAAAAAAAATGTGGAGAATTGCGATTTCTAAGATAGTCCGTTCTCCACCAGTTGCTCCAAAAAAATCAGGCGTAAATCATGTGGAAACTTGGGCCCATAATTGCAACAAGTCCCATGGATAAAAAGTTCTTTTGTGAAGGAAGAACTGCTCTAAATGTTGCTGATTTTTTTTGAAGTCTTCAATTTATTCTGATGTAATTGAATTAAAGGGGCAGAGAGTTTGATTTATTTTTACTATTTTTAGAAACATAGAAATTTACAGGGCAGCAGGAGGCCATTTCGGGCCATCGTGTCCACACTGGCCGACGAAGTGCCGCGCGGCCCTTGGTCAGCAGCCCTAAAGGTTACATAAAACTTATGAACAATGACGGAAAGGCAAAGAGCAACCAGTTCGCCTCACACAATTACGACACCCCTTATACTGAAATATTCTACACTCCATTCCAACTGGAGCCATGTGATAATCTGGGAGAGGCAAAACCCATCCAGGTGATCGACACTAGTCCAGGAGATCACCCTGGCCGTATTCTATTCCCTGCAGTACTTACCATTATATCTGCGCCGTCCAACAAAAGGTCATCCAGTCTAATCCCAATTACCAGCTCTAGGTCCGTAACCTTGCAGGTTACTGCATTTTAAGTGCCCATTAAGCCATCTCTTAAAAGCGATGAGGGTTTCTGCATCCACCACTCTTCCAGGCAACGAGTTCCAGATCCCCACAACCCTCTGCTTAAGAAGTACTCCCCTCAAATCCCCTCTAAACCAACCACCTTAAAATTACACCCTCTCGTAATAGACCCTTACTATCCACTATCCAGGCCCCTCAATATTTTGTATACCTCGATGAGGTCTCCTCTCAACCTCCTCTGTTCCAATGAGAACAAACCCAGCCTATCCAATCTGTCTTCATCGATAAGATTCACCATTCCAGGCTGCATCCGAGTAAATCTCCTTTGCACCCTCTCTAGTGCAATCACATCCTTCCTATAATACGGCGACCAGAACTGCACGCAGTACTCCAGCTGTGGCCTAACCAAAGTATTATACAATTTAAGCATAACCTCCCTGCTCTCATATTCTATGCCTCGGCCAGTAAAGGCAAGCATTCCATATGCCGCCTTATCCACCTTATTCACCTGATTACTTTCAGGGATCTGTGGACAAGCACTTCAAGGTCCCTTTGTTCATCTACACTATTAAGTGGCCTACTGCTTAATGTGTATACCCTTTCCTTATTAGCCCTCCCAAAGTGCATCACCTCACACTTCTCTGAGTTAAATTTCATTTGCCACTGCTCTGCCCACCTGACCAGTAGATTGATATCCTCCTGCAGCCCATGACGTTCCTCTTCATTATCAACCACACAGCCAATTTTAGTGTCGTCTGCAAACTTCTTAATCATAATCCCTATATTCAAATCTAAATCGTTGATATATACCACAAAAAGCAAGGGACCCAGTGCTGAGTCCTGTGGAACCCCACTGGAAACATCCTTCCAGTCACACAAACATCCATCAATCATTACCCTTTGCTTCCTACCTCCAAGCCAATTTTGGATCCAGCTTGCCACTTTGCCCTGTATCCAACAGGCTTGAAACTTCATGACCAGTCTACCATGTGGAACCTTTTCAAAAGCTTTGCTAAAGTCCATATATACTACATCGTACGCACTCCTCTTGGTTACCTCCTCAAAATATTCAATCAGATTAGTCAAACACGATCTTCCCTTAACAAATCCGTGCTGACTGTCCCTAATTAATCCTTGTCTTTCCAAATTCAGAATTATCCTGGCTTTCAGGATTTTTTCGAATAATTTTCCCACCACTGAGGTTAGGCTGACATGCTTGTAATTACTCGGCCTATCACTTTCTCCCTTCTTAAACAAGGGTACTACATTAGCAGTTCTCCAATTCTCTGGAGCATGCCCAGATCCAAAGAGGACTGGAAAATGATGGTCAAGGCCTCTGCTATTTCCTCCTTTACTTCGCTCAACAGCCTGGGATGCATTTCATCTGGGCGTGGGGACTTATCTACTTTCAAAGCTGCTAAACCCCTTAATTCTTCCTCTCTCTCTATATTTATTTCATCCAGAATATCACTCCTCCTCGATAGCAGTATCTGCATTACCCTTTTTGTTTGTGAAAACAGATGCAAAGTATTCGTTAAGACCCCTGCCAACACACAAAGATTACCCTCATGGTCTCTAATAGGTCCTAGCCTTTCTTTAGTTACCCTCTTACTCTTAATATATTTATAGAACATCTTAGGATTTTCCTTAATTTTACTGGCCAAGAATTTCTCGTGCTCTCTCTTAGCATTCCTAATATCCTTTTTAATTTTGCTGCTTAACTTTCTATATTCCTCTAAAGATTCTAAAGTATTTAGCTGTTTGTATATGACATAAGTGTCCTTTTTTTTTCTTAATCCTCCCCTGTTATTCCCTAGACTTCAAGGGGGCTCTAGAATTATTTTTCCCAGCCTTTTTCTTTTAGGGCATATGTTTGGCCTGAGCCTTCCGGATCTCCTCCTTGAATGCCTCCCACTGTTCCGACACTGATTTACCCACAAGTAGCTGTTTCCAATCCACTATAGCCAAATCACTCCTTAACTTAGCAAAATTAGCTTTTCCCCAATTCGGAACTTTTATTCCAGGCCTATTCTTGTCCTTATCCGTAACCAAGTTGAATCTGACCGAATTATGCTCACTGGCACCCAAGTGCTTCCCCACTAATACCCCTTCAACCTGCCCAGCTTCATTCCCCAAAATCCAAGACCACCCCCTCTCGTGTTGGGCTTACATACTGACTAAAAAAGTTCTCTTCAGTGCATTTCAAGAATTCCGCACCCTCTATACCCTTCACACTAAATTTGTCCCAATCAATATTTGGATAGTTAAAATCCCCTACTATTACTACCCTATGGTTTTTCGACTTCACAGCAATTTGCCTACATATTTGCTGCTCTATCTCCCTCCCACTGTTTGGGGGTCGATAATACAAATTTTTATTTGAACTTTTAACATAACTTTAAGATTTGCACTTTCCAAAATCAGCCAGTTAATAGTCATTATGGGGTGATACAGAACTGAAATAAAACTAGTTCCATTAACTTGGTTTTCTCAGTATTGTTTAATATCAGTTTCTTAAAGTTAAAATGAAAACGAGGCTTGATCGAAGACTGTGGTGGTTTGGCATTCTGTCCATTCACTTGTGTTACCAATGTTTTGGATCCAGTCTAGATTGTTGGGATCAAAGTCTTTCTGCCCATTCTCTAAATAAAATTAATTTGGATACTGTAGTTAGGATCTGTAGCGAGCGTAAACCTGTTCACAATTCACACTAAATTGTCAAAATCACTCTGCAGCCACAACAGTGGATGGGTAATGTATGGGAGATATAAACTTTCACACTGATCTGGTTAAAAAGTCCGTTCACATTGGACAAAGTGGAAGGTTTATATGCAACATTATGGAGTGTTTGATGCTGGCACTGGATAACAAAAAGTAGAAAAGGTTAATCCTACTACTTCATTTGTTCAACTCCATACAAATAGGAAATTGCTGTCATCCTGTGGGGAGGAAACACCAGGGATAGAATCTGTAAGAACTTTGATTGCATCAGGTACTTTTATTTAAAAAAAAATGTTTTCCATTCCCTGTCTATAATGTTTTCTGAATTGCTTTTTGTCAGTCCTTTTCTTTTTTTACCCCTCCCTTTGATGGCAATCATAACAGTTATATATGCACCCAGTGCACCAGTGCAGCCTTTGGCTGCCTGAGGAAAAGTGTGTTTGAAGACCAGACCCTCAAAACTGCCACCAAGCTCATGGTCTACAGGGCTGTAGTAATACCTGCCCTCCTGTATGGCTCAGACATCGACCATGTCCAGCAGGCATCTCAAGTCACTGGAGAGATACCACCAACGATGTCTCCGCAAGATCCTAAAAATCTCCTGGGAGGACAGACGCATAATCATCAGCATCCTCGACTAGGCCAACATCCTCAGTATTGAAGCACTGACCACACTTGATCAGCTCCGCTGGGCAGGCCACATTGTTTGCATGCCTGGACGCAAGACTCCCAAAGCAAGCGCTTTACTCAGAACTCCTTCACAGCAAATGAGCCAAAGGTGGACGGAGGAAACGTTACAAGGACACCCTCAAAGCCTCCCTGATAAAGTGCAACATCCCCACTGACATCTGGGAGTCCCTGGCCAGAGACCGCCCGAAGTGGAGGAAGTGCATCCGGGAGGGCACTGAGCACCTCGAGTCTCATCGCCGAGAGCATGCAGAAAACAAGCGCAGGCAGCGGAAAGAGCGTGCGGCAAACCAGTCCCACCCACCCCTTCCCTCAACGACTATCTGCCCTACCTGTGATAGTCTGTGGTTCTCATATTGGACTGTTCAGCCACCTAAGAACTCGTGTTAAGATTGGAAGCAAGTCTTCCTCGATTCCGAGGGACTGCCTATGATGATGATGATGATGATGATATGCTCCCAGTCCCTTAATGATGATTTTCTTTTTTCAAAGCAGTGTGTGCCGAATTACAATGACAACAGAGCCTTTTGCTTTAAATATGCCCTGTGGGCACTTTCCTCTTGGAGATACGCAAGGCTAAAAATGTCAGATTTTCCAGCAGAATTAAAAAGCAAACTATTCAAGCGTACTTATTTTCAGGGACCTATGTTTCTGGCAACCAAGTCGATCATTTCAAAAATTTCACAGAACATCAGTAGAGACTAAAGTTCTCCCAGGCATGGTCTCTAAACTGAGCCTTGCCACAGTCTACGTTTGTGCCTTTCAAAAAATTGTGGGGGTGGGATGGGATGGGGTGAGGCAGGGGAAGGGAAGGAAAGACATTTCAGGCCAGGGGAGACTTTCTGTCAGGCTGGAGGAAGGAGAATAGCCAGAATGTAGGCAGGAAAAGCTGCCTGCCCCTGCCTCTGTCTCTTCCACCTCTGAATTCTGACCACTGCGAGACCACAGAACTTCAGTTGGGAACTTCAGCTAGATTAGCAGATCTTGTTTCATTGGAGATATGTGGAATGGGGAGAAGGCACTACCCTCATCAGAGGGATTCCCACTGCTCATAATTTTGCAGTGACTTTTTTTGAGAGGATCAAAGTGCTCAACTGAAAGAGCCCTTGACTCAATGTATGTGCAGATATTTTTGCTTTCTCTACCTCAGGGATACTTCAGTTCCTATTCCTCTTGTAACTTTCCAGTCTTTCGAGGACTACAAAACAACATCGATATAATGCCTAAAAATTCTTATTTGTATGCCCTTTTTATAATAACTGGCACTTTTTTGCTGAATGGGGTGCACTTATGGAAGGCATAGGGACCCGGTTACACACCTTGATGCATTTATTGGGCTTGAAATCGTTCAATTTGTTATCCTTTGAGAAGCATATTTGCTTAGCTCATTCCCTTATACCATTGTCTACTACTGTATTGGATAAGCTAGGGAGGAAGTAGGGCCAGCTTTACAAATGGGCTTCCATCACAAATCTGTTGAGCTTATAAGCCACTTTTTACATAGAATGTCTATAGGTGACAGGTGCACAACAGTCCTGCTACCACCAGCATTCCATATTATAAGGTTAGAGATGTCTGCAGCTCTGTTGGCTGTAGAGTCTTGGTTTGTGATGGAACTAGATTGGCCAAATGGGTTTACCTGCCTCTGCAAGTTACAACTGTCAAAACTTTGCACAAGGTTTAAATTCTGAAGGCTTAAAATGCTAAACAGGAGGCAGTTTTCTATTGACATTAAGTTCAGAAGTATACCCCTTAGTGTGCAATAATTTCTAAAATGTTTACAGATCTTGATCTTTAGGGCTAGCTATCTAGCTCACTTAAATGAAAATAACTGAATCAGGAACTCTTCACCATCTTGTGGCAGGGAATTTACTTGGAGACCACCCTATGAAGAGGTTTCTGAAGGGCACTTGGAATGTTTAAAAAAAATCTCACCTAGAATTTGAATTTTACTGAGTAAATGAATGTCAGAACTGTTTAATTCTGTTTTTTTGTGCAAGTTAAAC